>NC_136948.1:7993411-8153411 GCF_949987615.1 Pollachius pollachius | reverse complement strand
TTAATTGTTGAATAAATACCACCTACTGCTTTTTCGTACTGCTACTTTTTGGATCTGCTATAAAGTAGGTTGGATTAACAGGGTGTAGTACATCAGGACGACCCAGGGACCTTCTGGGTAGGCAGTCACAATGATACCTCAACGCAGGGCCCGCTTTTCCAGCATACAAAAACAAAAGGTATTTGCTCCCCTTGAAAAGACACAACTCTTTAAAGTGTTTAAAGCAGCACATTTAGCAAGTTGCAAAACAGAACTAACTTTTTAACACTTTTATCAAAATTCATCTTGGTTCTCTGCGTCCTGCTTAGATCTTACCATTGATAAACAGATGATTATATCCTGCATTGCTGAACCCATATAATCACTGTAATTTTCCAACAACAACGGTATTATTAACAGGTTAAAAGGAAAAAAACGTTTAAAATCGCTGAAAACCTTTGTAGCTCAACAGCAGATACAATTTGAAATATTGAAAACTGTAGATGTTGGAATGAGACATTAGAGAACAAGCCCATGTTCCATCACCAAGAGTCGGATGGGAAGCCCTAAATCCATGATGAGAAGAAAAAGATTTCAACATTTCAGAGAAACAACAGAAAATAAAGAGGAGATCTCTTTCCATTTCCATCCCTGGCCTACTGTGCTGGTTTCAATGCATCGGTCCGCATCTGCCAGTTGGCTTCCTCCTTACATGCTAAACTGCTTAACCCAACCGTCTTGAATAGAGCCATTGCATACAGCCAAGTGATCTGACGCCTTCTTTCAAAATAAAACCTGCATGCCCTGCTGCTGTCAGTGCAGTGTATTGAACCACCAAAAAGCACACAATAAGCAGCAACTCCCTTATTGGCTGTTTCTGGTTCCATTCTGACACAAAAGCAGGCAGCATGAATTGAGTTCAAGACGGTTTTGCGGGTTTTTTTTTTAAGGCAGAGGGAGTTGTGATGTGATGATGTGTTTGTCTTCTCTAGAATGGAAGCGGGTACATCTGCCAACTCTGTTGCAGCGAGTGGGAGACTAACATATCGAGCCGGAGGTATCGGCTGGGGGATTATGGCAACTAGGATCTCCATGGTTTTAAACGACCTGGGCGTATTAAACATGGAGAGATAAATCTGACTATGTTTGGGGTTTGAACCTCACTGTGATGCTGTGCTCTCTGTCTTCTGCGTGGCTGAAGAGTGCATTATGCCCCGCACCATATTCCTCAGAATCAAGCGCACACCCACAGGCAAACATACACACACACACACACACACACAAAATAAATCTCTTCACGCACACACAAATACACACAGACTTCCAGGCCTACACCCACAGGAACACATACAAACACCAAGACTTTTATTCCCTTCAAACACACACATACAATTCTCCTCTTCAAGCACACACACATACACAAATACACACACACCTACAGGCACACACACAGGCACACACACATCCACAGGCACACATACACACACATACAATTGTCCTCAACATGCACGCACACACACACACACACAACAGTCATTACACACAAACACACACACACACACTCGGGCAAACTGAACGTGGCCATGACTTCAGAAGGAGCTCGGGCCCATGGTTCAGATGTTGTTTCTATCAATACCTCGGTAGGTGCAATATTGACTTGGGTGTGTGGAAGCAGCAGAGGCAGAGGAGCTTCAGAAGCGCTGTGTTTTCTTTTACTGTTGTGAGTTATGAGGAGAGGCTTAGGGGTAAAGCGAGAGATGTTAGAAGCTCAGTGTTTCTGAACAACAATAATGAGCTCCTGCCTTTTCCCGCCCAGTCAGATATCTGAACATTGGTCCCAGTCTCACGTTGTTGTTGTTGCTGTTGCAATTGTAGCGTGGGTTTAGAAATACCCCTGAAGAGTTTCACTCGTGAAGGGTTCAAGAGTTTAACTGGGAATTCATGATGAGGACTTTTCGAAATTATTCATAAAACATAATTTTGAATGAATCAAACGTAATCATTCAAATGTGCGAATTGCACTGACTCATGTTTGGAAATGTTGTAAAGTTATCCTCCCAATTTCCATCAGCCCAACCTTAAAAAACCCAAAAATAATAATACATGACCTGGCAAAATGTGCATATTTTACAGAAAAAGGGTCACAGTATTTAGTGAACACATGAAATGGGATGAACTGGTTTCATTCCCTGTACTTGACACAGCACCAGGAACATTATTGAGTAAGTTTGCATTTTTGAAAGGGCCCAAATGCCCTAGTTTTTAAGGATTTGAGTTGTTAGAATGATTGCAAATAAAAAGGCTAATTTGAAAGCTTTTTACTAATTAAAAAATACTTTGCAAACAAACCTTCGGAAAAACTGACATGTGACATATCCTTACTCAACTTATCAACCTATTAATCCATGAAATAATGCAATTAATTCCTACTAATACACCAACCAACCAACAAATCAATGCATCATTCAGTCAGTAATCATTCAAAATAAACATGCCACAGAGAGACACATTGGACATCCGAGTGTCTCTCTCTTTCTGTACCATATTTCCAAGCCGCTCTTGTCACTCATCATTGAATGTAATTTCATGCACTGCCCAGCCGACAGTGGGGAATCCTCTATAGTCGAGGCTTCCCAGGAATTCTGGCGGTCAAGCTGGGGGAAGCACCCATCAATAGTACAAAGCCAATTACAATTACACCTTGTTTAAACTGGGACATCTATTGATTAACCTCATCGTTAGTTATTCACTTCCATCGCGCCGGAGCAGGCTCTGTCTGACTGAAATCCGATCGCATCAGCTGCCAGATCACAGCTACAAACGTTTAAGCCCGGAGGAAAATCATGATCTTCATGGATGCTCAATCCATTTGTGTTCTGATGTGACTCAAGCCTTTCATTGAGTTTAAGCACTTTATTTGTACAGAGTCCTTGGGTACCTTGAAAGGCACTTTTAAAATAAAACGTATTATTATTATTATAAAATACTTATTGGTGTTTGGAATGAACTCGATGAGGAAAAAGATGTGAATGTTTATTTTTTTATTTTTTAAGGAGGGAGGATGAGGTGGGTTTAAGTGGTGACTTGACACTAATTTAAATAATACGAGCCAATAAAAGTATTGGACGTGCGCTTTACCTCCATATATGCAAAGAGCAGCCTTTTCTTATTCTTGTTTTTATTTTTGCAGGGGTTTTATTTAATACTGTCCTGTAAGCACACCTGAATGTTAATACTTCCAGGGCTCTGGGATCCTTTTTTCTAACCACCTCCCAGTTTTCCTGCAGACTCAAAGGGCCTTGAACTGTCAGTGTCCCCCTGCCCGGGGCACATTCACACGGCATAAAGTCTCTGCTTAAGCAGCTTTGATAATAATCTGGCCTCAGCTGATTGGGGGACTACGAAATTCAGGCCCTTCTTAAAGGGAATAGATCTTTTTTTTTCTGTTCAAACCTTCCACCTCCCTTTGTTAGAATTTTCATGAAAAGTTCACCTCCACCTCCCCCCCCCCATTAATGAAGAGTTGACATGGCTGCGATTATTTATGAGGCATCTTTGTTGCTCGCATGCACACCATTACTTACTATCGTGGCACTGCAGAGTTGGACGATGAATTAACAAAATTACATTCATCAATTGTGATGTAAGTAGGCGACTGAGTTCGGCAAGAGTTTAATCTGGAATGTAATGATATATTTCTCCAAATAGATGGATAAAAAAATGGTACTACCATGGCAGCTGTCTTAAAACACTGCCCTCAAAACCCACAGAACCAGACTTTTGAATAAGTCAAAAGTCTGATGGGAATGTGAAAGCAAATGCGAGAATACCACAATACCACATCCCTGTTATCTCTTGTCAAAGTCCCTTTCTGCACAATGCAGATCTCATGATCATTTCATTAAATTGTCCACATATTGCAAGATAATTTCTGGATCTCATTTCATCATTTCACACACAGACACACACACACACACACACACACACACGCACACACACGCACACACACGCACACACACGCACACACACGCACACACACGCGTGACGCCACACACCACACACACTACTGCCAGGCTTCCAGAGCACTTTGCATAGATACGGGGCTTCCAGGCTCCTAATGTCGATAGATGTCTTCAATGGTGACAGCCGAGGGAGAGGGGGGCATCACCATGGAAACCTTTAGGTGTTGCTCCCCGCTGTGTGCCAAGGTGGTCCCTGGCAGAGTCCCCCTGTCCTGGCCAGTCCCCCCCCCCCCCCCCCCGAGAAACCCCCACCTCTGACAGGGCTGTAGCAGACCACCAGACCACCACATTGTTGCGGAGATGATTAATTACAGTCATGATGAAATAGGATGGCTGTGGAAATGTCACAGGGGTGACACAAGCCTGTCACTGTGTGTGTGTGTGTGTGTGTGTGTGTGTGTGTGTGTGTGTGTGTGTGTGTGTGTGTGTGTGTGTGTGTGTGTGTGTGTGTGTGTGTGTGTGTGTGTGTGTGTTTGTGTGTGTGTGTGTGTGTAGGGGGGTCATCTGCTGGCATCACACACATCACGTTGCTCATTATGCCGGTGTCATGGTTTAACTGTTCTGGTGTTACTAAATGTTAAACTGTGTGATTGTTCGCTCATAATTAAGGTGGTTTATTCCTTCAATCAAGAATTTAAATAAACGTATTAATTTGACTCCTGAATGGGGAAGCTTCCAATATAGATAATAAAGGGGATTTTTTTTCGGTGTTCCGTTCAATTAGACCACCTTCAGAAGCAATGCTGATTTGTACAATATACAGCTATACTTGCTCTATTGCATGCTAAGTTCAAAGCACTTTACAGTGAATGTGGTCAACCAGTGAACTAGCACTCTGCAAATACAAAATAATTTGTGATTTCTAATTTGTGGCAGGTCGGACATTAACCATGTTAATAAACAACATGGTGTTACGCATTCATAATTTTGATTTGGCACATTTATTTAATCTTTTACTCTGGGTCGTGCGATAAGATCTCATAACTTCTGCTGGAGAAAAAAAGTGTTTAAACCATGTGTGTCTGTGAGAAGGCAGAGCGTTTTTTATCACTTGATGAAAAACCTGAGGGACATTCTAGATTTCCCTGATGAATTGTTCCATTTACTGAAATAAATTGAATTGATGAAAAGGATCCCGGAGGAGCAGAGAATTGTCCAGGGCTAGATGAAAGCCATCTTAGAGCCCCTATAGCCGCTATCTGGAGCCTGGCTTATTTGTGTTACACGCTCTATAAAGATGTGCTGACAGTCCTTGTTTATGTCTTTCTGTGTTGGGGAAACAGGCTTTTCCCTTTTTATACTAGGGGTTAATAGTGGGGACGTATACACAATCGTTTGAATAATGTGTTCAATTTTGTTCATTAAGCATGCATAGGAATTTGACTCATTATGCAAAATATATATATATTTCCCTTTTGATTATGTTATCTTGGTTCAATCTCACTTAAGAGATAAACTTTAAACAGTTGAAGCAGAACAGGCATAGGTAATTTGACAGCATGGTTACGGTAAACAGAATGTTAGCTCATTGAATAAAAAGAGAAGGGTATTACAAATTCACGTTGACGAGTATGTAAATTAATCATCATGGCATGGGGAGTCATATCATACGTGATCAAAGTCAAGTCAACATCTGTAGCCAGCTAGAATAATTTGTATTTTTTAATATGGTCCTCCACAACATGCTTTCAACGTGCACATCTGCCTGTCACGTGTGTTGCTAAAGCTTATCGGAACTGTCTTCCTTCATGTGGGATAATATTCTGTGTCATGCGTCATACGTGCGCAGGAATGGCAACGAATTTTGAATCAGCTCTGCACAACTAAACATGTTGTGCAGTTGGTCGCTTTGCGTTGAGACAGGAATCTTCAGGACCTTCAAGGTTGGGTTTAACAGTTGACTATGATGCTACAGACACTGTTGTTGTAAAATGAGCATCTTCAAGTCATTCATAACTAACAGTACAGTACAAAACCTTTTTGTATACACGTTAACCAAGTGGCATAAAATCATTTTATAGATTATTTGCTTTAAGGACCAAAACAAGGCTTAACAAAGATCCTCTACAGTTTATCTGTCTCATATCCAAACTACAGGTTGGAATGGCTCCAAGGTAAGGGTGAAACAGGCAAAACTGTACACAGTTTCATTATCTAGTATGGGGACTTTCTAAGTCATTGTGAAAAAGCATTGATCTTGTTTACCAAACACTGATTTATTTGACAAAAATAGCATCCAGGTAGCCTCAAACGTCCTTGATAAAAGAAAGTATGTGTACTTTCTTTGTCCGGTGAACTGTATATAAAACAATATGTTTTTACATTATAATCACTTTCATTTCAAACCTTGCCAACATCAGAGACATGGATTTGGGTGGAAGGCAACACAGGTACTTACAGATAAAAAACTGGTTTTAGAATGTTAATTTTTTATATTTTTCTCGCATATCGGCAATGAGCTTGTGTGCCCTGTGCTTTTGAAATTTTCTGCTGATAAGGAAGGTCATGGAGAAAGTAGGGAAATGGTGGGGAAGTTATCCAGGCACCCAGGTGATTATAGAGGCGTACTGTTTCATCTTTGAATGGTTTGAGTACGAAGGGGATATAGATAACCATCCCCACACCACTGCATACTGATGACCGGCTTGCCTTCTGCTTCGTTCGCTAAAATTATTCAGGTTTTATGCTAAAGAAATTATTATTCAAGGATGGGATATTTTTCTATTTACTCTTTTGACAATCAGTATTCTTCCACTCTATTGTACTTTCTTTCACATTGTTACGTAACAATTCTTTCATTATTTAACTCATTCAATTCTTTTAAAATTGTGATCATTGACATGCATATATGTGCATGCATTTATTTAATTCACATACAGATGCGGATCAAATTAAAACTAATCGTCAAATCATGTTTGTTAAAAAATGTATAACATTTTTTGTTCACTATGTAGATGTTTTTGCAAGTTATCTCACATAGTATGTATAATTGTCCATTTCAATGCACCAATCAAAAAATGAACTCATCCTCATTGTATCAACAACCTCCGTCGACCTTGCAACAAACTTGTGTTCTGGGCAACGGTAGTGAAAATAACGTTAGAGGCCGATGATAAAAGCTATCTGCTGTCCTATTCATCCTCCTGACCATCTCATCAGCAGCCATTAATCTTTCTGGAGAGGGCCATGGCTGCACTTTTAAAAGAGCTGCTGACCCAAGTACAGGACGTTTTTCTGGGTCCGCCAAGCAAGGTTCTCTCCTGGTTTGGTAGCACCAGCAGTTCTCTGCTGCTTCGACTGAGTCCATATAGAGTTTTATGTGAGGAGGGTTGTGTGAGGGTTGGGATTTTTGTGGGGGACGGGAGTACAGATGGGAATCAAACTGCAGCAGATGCATTAAGTGAAGGTAATATATTTGGCCACAGCGTTTATGCATTGTATAGAACCGTATAAAAGTAGGAATTCTAATGTCATTGGCATATTAGGAGTACTGCCATGAGACAAATCTTTGTCATCAACAATCTATTAAAAAAAGTGGAAACTTGAATCCCTTTTTGAGAGGTTGCATCATGATGGATGAGGATGTGGTTAGCTCAGAAGTTGAGCTGTTCGCCCACAAAGAACTACAAACATACAGATTTTGAGGTACTCAAATTTTTGCAACTCTGACTGATACAGAATAATGATAATAATAATAATAATAATAATAATAATAATAATAATAATAATAATAATAATAATAATAATAATAATAATAATAATACAAATCTAATCTTCTTCTTCCATACATGGTTATTTTATTTTAAAAGTCACCCTGCGTCTCTTTCAAACCCCGACCTGGGTCGCCCGGGCCCTTCCTGGGGCCAAGTACCCCGGGGACTTCTGTTACCCCGTCCAAGGTGGTTTTCATGAACCTGGATCAGAGCCCCCAGGGGAACTCAGGGGACCTCAGGGCACCTGCCATGGGACCATTGTCCTGGCAACCAAACACTAAAACAAAAACCCTAACAATAAAACGTAAGCCTAAAAGCAAACCCTGACCTCTACCTTAAACCACACCTAACCCCTTTAACTCCTCTAAATATCAGGCCACTCCAAGGAGGAGCAGCCCTGAGCTCAGACCTTCAGAAAACACTCCAACAAACAGCTTAGAACTGTAGACAAACTGCCCACCAAACAACAAGCACACCGTCCGCGCAGTCTTTCAGTGCAGGAGGCACCCACTCAGCACTGACTTCACCGTTTGATTAAACAGTGGTGTTGGATTACATCTGCGTATTTCGGCTGAGCAATAGAGAGCCTGTGTTTTTGTGCGTCTGCAGTACTTGTACAAACACCTTTGACTTTGGCGCACCTGTTCTCACCGTTTTTTCGGATATAACGTTGTGTACAATATTTTAAAGATGTTTGGATGTCATAAATCGTTTTATTAAACGTATATTTATAGTTGGCTATACCATCACTGGTGTCAAGTCCGTAACAAAGGGGCTTTCTTCTCAGTTCTGACTACAACATTTAATGACATTTAATTATGCTTTAATTAACAGATACGTCTACACGCACAGAGATGTCCCAAAGGATTCCCCAGCCCACATAGAACAGCGCAGCTCATGTTACTGTTAATAATGTATTGGAGGCAACACTCAAATAGAGTAAAAGACCAGAGCGAGTGGGCCCAGATTTGGGCTCTGAGAGGGCCAGGTGAGTTTGAAAGACAGCTTAGAAACACTGGGGGGCTTGTGGTGGAGATCATCAGAGGTGAGGAGGGGACAAGGACCTCAGCTGGACGTCTTGCTGATGTAGAAGGTGACATATTATACCACCAGGTGTGAGTGTGATTAGCCGTTACAAGCCGTTTTGAAAATCCACCAGCTTGTTTTGTCAGAAGAGGTAGATTTTCAAAATGGCTTGTAACGGCTAATCACACTCACACCTGGTGGTATAATATGTCACCTTTAAGTATAGTGAAGCATGAGAGCCAAGGGAAGCCACATTGCTTATGAGCTTCATCTAAACAGTTTAAATAAAAATTATAATAGCGAATATAATATTGCCAAATTCTATGCCAAAACCGGTACTGAATCTGTGTATATATATATATATATATATATATATATATATATATATATATATATATATATAAATAAATACACATTATTTTATATATGTATGTGTGCAAAACAAAGTTTTTGTGTGGCTATTGATAGTGGATTTAGATAACGTCTAATAATATTGGACAGTTTTATTACCTTGTTATGATGAGTTGTACCTTGTGGAGAAACATGGTGCTGGTCATCACATTTTTTCAGCCCCATGAACCAGCCATGAACCGCCTCCTCTGAGGCTTCATTGATAAACATGGACATGCCTCCATCCTACTGGTCGGTGGGCAATGAAAACGTAACTTAACATTAACGCCAAGAATCCATCCAGACTCTCCGAGAGAGAGACCTGAGCGTTGTCTCTGCAACAATAACTACAGGCAGTATATCAAATATTAATGGAAGAACTGCCACGAATCGAGTCAAGTCTAGCCATCTAAAAGACTAGGCATATCCACCCCTTTTCTCTTTCTGTCTCTCTCAACCTACTAACACGTTTACCTTCTCTCTCTTCCTCTGTCTCTCTCTCTATCTTCCTCCTCTTCTTGCCAGTATCTCTCCTACTCTTCCTCCTCATAGCACTGCAACCCGACACAACAACATAAGAGTTCATGTTCAACGTGTAATGTATCACCAATACGGCTTTAGGAGCATATAACTCCCGTCTGATGAAGGCTGACCTCTGACCTTACGTGCAATGGAATCCCCTCCTCATGTGATTTGTGTTGTCGCATGCCAAGTATCCGCCATGAAAGGTCAATCAAGATAGGTCACAGGGGGCTTTGATACTAAAGAGGGGCTGCCGTGACCTTCATGTTGGTGGCATTCGTGGGGGGGGCGGGGGGGGTCATAAGGGCTGCCGGCGGCCATTATGATATGCCCTAATGTAAACACAGTATCGGGATCCGTGTACAGCTTTATATCTGTGACTTCAGTGTGACTGTACAGTACACTGAAACGTTAAACCGCCCATGCAGGCAGAATTTAATGGGATGTAAATGGCAGAAAGACACTTGAATACATATATCAATGAATTAATATATGGATTGATAAACTTAAATTACTATCGTTAAAAGCCAAAGGCCATTGTGTCGCATTATAAAAAAAGGTATAGCTTAATACCATGATATTTACACCCCTTATGAAAGAATGCCAACATCTGAAGGCTTCAAAGAGGAACCATTAGGACATCATTGAGACAGTGTGGTGTGGGGGAACAAAAAAAACATTTGATTTGAAGCCGGACATGAGGTGCTAAGAGATCACATCTCTTTGAATGCCCAACCTGTGAAATGTATTTACAAATCAAAGCCCAGATGAGAGGGACTGCAAGCGGAAGGCCAGCTTGCTCGATTGCTCCTGACACGCAGGCTAATGGCCCTGCACTGGCGCTCAAATGTCACGGCTTTTCCCAGGTGGGCCATTCCATCAAATAAAAAAATGCTATTGGCTTTAGAAGTCTCTCTCTCTCTCGCGCGCTCTCGCTCTCGCTCTCTCTCACTCTCTCTCACTCTCTCTCTCTCTCTCTCTCTCTCTCTCTCTCTCTCTCTCTCTCTCTCTCTCTCTCTCTAACTCTCTGACCATCCCTAATTCTCTTTCTCTGACCAAAAAAACATAACGTTATATGGCACTGCCCTGGTAAATCAACAATATCAATAATAAATGACACGCACACCCTGCTACAGATGTCACTTATGAAGATGACATTTGAATGCACACAGGGCTAATTAGCACCGTAGCTAGCGTCTTAGCATTTAATCAGATATTACCAAAGAGATGACACTAAGTAGGGGTTCCAGTTAAGGTAATTTAATCAATTAAATTTAAATGAAATGCATGAATTTCCTCTTCTCTAATAAAAATGTACTTTCTGTTCAACCTACATTCGGTAATAGATGCATGGACAGCCTTCTGGGCCACTGTTGATTTGGGGTTTGGTGTTGTTTTTTATTCTCCTTTTTTCTGAACCAGCAGAGGTCAAACAGCTTGGCAAGGAATTGTTGTCCGTACACAGGCAGCCACCTGCTGATTTGCTTCCGCTGTTGCAGTCAACCACTGGGAAGAACCTTTTGCGATATCAGCCAACTTTACCCAATTCTTTTTGTCATTCAGGAACAGGACAGGGGTTAGAAGTCTTCCCACTTGTCAACTCAAGGATGTTGACTGGTGGGCTAGGGACATTGGGAATTGAACCCAGAACCCAAACAACTGTTTGGCAAACACCCCATGTTGACTGGCCAAGCACCCATATAGTGCAAGTGTCTGGAGGAGTCATGGAGTTTTTCTTATTACATATGGAACTTCTGCAGCTCTAGTTGAGGTGAATGAAGAGATTGCATGTTGGCATGTTGGATCAAGCAGGAGCAGTTGCAGGTGGCTGGCTGTTAACCAGCTGCAGATGTTGATGTCGTGTTCAACAGGCGGAACAGTTTTTAGTCTTCCCCGATGAAAGCAGCTGAGAGGACAGCAAGACAGACGCTATGATGGGGCCAGATCTCTGAGCTCCTTTATTATTTTATTTTTTATTTATATCAAATTATGTGTTCAGTGTTTTTGTATCAGCACAGGATATACGCGTTGATTGTGTTTCCTATCACTTGTAAGAATTCTCAGTTAGAGAAAGTAGAGACATAATCAAGGTGTCGTCATGCACATATTGTGTTCATGTGTTTATTTCTGAATGAACACATGAACACAATATGTGCATGACTACCCCTTGATTATGATGTGTCAATTATCTTTCACCAGATGCATCGTAGTCATTAGTGTCCTCACAATACGCGCTGATTTTGTGCAGTTCCAGGAAAAGAGATGCTACAAACTGTACCGGACTGCTGAAAAGAGGACTGACGCCTCTCGGTGTCAGTCAATCCCCAGCCACAAAACATAGATCAGCACAACCCCCTGTATGCCAGTATATGTTAACAGCATCATTAACATACCCAGGGGCTTTTCACTTTAACAACCTCTGTTCTCAACCGCTTGCGTGAAGTGCACACGTCGTCAGTAAAACCGTTGAGGAAATCTATTTATTTTTCCCCATCATGATTTTTTTTGCCATGCCAGCTGATCCTGGATGCATCGATAGACATGCACACCAGCTTAGCAAGGGGAATGTTTATTCCCCTTGCTAAGCTGGTGTAATTGGTTGAGAATTGGTTAGCGGTACTCCACAGGAAGTTCAGGTCAAGCGGAGGTTTGAGCTTTAGACTTAGGATGAGACGCCGGGTTTTCCATAGGCCCTCAACCTCCCAGCTGAGGCGGAAAACAGGCAAAAGCAAGTTAGTTAACAGGCTGGGCAAATAGATCTAGAATGTATTACATATATGAACAATGCAAATAGATTTATCTATGCAGCCATACAATCTTTCTTTCTATTTGTGTTCATTATTTTGTTCTCCTCTCAACTTCTCCTAATTGGGGTTTTGGACTTTTATGGAAACAGCTTGCAAAATGAACCCCCCTCCCCTTCAGTTTTAAATGCCAAATTGTGCATGAGTCTTAAACTCGTATTTTAAGACAGCTGATAATAAGGCATGCCAGAAACAATCCTTTTATGAAACTCTGGAGGAATTTTCTGTTGTTTGTTTGTTGTTGTTATTCAGGTTTTGTCATTTCAGCCTAATATAAATTACCACAAGAGATATAACTGTCAGGTTTAGTGCTCAGAGAGATCGAGAACTAGATGGACCCAGGCGCCAAGGGCTCCGACCCACAGATATGGGTGAACAGCCCAAACAGAAAAGTAGCATTAAAACAAGTCGAACAAAAAAGTTCAGACGTGGAACAAAAGGCAGATCACAAAATATGAAGAAAGAAAATGCGACCAAAGCAGGCTATTCCTAGGCTCGTTATCCAAAAATCCAGGTTCAGGCAGAACACCACAAACAGATTGGCAGGTAGTAAAACAGATAACAAAAACTCATAATCACACAGAAGCTTTGATGAAGCTGAGGTCAGAGACATGGCAAAAAGAGAGCATCTAACAAGCACCAGGCATACGGTGATCTGACAGATAGGCACAGACAAAGCAGGGTATAAAATGGCTGGGTATTACAATTAGGACTGGAAAAGGGTGAGGGCCGAAATTGGCTGGAAATCAGAACATGCGTATATATTTTCAATACCACCATTCCCCAACACAACCGCTGAGCCAGTGGCTGGAAGAGTGGTGGTTTTCTGAGTACACCTCTGTGTTTTTGCGTGCATGTTTTACACATGGGCCTTTGGCTGAGGCAGGGCTACAAAGCAGGCCACTCTCATCAACATGACACTGCTGTCTGCCGGGCAGCTGGCCGAAACACCAAGGAAGAAGAAGGGAAAAACAAGCCCAGCAATGACCAAAGGGAGAGACATTAAAAACAAAGTGACTAAGCAGTGGATAAACCAGGTTAGTATTAGCCTTGGGAGAACATGTGTGCAATAGTATTACACTGTTTAGGATTTTGGAATACATCTTTATCTTCTATCATATTGTTAAAACAAAATACCACAATACAACACATTAAAATACAATGTTGATATCATACAATCCAATCCAATATGATTTGTGACGATAAAATACATTATGGCTATCATACAATACAAAACAAAACAATACAACATGGCACAATTAGCTCAGCCACAGGTCGACAACAACAAATACAAAAACAGGTCGCAATGCTACATGAGACCATAATTGGCCGATACTTGAGATGAGAGCGTTGACACTGATGAGTCATCTCAATTAGTAGGTGATTATACAGCGAACAGCAGAGGGTATTGAGTGTATTGAGAGACTCTGGGAAGGGAGTAGTATTACTTTCTGCTGATTAAATTGGCCAAATGGGAGATAAACAGGTCACTGTGCTCCACTCTGTAGAAGAGACCTACAGCACAGAATTAACAGTATAAGGACATCACAAAGAGACATGACAATAATGTTATTTGATTGTTTGGTTCGAAAATCCAGAAAATCCCAATCATTGTATTTGGGCATCCTAAAAACCTACAGTTGCAAAACAAAAGGTAGGTTTCTCTTTTGGGCTGAAATTACTGTAACATTTCCTGAATGCATGTTGCAGAGGTAATACTTATTTACCATGGCTAGTATGTCTGGCAGCAAGTAATGATCTGTCATTTTCCTCACACTGAACCAATTTTCTCCCTCAAGGTGATCTATTAATGTGTATTGTTAATGTTTTCCTTGAATGTTGGCTCCATCTGCTGGTACCAATGCTAAGATTCCCACATAGGCTTAAATTGTTCAAATATGCTGAAGTAAATGCAAATGTCTCATGAATTTGATGTGACGGAAATACAGAGAGAAAGGTGATACTTTAATGTATGTCATATGGGGGAGCTACAGGGCTTCCATAGCATACGTCAGAACATATGCCAGACACAACTCATAAGATACAAGGGGTCATCTGAAGTGCACGGCTTTGACATAGCCTCAACCTAAACGTCCTCACCCAGATCACATCACACAAAAGCCCACTCTTGGATGGAGAGAAATAGCGCTAGGATAAATAGAACCTCGGCACTCGTTCCACTTTTTTTTCCTACATTGAAGTCTCTTGGCCGTGCTTCCACGTTGCCTTGACGACCTTATGCCATTATGTCAGCAGTACAATATGCCTCTGTCTCGGGGCTGAGCACATCTGTTTAGTTGGTTTAGTTTGGTCTCTCTCTCTCTCTCTCTCTCAGAGGTCTCGCTGCTGAGGTTTCCTTAGACAACTCTGTTTAATCTAAGAGAGAACTTGCGCTAAAAGAGATGGATGTTTGTTAAAAAAAATAACATAGGTCAGGGTCTTTTTCTTTTTTTGTGTCTAACAGTGCACTGTTGTTCTCTGGAAGCTGTGTGTGTGTGTGTGTGTGTGTGTGTGTGTGTGTGTGTGTGTGTGTGTGTGTGTGTGTGTGTGTGTGTGTGTGTGTGTGTGTGTGTGTTTGCATGTGTGTGTGTGTTCATGTGCGTGTGTGTCTGCAACAAAATACTTTTAATGACTGCTGTGGAAATCACTGCTTTGAAGTGAGGTATTCTGTCTGCTTTTGGAAGAAGGGCACTGACAGGGGTTGGAGCTGCTGCTAGCTGAGAGAGGGTTAAGAGTCAACTTGTAATGGGGTTGAGGATTAAGGTGAAGAAGTCTGCGTTTGGAAGGGCAGTGAAGCTGGTGGCGTCCATTAACGTTGTGGTGGAAGTGATGCCTCTTTATGCTGATTTATCATGCCTCAGGAGCTATGTTATATTTCCTTCCCTCTACATATGCACTTTTGAGCAAGAGTCGGTCAGCAGTTTGTTCATGATCAGAGGGTCATTTTGTGTGGATATTGTGCAGACAGAGAGAATTATAAAAGAACATCTTTGTCAGATGGAATATCATTGCAATGTGGGATCAGTTGTAAGGGGAACTAGGATTTACTTTGATTAGTCTCTCAATTGTGTTCGACAGAGCTTCATTGACATGGAATATAAAAAATACATTGACTCATAAAGTAAATATTATATAAGATGCGTAACTTTCTCTTCATGGAAAGTGCTGGGTAAATTATAAACAGAAAGAGCTGTACACCCAGTCATTAAAAGTATTCCAGTCAGCAGCACACATTTTCTTCAAATTAAGGGGAAGTCGGAAAAACCACAGTTATTCCACAGGCTGGGCCTCCCTCCTTCCCTCTCGTCTCCTCTCTCTCTCCTCCTCTCTCCCTTCCTCTCTCTCTCCTCCTCTCTCCCCTCCCTCTCGTCTCCTCTCTCTCCCCTCCTCTCTCTCCTCCTCTCTCTCTCTCCCCTCCTCTCTCTCTCCTCCTCTTTCCCCTCCTCCCTCTCTCCTCCTCTCTCCTCTCCTCCTCTCTCTCTCCTCCTCTTTCCCCTCATCTCTCCCCTCCTCTCTCTCTCCTCCTCTCTCCCCTCCTCTCTCTCTCCTCCTCTCTCCCCTCCTCTCTCCCTCCTCCTCTCTCTCCTCCTCTCTCCCCTCCTCTCTCTCCCCTCCCCTCTCCCCTCCGCTCTCTCCCCTCCCCTCCCCTCTCCCCTCCTCTCTCCCCTCCTCTCTCTCTCTCCTCTCTCTCCTCCTCTCTCCCCTCCTCCTCTCTCTCCTCCTCTCTCCCGTCCTCTCTCTCCCCTCCCCTCTCCCCTCCTCTCTCTCCCCTGCCCTCCTCTCTCTCCCCTCCCCTCCCCCCTCCCCTCCTCTCTCCCCTCCCCTCTCTCCCCTCCTTTTCGGCCTGGTCTGGAAGCTGTTGAGCTGTTCTCCAGATGTGGAGGTCTGAAGGCTTGGCTTTGCACAGCCCCCTCCACGCTGACGTTGCAACGCAGCAGGGGGAGGCCAGAGGGGGGACTCTGTCCACACTCCACTCTGGGATTAAATGTGGCAAAACGCACATGTGATTGAAGAATAAAATTGATCAAACATGACTAACACATGATTTAAGAATACAGAACAAAAAACAAACAATCGAACATGTGCCGAAAGATTTTTCTAAAAACATGGCAACATGTGAAAAGAACATGACGTTTTAAAACAAACCAAGATGTCAACATGTGACTTCTTAGGCCTGTGGCGAGTTAAAGATCAGAGCGGTTTCCTGAGTAACTCAGTACCCAGGGCTGTCCTTACAGCTTGCTTTACAGTGCAGGGGACGGCTGCAGCTCTAGCTTCTGATAGGGGGTCAGGGATCAGGGTCAGGCTCCAGTGTGAGAGCAGGTTGCACAGCTGTTTGACAAACCACAAACGTGTGTGTGGGAGAGCGAGGTAGCAAGCGAGAGAAGAGAGATAGGTTAGGGAGGGAGATAGAGCTAGGTGTTAAAACAAGACAGTAAACATCTCCTTCAGTGGGGTTTTGGGACCCCCCCCTCTTACTGAGGAATCTCTGGGGGGTAGGCCATGCTGATGGAATGGAATGGCAACCCACCTCCTATCCTAGTGCTCAAGGCTTCAGTATTAATCATTCACTGAGAGAGAGAGAGAGAGAGAGAGAGAGAGAGAGAGAGAGAGAGAGAGAGAGAGAGAATAATTGCACTATTGCACACATCCTCCATAATGTAAATACTGTTAATTTAGAGTGTATCTTTAATTTATCTGTTTATACGAGACACTGTATTTTTTGTAATTTTTATAATATCGCACATTTTACTTTTTAAAGTACTTTTATAGTATAACATTTGATATGTAGAGATATCTTGTATTTAACGGTTTATACTAATTATATTATTATAATATATACCTTACCTTTTTACTTTTTATTTTATAACGCTAACCCTATAACGTTGAATTAGAGAGAGAGAGAGAGAGAGAGAGAGAGAGAGAGAGAGAGAGAGAGAGAGAGAGAGAGAGACGAAATCATTAGCCAGGAATAGCCCTATAACCCTGAAAGATGCATTATTTTTGTGCATGCATTTAATACTGTAGCCTGTTGTATTGTATAAATCATTTCCATGTACTGTGTGTTGTGCGGTTGTAATGTAGGCTAATTATGACATATTCTAATGAAAGAGGAGGAGTTTTCTCCCCGGGTCGTTTGAGACTAAATAGTTACGTAACTGCTGGTGTCCTTCTGCGCCGCCAGTGCGCATTTCTTTGGAGTTCTGCGCTCTGGAGTTGCTATATTGGGATTCCCTCTTCGGGGATATTCGAATTCGGGAACATGTGGCTTTACAGTAACGTATATTTTGTCTGCTACATGCAAACGTCAAGGAGGAACGCAGTGTCTGGAAAAGACCAGCTATTTAGCTGAATTGCGCACGGAATCCAAAGATTGAAAAGTGATTTAAAGGCTTCTCGGATTAACGTTATTAACTTTCTCTCGGTCGTTGGAAAGTTAATGTTCAACCCCTGCTCGACAACTTCGTTGGGCAGCCAGTAGATTCAATGTAAACTATAAGACATGGGTAGCAGTCTGAGTCTGAGCAGAAGTAAAAAGATCGCACCTGTGTGTGTGGTCGAAATAAACGTTTCCAAAAGAGAAACCGAGTCGCCGGAGGAAACAGTCGCCCCTGCTCCGAGTTCTCCCGGGGATGTAAGGAATTCTTTCAGGCGATTTAAATTCCCAAACTTTACAAACGGTAGCAACTTTTCCAAAGTGGAGTGTGGAAGACGCGACTCGCCTCGATCCACCGAGAAGGATGATGCACATCGAGGGAAACCGGAGCGAACTCCTGCTGCTTGTGATGATGAGCATGGGAATATTTCTAAAACCAAGAATGGACATAATAAGAAGTCTTTCGTCAGATCCAGGACGTACGGCCTGTGCACTTTTAAACGAGTCAGCTCCAACACGGAGTTAAACCCAACGACGACTCCATCGCAAGCGTTCACTTCCAGCAGTGAGTCGCGTCGCCAAGAATGTGGTTGGGAAGACGTAAACAAGAATGGGAACAGTGTGTTCAGCCACGTGAGGAAACACGCACCCGCCGCAGGCTCCGACCACGAGCACAGAGTGAGTGATTAATTGGATTCGGTTAATTAATGAATGAACAGAAACAATCATTACATTCAAATCAAACATTTATGTAAGGCATAGGGCTTACATCATTTGGCAATCAATTGATCGATATTGCACGTAAGGTACCCAATATTGTAATATAACTTACTTTATGCTCATTTTTGTGATTCTGTCTTTCCAGGGCTTAGGTCCAAGTCGTTCTTGTGTGGAACAGGTTCCCAGAACAGGAAACGACTCGTAAGTACGCCGATGTTCCATTATCTTATTAATAATTTATTATCAAGATGAGTTGTGCGCACAGGGGACTTCTGTTGTAAAAAGTCTGATCCCACAGCCAAATCAAATAAACATTAAGGTATTCCAAACCATTAGTACCTTTCCATATCATTTTGCGACTTATCGGTGTTTTGGATGCTTATTTATTGTATTTTGTGCCTCATGAATCATAAAGCCATTGCATTTACAGTAGCCTAGAGTCGATATGGACACACATGAAAACAATTAACGAGAAAAAAGTACTCTCTCATTTCCGCCAGATCTTTTGCCAACTGTCTGAACACCCCAGTGACCACGCCCGTCATTCTGTATGATGGCTCTGAGGAGGAGCTGATGGATACTATCGAGAGGGAATTCAGCTGATCCCCACTCCTCATGGTCATGAGAACGCTTCCATCTCTACACACCGTCTTTGGAAGTGATCCTCAAAGTTATTCAAAGATTCATGTTGTTATTTCGTTTCTCTCGTCATATTCATGGGTGTGCGTAGACCAGTCTCCTGGATTGGATCGTTATTAACTATCCAGATTATTATTATTATTTTGAATATTATCGCCCAACACTGGGCACATCTTAACAATAATGTGTCCGAACTTTCGACAGAGACAAGTGACTGGTCTATGATTTGTCCCCCAGAAGGCTTGAAGCACTCACATATTTGTTACCCATTGACTTGTGTTACCCATTGACTGCTTGTCTTTCACTTGTCTGTTATATGACAAACCTTAAAAACGTTACTTTTTGGCTTTTTATAAGTGGAACATCAATTCAACACAATTAAAGCATAAGTCTAGTAAGATATTGCATTAACTTCGAAGTTCTAGATACAAATGCAGCATGGCTTTTCCGTTATATGATAAGTGGCCACTGCTGTGCAAAGCGGGTATGGGTAGGATTATTTATTTAACGTTTGTTCCCTGACCATGTTTCCTCAACTCCTTAAAAGGAATGTGTGGCCGTGGAGAGATGTAAGAATGAGCTCAGAATCCAGGCTCAGTCTTGGCAGCTGTGCTTCTGCTGCTTATACAGTCTGTGAGCTGCTAGAGATTATTTAGCTTCGTGTTGACATGAAGGTTTACTGGTACCTAGTGGAGGTAGCATGAACTACATGTGGCCCTGTTAAAAAATGCAATACAGACAGTTAAGATCATCTTTCAGCCTTACAGTAAAGCAACTAGTTTGGTTATATTATAGTATATTCTCCAACTTCAATATTGTAAAAAGTGTTTTTTATATACAGTATATATAATTGTCAAATTCTGAACATTGAGACAAGGGTATGTTTCAGTGAGAAATTAATTCTGCAAACACGTTTGCATTAAAGTAAACGTTTTACTAGATGCCTGTTAAGATCTGACAATACATAAAACTCATGTGCCATTTATTTAACGCAGGTAACATAAAATATTTTTTCTTTCAAAAAATACAAAATAGATGGCACAATATAAAATATAAATAAAACAATAAAATATATAATTTCCCCCAAGTTAAATACAACCCCAGATTCTAAGACTTCATTTTAAAAGAAAGTAGCAATTATAAACCAATATAGAGCAGCTAAGAGAAAAATCATTCAAGTGGTGTTCTGTTCTTCGGTGGCTTGTAATAACTCATTCTCCTGTTCACTATGTATTGAAGCTTGGAGGGCAGGAGAGGAATCTGGCCTCCAAGCATCTTGCATATACTGACGTTCTTAGCAATGTAATCCACACAAGACCTACCAGAGGAAAAAACTGTTAGGAAAGCCGGTTCCAGTATTTTGATTTTAAAAAGTAGCACAGCTATTTTTATTATATTGTCTTCAATTATATATGTATATATTTTACCTGAATAGAGGATATGGCTCGGTCTGAAACACTAGTGCATCATTGCAATGACCCTGGAGAACAATACAGATAAAGAAGTGGTTAGGGTTTTCTTGTTTTTATGATCAAAAAGCTTTATGTGACGTTTTTTTAACTTTTATGCATTCATAAAAAGCCGTCAACAATGTTGGTAATAAATGCATTTAAACACTTAACGTATAATCTCAATTCTTATTTATTCTGCAAAACATTACTGAAACAATTTTCCGTTTTCTGTTGAAAAAACACTGAAACGGTTCATCCTCTTAAATTTTGAAAAAAAATAAATTATATATTTATCTATATCTATATTATTTTATATCCTTCTATCCCTCCGACCGATAATCAAGGAAATAACCTACGGTATCAACTAGAAGTATGTAGTCACAACTTCCACCAAACACGATCACATCAGAGTCCTTGCCTGCACTGGCTGTGTGCCACAACCTTACACACGAGGGGGGGAAAAACACCATCAGAATTTACACTACAAAATGTTGCTGTTGATCCTTGACTATTTTAGTAGATGTTTGCAATGGGATTTTTTGGGCGGAACCAAATAATGTATTTTTACAATGTAGTGACCTTTAACACACGTGAGCAAACTGAAGTTAGATCACTGAATATGTGCAGTGGTTCAGATTGTACTACCTTGGTTTGTTCTCGTAAGGGTGGCTAATCTCCCGCCATTTCTTTGTTTCAACATTAAGCAGCCAGCCGTCACCTAAAAAATGTATAATAATAATATAATATTATAAAAAAAATTATTCCAACAGATCACACCAAAACATTTTTGAAACAGCTGATATGATCAAAACAGCTTTCGAAACATAAGTGCTGATAGGTGTATTACTCATTGGTTTGCAGTCCACACTTAGTCCTCCGAACAGGAATAAGGAGCTATCAGAAACCGCAGTGAGTGAATGCCAAGATCTGCCTACTGGAACAACTGAGAGCGGGACTCTGGAAAAAGTAATTTCAACAAATTACTCATCTAGAGCTAGACACATTATAGACACACACATCATAATATTGTATGTGTATTGACTCCGGATTTCAGGGCTTTGGATTTTAGATAAGATTAGAAAACGTTATTGTCAATCACCTTGACAGAAAACAGTTTGAGGTGATAGTCTTTGTTTTGCACAAGACAGTGGAGACAGACAGGAAAGGGGGTGAAAAGACAAGAGAGATTGACATGCATCGTAGGAACAGAGGTCAGAATCTATCCAGGTCACTACAAAACGAGCGTCACTAAAACAAGCATTAACAATGTCTATCAAAATGTTATGGTTGACCCCAACATACATTTCCGCCCATGTCCACGTCTCAAGGTCCAAACAGTGTACATCATTGGTCCTCGTTTCCTATCATGAAAAACAGGATGCTCAAAGGCCACTTTCAGTCATTGATTAGCAATGTGTTTGAGGGAGGGAAAGTGTCAAATGCATCTTACCATTACTCTTCCTCCACAGACGTATCCTTTAGAACCCAGGGTGGTGCTGGCATGGGCAGCCCTGGGGGCCGGCGGGCGGCCCTGTCCACAACCACGACAAACACATCTCAACAAGTCTTCATCGTTTACTTCAAGCTTTAACCACTTTTATTCTTGATTTTCCAGTCAGGTCCATTTTATTTGTATGGCACAATTCTGAAAGTGTTTCACAGGATGCATTATATGGCAGCCCCCTAACCTGAAAACTCCAATAAAGCAATTGTAAAGGCTTAAACACGTTGAAATTATTATAGAACATCTTATTTATATAATACATTGATTTACTATTAATTTCAGGGTAAATTTCCAATATATGTAATGTTGTACCGATTTTCGGGGCTGGATTTTGATCCTGTACCCCTCACTTTCAGGGAAGAACTCAAAGACCCAAACAGAAGGAAAGGCTATTGTAGTCAGTCTTGCAATTGACTATTGTAGTCAATACTTGGGGTGAACCTTGGGTGTTCAGGCAGCTATAACTGCCACTATTGACGGTATGTCAATATGGTAAAAACAACATCTTGGAGATTACAACAGGTGCCGATAAAGAAGTTTGGCGAGTTATGCATCTGTTCGTATTCTTTTCATTCAGGAAATTTTGTTCTTATCCCCTCGCCAAACTGGTTTTGAGCAGCAGGTATCCAGTCGTCCATTCATGATCACAGCAACACACTTAAACAGAGACAGCGTTATAGTAAGGAGGACATACATTAGTCTGGGGCTCCGTCCAACTGGCATGATTGGGGTCGAACACATGGACTTCGTTGTTCCAGCCCCAGTAGACGTCGTCCACCTGGTGGTGAACCAAACAAGGAAGGATGAGATATAATGGAAGGATCTGGTCCAATTGATGGATCTGTCCGGACAGAGATGCTATCCCAACCAGGGCTGATGTAAACCGCCATTTTGCTTTTCAATGAATCAACAATAAACCATTCATAAAACCAATGCCATGAAATGCCCATCACAAGTTAACAGACCCCAAAGTGATATCCTTCATTTGCAAAGTGTAATCCAGCAAATGTTTGGTCGTTTTTCTAGATGAGCGACAAATTTACGAAGTTATAATAAATATATTTTCTGTCGATCAATAAATCAATAAATCAACGGTCATTGTCCCCTTTTCCCTGAATTAGGGTCCCGAGTCTACCAAAGCACAAATAGTTTCATACCCATGATGCCTCGTCCAGGATGAAGTTCCTCCTGTTGATGTCATTTCGTAGTTTGTGACCATATCCTCCAAAGAATGTGATCCTATTACAAAAAAACATATTTATCCATAACTTAAGACTGAAGGGATGAATGATGATAGATTAACAAAAGAATAATGTCAAAATGATGTTTTGGATGAGCAAGAACCAACACACACACACACACACACACACACACACACAAACTTTTAATCTATTATTAGTATACTTTTACAACAGCACAGCATCATTTGATGCTCAACATTTCGCAATAGCTGGTGCTATCCAATTGCTGATAGAAAATTATTAATACTACCAGCACTTTCTATTATTGGGTTGAACCATGGAAGCAGAGGTGAAAACCTGACTGGGCTGTGATACTTGGAGAAAGTTATCTACACACACCTGCCACCAAAGACCCAGCAGGACAGTTTGTCTCGGGGTGAGGGAGGAGCTCCAGACACTTTAGAGATCTTCTTCCAAGTGTAATTCCCATCCAGAAGGTTGACACTGTATATCTGTTTGACAAATATTGAAAGAATTAACAGGCCGAACAGGCTACCCTAATGTGTCTTTACTGTTGATTTAACCCACTTATCTCCCTTTCCTTTTCTTCTGCTGATTCCCCCTCCCCCCCCCTTTTGAAATAGCTTTAGGAAACTGTCATACATGTACTGCATACATTGTATATTGTATCTATTATTTCAATTGTGATGTCCACATCAACTTAAATTAATAAGAAAATAAAATGTTTAACGACATAATGTTAAGTTACTGCAGACCGGCATTTTGATACCCAAACTGAGTTAGTTTTAAATCCATTTTGAACCCACCTCATTGGTCTGGCCATTGTTGTCACAACCTCCAAATATGTACATATGTCCATTTAACGAGCAGCCACACGTGCCTGACATGGCTGGTGGCACATCTCCCCTCATGGTGGACATTTCCCTTCAGTATAAGGGAAGTGACTTGATGATTTTGAAGATGAGGTATGCGAAATACATGTATGCCTGGGCTGCCAAGTGGTTTAATATGCATATGCACTCATTATAATGACCAGCATTCTTACCATAGGCCTCGGTCCATGTCATAGATCCAGATTTCATCATTTGGTAGAAAGACTTCATCGTCAGCAATTGACTGTACAATGATATATAATAAGGTTAGCTGCGAAAGTGGATTTTAGATGTTTATGCTTATATTTCCACGGATTAAACAATATATGGAGGACAACGGCAGATAACGTAAAATCGATGAGGAAAATGCAAAACATTAAATAATATCCGTTTCTTTACCACGTAGCCTCCCCACACGTACAGGAGATTGTCTTCCACCACAGCCGTGTGTCCACTCCGCTCCTGGGCCACCAGTTCTGAGCGATGCCTCTCAGCCATGTCTTCGGCTGGGGACAGAGAACACAACTATCTCTATAATCACCTCTTTCTGTAGAGAAAACATGACGATCAAACATCACCGATTACAAATAAACTTTTCGGTCAGTCAATAATGAATCGAATTGGAAAAGCCTTGTCGGGCTGTGCAAAAACAAGCCATTTTGACAGCAAAGGTTGACAGAAATTGACAAGGTCTAGAACATGATGGCCAGGTTTTGTTGTTTTTGTGTTGTGGTCATTCCCCTCGTCATAACTCGAACACGAAGACATACTCACTATTGACAAGAGTCACAAAATAAACATCTGCACGGGAAATTTAACCCTTTGTAGTTGTGTTTTCATAGCCATTGCATCGCTGACCGAGTTGAAGGACTGCGATTAGCACTGCCTTCATTTTTTTTTTTGCGTTGTTATCAAACAGCAGAGGACTGCAGAGCGGAAGTGATGAAACACAAGAGGAAGCGCGTATTTAGCGCCAAAGCTTGAGTCGGTAGCCGGAGCCTGTAAACATGGAGGTTCTTCGCAAAATCAAGACAAAAGTTTCCGCAGACTTCAAGATGAGAGGACTCATGCTTCGCCCGTATGTATTCTATTAGCTGCCGTTATTTTGATATGTTTTCTCATTAAAGAAGGAATTTCACCAAGAGTATCCCACAATGACAGCTTTAAATGGTGGCAATAATGCTTTCTACACAATCCATTCAACTGCGTGACACCTCTATTATTGTATCCGCCGCTATAGACATATCAATAGTTGTTGATGTATGGGGTTGGTGTTTTTATATCAGTATTAAAAATGTTCATGGAATTTTCCATTATTATAGAGACGCTAGTAAATATCTTGTGGAAGTCCTGGAGTCTGTCAATCCCGACGAGTTGGAGGATGTTATTGAAAAGATATTGGATGCTGTGGAAAAGCAGCCACGTAAGTCTAGACTCTCAATGATTTGTCTTAAATATGTATGCATTTGTGATTGTGTATATAATGATGTCCAAATTTGCATTGCAACAGTTTCCTCTTCTATGATCGAGCTGAGTGTCATGGAAACTGCTGTTCAGGACTGCAGTCAGTCGTGTGATGAAAACATGTAGGTCAATGTTATTCTTTCATGTAATTAATTTATATTACTTGAATGTTATCATTGATACTAGTGGTATCAAAACCCAGTGGGGATCTTCACACTGCTTACAAATTATAGTTGAGTTTTTTACCAGAAATCCTGATTACCCAATTAATAATACAATGTACATATTGTGCCGTTGCTAAAGCTGAATATCTTTGCAGATAGCAAACACAATATAAGATTGCATTAGATTGCACCCGGAGATGAATATAATAATGAACTTACTGGTCTAATCCAATATTAATAATGCTGTAACAATTACAAAGTAATTGTATAAAAAAATGACACGTTGACATTACATTGTTACAAAAGAAAATACATCACTCACTATAAGGCAGTGGCCATTACAGTGACAACTATCCTTCATCCCCAAATGCATTGATTTAAAATGATGCCCTGTGAATTGATTTCTATGTACAGAGACAATGTGTTCAACATCATTGGCGCGTTTGATGTGCCCAGATATATCTACAGTGTGGAGCGGAAGAAATTTGTACCGTAAGTTAATAATTTCACTAATGATGTCCATTCAATTGATCAGGTTACCGTTGACTTATATTTTTACCTTTGACCATGTCCCACTCAGCATCAATATGACCAAGCATCCAGCTCCCAGTCTGTGTGGTGTGGCAAGGGACAAGGCTGAGCTTTTCAGAGAACGCTACACCATCCTACAACAGGTTTGAATTCATTCAGTCTCTTTATATGTGTGTTTGCGTTGCTATATATGCCATCTCGAACGTCTGGTATCTATTGGCTCTGCAGTTAAAAAAATGGTTTATTATCCATGCTATCAATGTAAGTACATATTTTTGTTTATTTCTAGCGAACACATCGACATGAGCTCTTTACCCCACCGGCGATAGGCTCTGCTGTCGACGAGAGTAGAAACAAGTTCCAGGTAATAATCCCAAATACAATAGGTTTTGCTGATTGATGGTCATCGCCTTTATTTCATTCAAATGCAGTGAACTGTAGTTCTGTTGCTGTACTGTTTAGCTGAAAACCGTTGAGGCGCTCTTGGGCAGCACAGCCAAACTGGGAGAGGTCATTGTGCTGGGGATGATCACGCAGCTGAAGGAGGTAGGCAACTGACACCGGTCTAGTCTCACTTCAAGTAAAATATACAGGCGCTAATATTAATCTATTCTTTGTTAGGGTAAATTCTTCCTTGAGGACCTTACTGGTACCGTACAGCTGGACATGTCCAAAGCAATATCCTTTTTCCACATGCCAGAACTAAAAATCTTTTTGTAGTTTAAAATTGTCTGTCAACATGATATTTAGGCTTGTGAAACTCGCAACTTACATTAACCGATGTAAGTCGCTTTGCATAAAAGCGTCTGCTAAATGCCCTAATTGTAATTGTAATGTTGTTGTTTATTAATTATTATTTCTGAATCATCAATAATAATAATAGTTCATTATTTCCATGCTATCAATGTAAGCACACACTTAACCCTGCCTATACCAGTTCCATAATGGCCTGTACACAGAATCCTGCTTTGTGCTAGCAGAGGGTGAGTAGAAACCACCCAACTTCATATTATGGTCAAGGCGATGAACCCTATTTGTGTTTTTTATAAGCATTAGCTGATGTTTTACTTTGTCTCCTAAAGGCTGGTATGAGGACTCGTTGTTCCATGTAAATGCCTTTGGCTTCCCACCAACAGAACCTTCTTCAACGACAAGGTTGGTACTGGTTCATTTTAAACCAAAATTAATTAAAATCAGTTTTATTTTTAATAAAAATTATTATTTGGCCAAGATGGCTCTTTAATTCATACTGTCAAAAGGGAACATATTATGAAAACGACTTTTCCTGGGATTTGGGGTGTTGTTTTGGGTCTCTGGGGCTCCCACACGAATACAAATTTTGAAATAAGTCCATGCATGATTTTTTGAGTGAGATATGCATTTCTGAAAGTACCCCGCCTACAGTTACCAAACGAGCGAGTCAGTTTTGGCGCCCCCTCCTACGTAGGAAGGGGGCACACTTGAATATTACCTCCCACTTCCCCACCCCCCTCCAATCAGAGCTTAGTCAAAACTGTAAAGTGTGTTATTTTACCTCCAGAGCTTACTATGGAAACTTGAACTTCTTTGGTGGCCCGTCAACCACGTCAGTCAAAGCGTCTGCGAAGCTGAAGCAATTGGAAGATGAGAATGAGGACGCCATGTTTGTAGTCCTATCTGATGTGTGGCTGGATAGTGTTGAGGTGATGGAGAAAATTCACACCATGTTCTCAGGTACTCGTTTTGATTGTATGACTTTATATAAGATATGTATTTTATTAAAATGAATATTTGTATTGTCTTATTTACACATTTTAGTAAGAAAGTCAAGTCAACCACTCCAACATGCACCGAAGCATACTTTTTCTGTGTTTAAGGTTTTTGGAGTCAAAGGGTTGAAGAAGCCACATTACAATCATGAGAATGAAATTTTTTGATAGAAACCTATTGTGTGTGTGTGTGTGTGTGTGTGTGTGTGTGTGTGTGTGTTTTTGTGCTGTAGGCTATGCTACAGTGCCTCCTACCTGTTTCATCTTTTGTGGAAACTTCTCCTCTGCTCCCTATGGGAAAACACAGATCAAATCACTCAAAGGTGAGCGAGATGAATAATCGAATAGGTAATTAAATATTGTATAGTATAGCCTTTGAGAGATGCAATAAAGGGAAGTGACAATACACTCTGTTTTCAGAATCTTTGAAGACTCTTGCTGATGCAATCTGCTCCTATCCCAGCATTCACACCAGGTATTGTAGGTTTGAAATTAAAGGGGACATATCATACCACCAGGTGTGAGTGTGATTAGCCATCACAAGCCGTTTTCAAAATGTGCAGCATTGTGACATCACAGGTGGGCGTGTCCACCTAGATGTGTGACGGATAGATGAGCAGTGTTTGCTAGTCTACTGGGTAGGCTGGTAGACTGATCTATCCAGCATACATCTAGATGGACACGCCCACCTGTGATGTCACAATGCTGCACATTTTCAAACCTGCTTGTAATGGCTAATCACACTCACACCTGGTGGTATGATATGTCCCCTTTAACATAAATTTCTCTTCCTATTATGGTTTATATTGGGTGCATATCAGAGGAAGGTTAGCCAGTAACAATTTCAGCCTACACCAGCGAAACTCAGTCATACCAAAATCTGTTGATTGTAGACGACATATCAATAAATAGCTTCTTAAGGGAGCTCCTGTGTGATATATACTGTATAAATACAATATCATTTATATTCATTTATCTTCAACCCACAGTAGCCGCTTCATCTTCGTACCAGGTCCTGAAGACCCGGGCCCCAGCACAATTTTACCACGGTAAACATTTCGACGTCATTATCTGTTGGATTGAATGACAAATGTTTTTCGTGAACGTCTAAACACTGCATGCTTTTTCTTCTTCCCAGGCCTCCGTTGGCTGACCACATCACGGAGGACTTCCGAGAGAGGATTCCCTTCTCTGTGTTCACCACCAACCCATGCAGGTAGAATTATGGGAGCTTACAGGATTCTTTCAAATACACACACACGAAACAAGGTCACTGGTTATATTGGTGGTTATCAGACACCAGTTTACATCATGAATCCCATGGCTACTCTATTGACTATCAACATCTTTACTTCAAATATGTCAGCTGTGAAGTTAAAGAGCAAATTGCTTATTATAATGCTCATAACAGTTACACAACGACGGTATTAAAAGGTATCATAAAGTTGGCGTGGGGATGACACGCCCCGCCTCTTTCCAGCCGAAAACACATTTCTTTAAATCACATAGTGTTCAAATTCAATCTGAAACAGTGGGTCCATTGACTCTTTAACTGATACCGATGCAGTGATTCCGGCCACTGGTTGGTAGTTGCTGAGAATGATACCTTACGGGTTGGCAGGATTCAGTACTGCAGCCAGGAGATTGTGATCATCAGGGAGGACCTAGTTAACAAGATGGGCCGAAACTGTGTACGCATGCCGACCAACAGCCTGGACATCCCTAACCATGTGAGTAGCGGCGTCCTCCCGCTCTGTGTGTAACTTGGTGGCCCAAAGCACATTGTTAGCAGACGGGAAGAAATGGTTTTCAGAGACTACAAATTAAAATTGAATCGCAAGTGGGATGAGTTGTATCTGTCCCTATCAAATAAACACTAACTTACTCATTTGAATTAAAATAAAGACAAACTATTTACTATTCATTCATATACTCAGTGAGCAGAACATTTTGCATAAATGTCTTTGATTAATTAATGAACAGGTAGGTGCAGGTAGACTGTGGCTACCGGGGTTCAAACACTGAGCCCCCCCCCCCCCCCCCCGTTCCTGGTGGGTGTCGTGACATGTGCTGTGCCTGGTTCTTCGTCTGTCTTTTAGTTTGTGAAGACGATCCTCTCCCAGGGCCACCTGACACCCCTGCCCCTGTACGTGAGCCCCGTGTTCTGGGCGTACGACTACGCGCTGCGGGTCTACCCAGTCCCCGACGTCATCATCTTTGCAGACAAGTACGACCCCTTCAACATCACCAACGCAGACTGCCTCTGCATCAACCCGGTAGAGAAACCCCCACTTTTGTCTTCTTTTTGAACCAGCTGTACTCGGTTGACATATCGTTGGTGATTCTGTATTTGTATTGATTTATAATTACTTTATTATAACAGGGTTCATTTCCAAGGAGTGGCTTCACATTCAAAGTGTATTACCCTTCGAACAGGACTGTTGAGGACAGGTGGGTTGGATTGTCTCTCTCTTTTTGGTATTTTCGTGTTTTAATAAAAATAAAATATTTATAATTGATAGGCTATCTTTGTATTATGAGGCTAATGTTGTATCTATTTTGTTGCAGCAAACTTCAGGGACTCTAAGGATTTGGATTTGCAACGGGATCTGCTGGCGTCTGTTTTATTCCTACTTTGTAAAATGTGTCCAACTTTAATATTTTAATATGTGTGTACCTTTTTTATGTAAAATAACTAATAAAGGTTTAAATTCCTAATGTGACATTGTCCAGCTTTTTACTGGTATAGTAAAAACAAGTACTGAGTATTTTTTTTTAAAAACGTATTTTAGAATGTATATTTAATGACCTTTGAGGAACATCAATAATAAGGCTCATTGTTTTCCCTTGTTATCATTGTTATCCCTTGTACCCCAGTTCTCATAGTTCTAATAAAAAATTGACACGCAACACATATATTGACATAGACGCAACCACCCTGGCCCCGCCCCGAACGCGATTCGAAAAAATGAACGGTATGGGCGCCGCCTACTGACATACATTTTTGTTGAAACTATTTGTGTGTATAATAGCCGATTCATTCTGTTGGAATTATGTTGGTCTACTTAATAACATGTTATATTGGACGGTGGAAAAAATAACGAACGACCGAAAGGTAATTCTTGCTTTGACCTTTCAAAAATGGCGTATTAAGGGGGTCCGTGTTTACAACTTCCGGCCGTGCCCCCGGAATTTCTCGACCTCACATTTATGGCGTGTTGCTATTGAAAATTGAAGAGAAAAACAAATATTTCTAAGGTAAGCCTATACATTTAAAATGTTCATTAATAGTACATTGTTCATACAATGCAGTTCATACAATTCAGTGCAGTATTAATGTAATGGCAAACGTGTCAGCCTGAAACGGATGCTTTGCTTGCTTTGAAATAATAAACCATGGTATATTCGCATATGGACAGCTGCTCATACTAATTATCTAACTTGCCTTACTAGCCAGACAGGATATTTATGAAAACTACACAATTAAAATGGAAAATAAACGCAATTCCTTCGTGAACTGCTAATCATGCGTTCATTATTCCGTAAACAAGGGAATGTGTTAGTTAGGGCAACAATATTGAGTGTTTATAGCCAGATGGCAGATTGGACCTCATAGAAATTATGTCTTTGTTCTTTTTCCTTCATATCTAGGTGGCTCCGTCATTTATAGACACCCACGAGTGGGTGTCCTGACCTGTTCGAAACCCTTTTCTTTCGGACCAGTAAGGAATCACAAGTCATAGTTGTTGGACTCGCCGAGTCCAAGACCGAGATGGACGAGGAAATGGGCGAAGATTTGCCTGCAAGAGAGGAGGAAGATGAGGAATCGGAGGGAGATGAGGAATTTGACTGGATTGTAGAAAATGACGGCGATGATGATGATGAAGAAGATGATGACGTTGAAGAAGAAGAAGACGATGATCCCATTGTAACTGAACAGTCAGAGAACTTTGAGGTCAACACTCCGCCAGAACGCAGTGGCCATATAGCAGTAGTAGATAGAAACTGCATGTATGTTTGGGGTGGTTACAAGGTAAGTTTCCTATATTTGGAAGATGTAATAGCACATACTTGTTTGACATATGTAGCTATATTGCTCATTGGCAGCCACTTTCGAATAGTTATGATGCATCATTCTTTGTTGTCAAACAAGAATGCTGTCAACCATGGATTCTTTGACCTGTACTTGCCAAGAAATGAGCTCTGGGAATACAACATGGAGACCGGAGTATGGTAAAAGAAAAATAAATTCCTAACCTTGCAATCCAAATGGATACAGAACAGAAATGGCTGTTATTGAAAAGAATAATCTGTTTACAGGACAAAGCGTATAACTGGAGGTAACCTCTTCACATCGATGTCTGGCAGCTGCGGGGTGTGTGTGAACGGAGTCCTCTATCTGTTCGCAGGGCACTATGCCAGGGGAAACATCAACAGGGTACCGTCTCTATGTTATCCCTGTGTTACTGTCTCGGTACAATATACAGATTTATAGAACTGCTTGTTGAGCCAACTGGATTAAAGGACAGGGCTGTTGGTAACTCAGCCTAACGCCTTGTATTCAGTGCTACTTCTTGTCTTACTAATATATTACTATTATGTAATGTCTTCCTGTCCAGATCTTCTGTCTGAACCTTAGAGCATCCCTCCTCATCTGGGAGGAAATGAAGGATCTGAAGGGAGTCCCTCCATCTTGCAAGGATAAGCTAGGTTGCTGGGTCCAGAAGAACAAGTATGAACTGGAGACTGGGATCAGTGTTGTTTTTATTTGTTAAAGGGGATGTGAACCCGAAACAGTTATTTTTGGTTATGTGTCTTGTATGATCATCAACATAGCATTCTATGCCATTTGGACACTTCTCGTATGCCAGGGTTTGTGTTGCATTTCCTGTACAACATCGCTCATTATAGCTCTCACACACAATGCAGCCCCTCCTTCCAAGAACTCTCAGCCCGATCCTATTTTTGTTTGGATTCGAGCTAAAACCGGGCGTTCACTTTAACAAAAAAAAAACAATTTTAGGTTAGTTTGCAAAAGACGCCTCCTTCTCTAGGTTAAATAACATATGTCAACTTATGCTATTGCATACGTTACCTGTTATTAGGCAGATTATGCTTACTGAATCACCTACTGATCAGCGTTGATGCAACACACCTGTGCTGAAGCTAAATTGAAGAGGAGGCCAGGGAGCTGGCAACCCTGTCCCAGAATGAATTTCTTTTAATTTCTCATGATTTTTACAGGCTGATATTTTTCGGAGGTTATGGTTATGCACCACAAGGACAGCATCTGGGAACATTTGAATATGACGTATCCTCGTCATTGGGGGTGAGTGTTTGACACATTACCATGTTCCATGTTTTGTATTAGAAGAAAAAAATGCTTCAAATAAAAAACAGTATACCAACATGGTCATGCTTTTGCTTTACATTTTCTGTGCTTTTTTAGTGGAACAGCCCCAGTCGAGGCTGGAACAACCACATCCACATTCTGGACCTGGAGACGTCCACGTGGAGCCAGCCCATAACTAAGGTGAACACCTTCTAATGTGCACACAGTCTTCATGACTATACTTAACCTCTCAAGAGCTGTGGGCCCCCACAATTCCCAGAATGCTTCTGAACCTCTGGAGAATTCAAAAAATGTGGATGAGGGTCGGTTATTCTGACAGACCCATGTAGATAGTTTTGCCGTCGGCCTAACATTTTACATCCACCTGATTCCACCATTCGTGGAATCTGGGGGAAACCGAAGTTGTATATTTGAAATGCAGCTCTTTGAACTCTCTCCCCCCCCTCTGCCTCATAGGGCAACACCCCGTCTCCAAGGGCCGCCCACGCCTGTGCCACGGTGGGCAACAGAGGCTACGTGTTTGGAGGACGATACAAGGTACAAAATAGCCGGTTTGATTTATGAATATGAATGCTCGTTTAGCTGCTGTATGGACGTTGACACGTGTTTCATGTCCACAGAACTTCAGGCTAAACGACCTGTACTACATCGAAATGGACTCCTGGGAGTGGCACGAGATGTAAGCAATCAGCGGAAAAAGAGAACATTATAAATGCCCGGCGGAATAAATGGAAACCCGAGGCGAAAAACCCGAGCTCTGCAGTTGGTGTGGCTCATTGAATAACATGGGAGGGGCTTGATGGGCAGATGCACTTTACGTTTGTGCTTTGCTGCGTGTCAGACTGGCCGTTTATGAGTTCAGGGTTTACTTTTTTATTTTTTATTGTATGCTAAAAACCTGTAAAGTGACCCACGTCCCGTTTCCTCGTCTCCTTCCTGTGACCTCACAGGAGTGTCCCCGCCGGGGGTCCCTCGGGGCGGTCCTGGCACTCCTTCACCCCCGTGTCAGAAGATCACGTCTTCCTCTTTGGGGGCTTCACCACGGAGAGGGAGACACTGAGTGAGTCAGAGCCCGGAGAATGAGATTTGTCCCCCGAGGTGGACAACCTAAAGGCACGGTTATGGTTCCACGTCGACGCAACGCAATGACCACGCAGACGCTCCGGCGCAGTCGTGAACCTGTTTTGGTTCTGCGTCGGGTTTTAGTGAGCGGACCAATCGGAGCCCTTGCTGCTGTGTCGCATCAACGCAAGGTTACAATTTTTGGGAGGCGCACGTCAGGCCCTTGCGGTGGACGCAAGGAGGATCTGCAAGGATGTAATAGGTCCCTAAACGCCCTTGCATTTCATTGACGTGAAACCATAACTAAGCCTTTACTAAGGAGCTGCTTGTGTATATATAACTACCTACTGGCGGTACTCCCTAGAGAGACTAACCCATATGTATTCCCCAGGTGACGGATGGCTTTACTGTGCCAGTAAGAACGAGTGGAAGCCTTTCACACACAGTCACACAGAGAGCCCCAGGTAAGCGTCTGGTGGCGTGTTGGTTTGCGTGTGTATACAGCATGTGAGATGGAAAGGATGTTTGACATGGGCAGGTTTTCTGATTATAAAATACACTTCTTGTTCCTGGGTTTCGACCGACTTGTAAATGGGATATAATGGGTGATGCTTTTGGGTCTGTCAAACTGTATATAAGTGTTTGTTTTGTATCGGGTGTATTTCAGTTTTGCTCTAATGCATTTCAATGTATTGTCCAAGTCATCTTTTTAGACAATTTATAGATATTGGGATGTGGTGAGTGTATTGGTGTGCCTCTATGATCCATCGTGTTTATGTGTCTCTGCATCGCCCAGGCTTTGGCACACGGCGTGTTCGGGTGCAGATGGGGAGGTGTTTGTGTTCGGTGGCTGTGCAAACAACCTGCTATCGCATCAAAGAGCTGTGAGTTGAGCTGAACATTCTGCCTAATACCACATGAAATCCGTAGAAAATACTCATACCTTTTTATAACGGCATGTGTTTCAATCAAACAGGCCCACAGCAATGAGCTGCTGATCTTCAACGTGCAACCAAAATCGCTTCTCCGGTGAGTTGATTTTCGTCCCTTTCTTTGGGCTATTTACGTCCTCCTCATAATCTTCAAACCACTTATCCGGGGTCGGGTAGCAGCTCTAGCAGGGGGCCCCAGACTTCCCTTTCCAGGGGCCACATTGATCAGCTCTGACTGGGGAATCCCAAGGCGTTCCCAGACCAGTGTTGAGACATAATCTCTCCAGCCAGTCCTGGGTCTTCCCAGAGGTCTCCTCCCCAGGCTGTTAACCTCATATTTCATGTTATGAATGTCCCCTGCAAACTTGGTTTGCTTTCGAGTCATATCATGAACATCATCCCAAAAACATCCATCAATCAACACGTCTCTTTACAAGAGGTGCGTCCGTCCGTCTGTCCTCCAGGTACTGCATGCAGGTGGCTCTCATGCACAGGGAGCGTCTGGCCGGTTCCTGGGACTGCCTTCCCAAGCACCTGCTGCACAACCTCCAGCAGAGAGTGGGCCGCGTCAACACCCCAGGCTCATAGTCCAGGAATACGCGGCCCAGCCACCCCCGATAAAGATGGCAATTCTGTGCGCCGCATACCCATGAATGCCTGCCATAGCATGTCCTTACCTCCACACCAGTGGGGCACATACCAAATTCGGCAATTCTATCCCTCAGAAATTGGCTGTAACAATCATTGAGGCACCCATAGACCGCTGGCTATTCGATGTGCTTCAGAGACCGTCAATGCGGTTTGTAAGTATTTGCATTGCGATGGTCGAGATTTAAATTAATGGTTTCAACTGTTATTCAGAGTGAAACGTCCCTTTAAAGCTAAAATTGCAATATTGATTTTTGGTGACAGTAAAGTACTGAGCATGTTAATCTTGTATATATTGTAATTTATATTGTTTTGCAATGTGGTTTGTGCTTGTGTTTTAAGGGCATTTTGCCATCTTAGAAGTTATTGAATACAGCTTAATCCCTTAACTTGTTTTCAAAAGGCTCTTGTAGCATTTCATCTGGGAATTATGTAGCTTGGTAGGTAGTTGACGTTGGGCCATGTTGCACTGAAACTTCCTCGGTTTTCTCTTTATCATTACTACAATGCAGAACACATTGTATAAAACCTATTTAAAATGTTGTAGTCGAGAAAAAAATAAACTCAAACGATTTTGTATTGTTAATTTAGCATGGTTTTTATTTGAAAAGAACACACATTCCATCTCAGATTTAGAAAAAATGAAAGCTGACCCTCAGGGTCTAAAAGAAACCAACCAGTCTGTTTATCTATCCTCTATAAATTACAATTAAAATACTCAAGGCTCAAACTGATCCAAATTCTCCTTTTGATTCTCATTTCCTCTTGGCAGCAAGTAGGTTTGGTGCAGATACTTTAACTTTCCCAGGCATGTTCCTTGACAGGTCCGTATCCTGCAACACACAGTATCCCGGTTACAAGATGAACATTTACTTAGAGACCACTAAAGTTTCCTCTTAATTAAAAAGGAGTGTAAATACAACAAAAAGCAAACTGGCATATACTGTAAAGACTTGAAACCTGTCTATTCCTGTTCAAGAAAAGGGCTTAAAGTAAAATCGGTTTAGCAAGTGTTTAGAATATTCTTTTTATGTTTAAAACTGGAAGTAGTCTTCAAACCAACCTTGACGCTGCGGAACAGGTCCTTCTCTCTCACTGTGACCTCCCTGGCTTTCATGAAGCTGAGGACTGCAGTGCGCGCAGCTGAAAGAACACCACATCCAAGGGTTGTAATTTATACATCGCACTCAAAAGTCCAAAAATCATTCAGAAACAACAAAGAACTGATCCCTACCTTTGCCCTTCTTTTGGGCGCCTGGCGTCAATTTCACCTTATGCCTGCAGACAAACCACCAAAGGATTATAAAATTAATGTGAACATCTCCCCATGTGATGAAGTGTCGTCTGGTAGTGTACGACATACTTGTAGTTGGAGAGGGCGGTGTAGGGTGCACAGACGGGCACAGCAAACAGCAGCACGTCCTCTGCATGGGGCTGGCCAGTCAGAGAGGTGAGGAGATTCTCTGCTTCCTGGTCACACACCAAACGAGTACACACACGCAGTCAGAGAAGACACCAGACAGCTTTACATGAAGATCAATCTACGCGGCTACAATAAACATTTCCCATTCATGCAGAGTACAAGGATATTAACAGTGAGTACGTCATGCTTTCTGTGGGGTTTCACTTAAGTACAGAAAACTGAGGGGGAAACCCACCTCTGCTCCGGGGTTGTCCTGGTCCACCTCATCGTCCTGTAAGAGTGTCACCAGACTCATTTTTTAAATCTCACGTGGAAAGCATAACTTTCCTCTGAATGTTGCTGATAGCACTCAACACATTTGAGATTGAGTCAAGGATTCTCAAGGGGTTCTCACCTTGTCCTCTGGTTCGGCGGGCTCCCCTGGGTCCTCCCCCTCGGCACACACCTCTATCCTCACCGGTGGCGCCGCAACACGGGGTTTCTGGGGTCCTCTTTTGACCGGCTCATCTTTCCCCTTCTTGCCCTTCTTCCCTTTCTCCTCCTTGGCAGAGCCAGCGGACTAGTGACGACCCAAAGTGGTTAAGTTATCACCTATCGCCATCACCGTGAACCTGGGACTGTTTCAGGCTTCAGCCTGTTATAACATGTGAACAATTTAGAAATATTTTGTCCATGCAAAGGATGAAGGGTTTTATGTTAACTTAAAATGACAACGTGTAGCTAAATGTGTCAATAAGGGTTTCCCGCAGTAAATGTGTAGGTTAAGGTGATAGGGTGGGGTCGTCTTAGTTAAGACGGCAGGCGTGTGTTGCTCGGGTGGCCTCCTAAGCTGTAAAGGGCTGTGGGAAACCCTGGTGTATATGCACGATTTGGGCATTGCTCTCACCCCCAGCAGCTTCATCATCAGCTCCTTGTCCTCTTCGTCCTGGTCCCTGTACTTCTCCTTGATCTTCTTGAGCTTGTTCTAAAAATACATGACAAAAGGGAGGGGTAAAATGATGCCACTGACATCCAGAATTATAGACCGGTATCTCTTCTTTCATTCCTCTCTAAAACATTGGAACGTGCCGTCGCTAACCAACTGTCCTCCTATCTCTCATCTAGCAACCTGCTTGACCCTCACCAGTCAGGCTTCAAAAAAGCACACTCCACTGAGACGGCTCTCCTCGCGGTGACTGAGTCCCTCCGGGCGGCCAGAGCCTCGTCCCTCTCATCGGTTCTCATTCTCCTTGACTTGTCTGCAGCATTTGACACTGTGAACCACCAGATCCTCCTCGCCACTCTCGCCGAGCTTGGCATAGCTGAATCTGCCCTTTCCTGGTTCACGTCCTACCTGATGAATCGCACTTATCAGGTAACATGGAATGGCTCCTTGTCCAAACCTTGCACGCTTGATACAGGTGTCCCTCAAGGCTCGGTGCTGGGGCCTCTTCTGTTCTCCCTCTACACCAGATCTCTGGGCTCTGTAATTACATCCCACGGCTTTTCCTATCACTGCTATGCTGACGACACTCAGCTACTTCTCTCCTTTCCTTAATCTGACAAAGCCCTGATTGCAACACGCATATCTGAATGTCTGGCAGAAGTCAGCACCTGGACAACTGCCCATCACCTGAGGCTTAACCTCAACAAGACTGAGCTCCTCCTAATACCAGGGAAAGATTGCCCACACATGGACTTACTGGTCACTGTTGAGAACATCACTGTATCTCCTTCTCCAACTGCCAAAAACCTTGGTGTAGTGTTGGACAATCAGTTGTGCTGCACCGCAAACATCACTGCGGTGGCCCGGTCCTGCAGATTTGCACTTTACAACATCCGCAGGATCCAGCCCTTCCTCACAAGGGAAGCAGCTCAGCTTCTAGTCCAATCACTGGTCATCTCCCGCCTCGACTACTGCAACTCGCTCCTGGCTGGACTCCCTGCCTCTGCGATTAAACCCTTGCAGCGCATCCAGAATGCGGCAGCGCGCCTCGTGTTCAACCTACCAAAGTTATCACATGTAACCCCCCTCTTCCGAGACCTCCACTGGCTCCCTGTAATAGCTCGCATCAGATTCAAGATGATGGTACTGGCATACAAGGCAGTCGATGGAACTGCCCCTGCCTACCTCCAAGCATTAATAAAGCCACACACCCCAGCTCGATCCCTCCGTTCAACTACCTCAGCTGGACGTCTGGTACCGCCATCGCTAAGAGCAAGCAAAGGTCGATCAGCAAAGTCACAACTTTTCTCTGTTTTGGGACCTCAGTGGTGGAACGAGCTCCCTACCGAAGTCAGGACCGCAGAGTCGCTCACCAGCTTCCGCAAAAGACTCAAAACTCACCTGTTCAGAGTTCATCTCGACTCTGCATAGAAACCAATGCACAGTCACCATTGAATGTTGTACGTCCTGGCACTTGTACATTACACTTATTCAAGGTACTTAATTGTGTAGCATCTACAATAGCTGCTATCGCTGCTTTATACGGGGAATGGGTTAGCCTAGCGATTGTAATACTTGCACTTGGTTCTATGAACGTCTTTACTGTACCGACAGCGATATTTTGTTTCACTTCTTATGACAAATGTACTTATTGTAACAAATGCACTTATTGTAAGTCGCTTTGCATAAAAGCGTCTGCTAAATGCCCTAAATGTAAATGTAAAATGGGTAAAACAATTGTAACTTTCAATATTAACATTCCACTGTCATCTGTAAAAAAAACTAGAAAAGACACAGTACTCGCTGTTAAACGCGACGAGAAACCACACAACCTTGAGCCGTACGTTCCACTCTACGTACTCTCTTCACCGGAACGTAATGTTACGCTCTGACCTTTTGACCCCTCTTGGGGGGTTCCTGGGCGAATGCTGTAGCGCCTCCTCCTCCCTTATTCTCCTGGCTGGTGGCCCGGACAGCAGGGGAACTGTCTGTCTTCTTCTCCTCCTCCTCTCCCTTAGCCTCACCATCCTTCTGCTTCTTCTTCTTCTCTTCCCTGATGGCACACAGAGAGGCAACAAAAACAACCCGTTTCATAAACCACTGTTTCTATAGGCAAATCTGAGCCAAAACATGTTCATAAACATGTCCCCTGATACATTATGATAACCAACCACCAACAATATTTCTGTAGTAAAGCCTGATTGTAGGAGTTGGTCAGGAATGGTCAGTGTTTATGCATCATGGTTAATTGGCCGTGTTCAGTGTCTTGTTTGCGTTCCAATAGCTCACCTCCTCTGCTTGGCGGTCATGTGCTTTCTGCCCATGGCATCCGCATCAACCTGGAGACAAACATTTAGATCAGTGGTTCCTAACCTTGGGGTCTGGACCCCACTCAATGTCGCCTGATGTGCACATTATTAGGTCGCGAGAGACAACTGACTTATAAAAGATAAATTTGATGGTAGATTGACTAAAACATAATTAAAAAGATTTGAAAGGTCTCATAAAAATATGATATATGTACACAAAGAGACTAAACAACACACAAGCCATTTACCACTAATCAAACTCAATGATGTGTATTGTGGAAGCAGATGAAAGTCTTGGATGCATTAATCTGACCTAAAAATAAGGTTCCAGCCCAATAAGCTTGTGAACCACTGCTTAGTGCTTAGTTAAAGGCAGTAGAAAAACTCATGCTACTGTTACAGTGCCATCTAATGCAATATTTTATAGTATGTTAGGTATACTTGAAGGTTTAGGGATTTATGACTGAGATAAACCAATCACCTGGATGGTCTCTTCTTTTGGGAAAATGGTTATAGCAACAGGCCTGGCAGGGACAAAACATAACAAATATGTTAAAAAACAATTTAGTGCAGTGAAAACATTTCATTACTCTCGGCTTCGACACCCCTATAACCCATCAGTGATAGATAAAGTACAGTATAATCTCCTCTACTTAAATAGCTGGTAGGGGCTAGCCACCTGGTTTGGGTGTACTTTGTACAAAGATGCATTTTACACTACATTTCCCCACGTTGAGACTAAGCTACACCAGTGAAGTGCACCTGCCGGGCTGTAAGTGGGAGAGAGATATGGTGGTGTCTGGAAAGCAGATGTCGTCTTCATTCTCCTCGACTTCCACTACTCCCTCCCCCTCCTCCTCTTCTTCCTCCTCCGCCTCCTCCTCCTTGACGCCCTCCTTCTCCTCCTCAGGGATAAGTGGAAGCTCTTTTGGAGCTGCTTCTCCCAGCTTCTCTCCTTCTCCTCCCTCCTCCCCCTCTCCTTCGTTGCTGCTGTCGTCCCCTAGAAAGAGGCAAGGAGCAGAGACAACTTATGATGAGCTCATGGGGGAAATCTGTGCCGGTTTCTTAATTAATTAACACTTAATTGATCCCAAAGGAAATTGGTTTCCCAGTGGCATTCAAAGATGTAAAATGAAAGCAGAGAGAAGATACATCAAATAAAAAGGCAAAAGTTAAAAAGTAATAAGAACAGTACAAAAAAAGTGAATCAACATTATGTACAACAGAGGGTCAATAAGAGCAACTCCTTAGCTAAGGCCCCCGTATCACTATGCTAGGAACCAGAGAGCTTTGTGGACCCCTGCGTTGCCCCTGGTTGTGGCCGTTACCAATCAACTCCTCCCCATCCTCTAGCAGTTCCGCCGCACTGGACGTCTCCGCCTCCATGTCCTCATCGACAGTCTTCACCTTCCTCTCCCCTCGGTGCCTGAACACACTCTGCTCGTCCACCTGCACAAGAGGGCCAGGGAGACATGGGTTCTGATGGGGCTTGTGCAGCAGTTGGCAGAGAATGGACAGCAAGAATAGACCCACAGAGAGAGAATACACAGAGAGAATAGAACCACAGAGAGAGTAGACAAAGAGAGAATAGAACCACTTAGAGCAGGTCTGCCCAATTTGGGGCCCGATTTTATTTGGCCCGCGCCTTACCCACTGTATATATTATTGTTTTCCGCCATCAGCGCTTGGAATCTGCGCTCGCTCTCATTGAATATTATTTATTGGTGCACTTCCATTCCTGACCCTAGAATAACATTGTGATACATTGGTGGCGCTGTTGAGCTCCTATCCTGTTCAGCCGCCTCCCACATATTTGACTAAATATACTGAAAAATTAAAATTTTGGCCCACGAGCCCCCCCACGATTACATTTTGGCCCTCCACTGGGAAGAATTTGGGCCCCCCTGACACAGAGAATAGAGATAGAGAGAGAATAGAACCAAAGAGAGAATAGAACCACAGAGAGAATAGAACCACAGAGAGAGAATAGACAGAGAGAATAGAGCCACAGAGAGAGAATAGACAGAGAGAATAGAACCACAGAGAGAGTAGACAAAGAGAGAATAGAACCACAGAGAGAGAGTAGACAGAGAGAATAGAACCACAGAGAGAATAGACAGAGAATAGAACCACAGAGAGAATAGACAAAGAGAGAAGAGAACCACAGAGAGCGAATAGACAGAGAGAATAGAACCACAGAGAGAGAATAGACAGAGAGAATAGAACCAAAGAGAGAATAGAACCACAGAGAAAGAATAGACAGAGAGAATAGAACCACAGAGAGAGAATAGAAAGAGAATAGAGCCACAGAGAGAATAGACAGAGAGAGAATAGAACCAAAGAGAGAATAGAACCAAAGAGAGAATAGAACCACAGAGAGAATAGACAAAGAGAGAATAGAACCACAGAGAGAGAATAGACAGAAAGAATAGAACCAAAGAGAGAATAGACAAAGAGAGAATAGAACCACAGCGAGAATAGACAAAGAGAGAATAGAACCACAGAGACAGAATAGACAGAGAGAATAGAACCACAGAGAGAATAGACAAAGAGAGAATAGAACCACAGAGAGAATAGACAGAGACAATAGATCCATAGAGAGAGAATAGACAGAGAGAATAGACCCACAGAGAGAGAATAGACAGAGAGAATAGAACCACAGAGAGAATAGACAAAGAGAGAATAGAACCACATAGAGAATAGACAGAGCGAATAGAACCACAGAGAGAGAATAGACAGAGCGAATAGAACCACAGAGAGAGAATAGACAGAGAGAATAGAACCACAGAGAGAATAGACAAAAAGAGAAAACACACACAGAGAGAATATACACAAAGAATAGACACACCGAGAGAATAGACACACACACACACACACACACACACACACACACAATATTCTTTGTGCTTGCAGGAGGGATTTACCTTGAAGACGAAGCTGAAGCCCATCATTAAATATGACGGTGGCATGTAGTTCTTCTTCCCTGTGGATTAACACATCTTTAGCCTCACTTTCCCCTTGCACTAGAAGTGTATATTAGATGTATAGATAGAGATGAAGAGATTGCGTGACACATACCTCTGATCATAAAACTTCCAGTAGTCAGATACTCTCCAGTGGGAGCCGTTTTGGAGACCTGCCCGTCGTAAAAAAAAAAGGATATTATGAGCAGTGCCATACTGACACTGTTTGATACTGTATGTGCATTGGAGCAGCTATACTTGAAACCTAGAACCCATCTATTCATTAACTCAAACACCTCGCAAGCTACAAACTTAATGATTACCAATTAAAAGTGAAAAACAACATGTGTGCATCTCCTTAAAAGGGCCCCTATTTTACCACCAGGTGTGAGTGTGATTAACCATCACACTCAACAAGTGGGAGTGTCCACTGCTCGATAGATCAGCCTACCAGCCAACCCCTTGGACTGTAGCAACGATCGTACATCTAGGTCGACACTCACACTGAAACGGTTTGTAAGGGCTACTCACACTTAAACCTGGTGGTGAAATAGTGTCCTTTAAAAGCAGCCTGACACAAGCAAACCACAAATGACATCAACGCTACAACCGTAGTGAGCAAGGTGGTCTCACCTGGTGGTGGTGGACCCACCAGGCGCTGGTGATGACCTTGGCGTCCCAGGCAGCACTGTAGCACACAGCCATAGTCCCAGCCTCCGTCAGGCTGCGAGGGGGGATAGGAATCCCTGGAGTATGGAGGAAAATGGTGGAAGAAGTAAATATGAGTACAACAAATAAAGTAAAGCCTATTTTTTTTGAAGAAGAAGTAATGCTAAAATTGGACACTACAAATTAAAGATTTTTTTTTTTATTCCCACATTTAAATGGCAAATTATATCATAAAGCACAATTTCAGCCAATCAGGAAGAGTAACATAGCAATTTTATGAAAGGGAGCTCTGAAAGGGCGGGTCTACCTGATGGATTTTTGATGACACAGCTCGTTGCTCCATGGAGATCAGCGTGAACATAGATGTCACCTAGCAACAGAAGAAGGTCCATGTTTGCCGTTGGGTTTATCCAGTAGAGATATTTGTATTAATAATTAATAAAGAGTGTGGGGCACTTCATACCAGCCCTCAGGTAGCGTTTGACGATCATCTCATTCTGCTGCTGGTCTCTTCCTGCGATCACCAGGTAGTTCTCAGAGCTGATGAACCACAGGAACTTCTCGAACCTTAGAAGAGAACAGGCGGGAAGAACGATTAAACAAAAAGGGCCCCCAGCCTAACTTGATCATCTCCCTCATTTTGTCGTAAAGATGAACTCACCAGTAGACCTTCCTGGCTTTCTGAATCGTGGTCACCGTCTGGACCTCCTTGAGGGTCTTCTTGGTCTTTTTTTCTGCCGATTTAAAAGCCTTGAAACAGAAAAATAACAATATGATAAGGTATTCGTCGGATCTCAAACATTCAACAACATTTTAAAGAACAAGAAGTGTACATGAATTGTAAAAACATTGCCTTCCATTTGTTTGACATCATTCACCTTTTCTGCTGCCTCAACCGTTTTCTGCTCCTTCTTCGCTGCCGTCTTTTTGTGGTCGTAATACCTGAAAACGGGACCAAAAAAAGACATTCATTCCCTCCGTCCCTCACGCGATCCGTGTGGGCGCCATGACGACGTCCGCAGCCAGACATACTTCTTAGCGTTGGCGTAGGCCGACAGGCTGAGATCCACGTCCACCAGCATGGGCTTGTCCTTCTGCATCTTGGTAGCCTGCCCTTTGTCCCTCTTGTTCTTCTTCCCCTTCTGGACCTTCTTCTCTGCCACCTCTTCCTCCTCCTCGTCTGCCTCTTGGTCGTCTTCCACCACATAGGGGTTCCTTACAGGGAATGAGGAGAAGGGTGGGCATATTATACAACTAGTAGTGATACAATATGCGGTTCACTTTCAGGAAAATGCAATTGCCCACTTCCCTTTCTAATAACCTAAATAGACATAAAAATGTAGTTGAACAAATCATTAACGGATAATTGTATTAAATACACAAGTATTACTTATGACAACTCAAATCTATGTTGCTAGGATTGTGGTGGCAACTGGTCTCGTCCCACTAGCCTTGATCTACGAGCCCAAGCAAACAACCCATACAATGACTAATCAACACATTGACCCACACAGAAACAAATGAAAGGGAAACCAACCCACATACATACATGTATGTATGTATGTATGTATGTATGTATGTATGTATGTATGTATGTATGTATGTATGTATGTATGTATGTATGTATGTATGTATGTATGTATGTATGTATACATACGAAACAATGGGGCTCATCTGGAACTTTAAAGAGCACCCTCAACCAACAGCTTATACTACAAATGTTTCTGATTGACTCAATCCAAAATAAATTGGGATTACTTATAAATCATAAATTATATTACATAAAGCTGAAGCAATAAGCGGTAGACGCCAAGAAAATAAACGTAAAAACAGCCTGAAAATCCACGTGATGACTAGCAAAAAAAACCCGTTATAAAGTGCGGAAGTAAATTTAACTAAAGAGGGCGCTGCTTTGAAACCTCATCTACTCAAGACAAACGCTTGATCGGTTAAAGAAACGCATTCAAGTGGGTAGCCCTGCTGTAATGGAGACGCAGACCCCAGCCGTGCTGTCAAACTCGAGTCGAGCCCAACCGGCCCGTGCGTATGGGAGAACGGTCTTACTTCAACAGCATGGTGACGTGGTTGGTCTGCAGCTTCAGCTCCTTGATGGCACAGGCCACGGGGTCCCCAGCCTCCTGCGCCTCCTTGACGATGAGGCCGATCTCGGCCCAGTCCACCTGGTTGGCCAGGGCACTGCGGACCACCTGGAGAGCCCGATCCACCACCGCCAGGTTCATCTCCACCAGCTCCCCCTTCACCCTGTCCACCTCCTGCAGCACACGGAGCGGATACGCAGATGAGCTTGTGGGGAGCGTAACAGGGTTTCCTGTTGCTCGGTGGGACAGCCATTACAAAATATACATATGGAATATGGAAAAATGACACTTTAAGTTGGAACAACTGGCCACAAGGGTGCACGCTCCACTTGTCATTAGTGCCATCAACATTGATATCAATCTAACAAAGTTATTTGTTTATAAACTACCGTTAAGATTATAATCTCTAGGAGTGATATTGTAGAAGATGACATTCTAGGAGTCGGTACATCAGGGTCAGTTGACAGGGCAGTGCACGTATTGACTGACCTGGGCTTGGTGCAGAGCCACCAGCCTGTGCTCATGGTCCTTCTTAACGTTGTCCAGCTTCTTCATGGCCTGTTTCTCCTGTTGCAGGGCCTTCATGTCGATCCTCTGGCCCTCCATCTTAGAGTAGAACTCATCCACTGCCTGTTGGGGAAGAATATCAGGCCACTTTAGTCTCAAAAGCAGGTTGTAATATTTTCGTATTCTACAGATAAATACTACAATCTACCAATAATATATATACTGATATGTATACAACTACCTTACTTAGTTTCCATATGAAGTACATATACAAATAACTTTCCATTTGAAGACAGAAAAAAGACAACAACGTCAAATATTGCATACATACCTTGTCAAATGTGTCAAACTCCAAATGTGGGCCCTTTGCATTCTGAGCAAATAGGAATGGATGAAACTCTTCATACCTGCAAGAAGAAAATATTACTCACGTTTGTTGATTACTAAGGTCAAGTACACTCAGCATATAAACCAACAGCATATAATTCAACATCATATATAAACCACAACGTCAACTGAGCTTACGTGAGCAGTTCCTCGCAGGGTTTGTCTGCAGCTAAGCTTGGCTTCTTCTCACTCTTTTGAATGATGTAACCCTTCAATTTTAAATCAAAAAAGGAGACTGTTATTTAGGAACCGGATACACTTTTCAAACAGAAATACAGAGCAATACGAGTTGGTTGTCTTACTTTTCCTTCGAAGCTTTCAGTTTTCTCCATGTACGTTTCAGCCATCTGCAGGGCTTCCAGGATCTTAGGTGCTATTAAAAAAAAAGGGGGGGGTTAGGGGTGATCTATATATTATGTGCCGGCAATGATGGACAGTCAAACCAATGCACAAATTGCCAAATATATAAGAAAACCTAAAAAGGCCCTGACATACAGAATTCAGATGGCATTTTCACCCCTGTCTTAACTGAGATGTGGTCTCAACTTAAATGTTTCTGGTTGGGAATACCAGCTCATACCTTGAGCAGCGTGTGCTTGGCTGTCCACTTTCACTGCCCCTGATAGACCCACCTCTATCAAACAGTGCTCTATCAGAGTGGCTCCATAGGCTGAGGACAGATAAAATAGACATAAGACAGTCACAAATAACGGAGTTCAACTCACTTGGCTACAATTTATTTGATGTTGAAATGTACATAAATATTCTAGGATTGTGATATGTGGATGTCATCAAGGTGTTTTTAGTCAACTCACGAAGGTGGGGATTAAGGACCCGTTTCACTTGGTCACCATGGGTTGCTTTGGAGAGGACTTCACTCAGTCTATATGACAAAAAGGTGGTTCCGTCACGGCACAACATCCACATGAACAGCCTAGTGGTTGATACATCGGCCAGACAGGCTGCAAGCGATGGAATGAAGACCGTGGATGCTATAACACATTTAGTCATTTACATGTTTGTCCAAAGCGACAAGTGAGTCTGAGATCAATCAAGCATACAATAAATGTATTAGCAACGACAAAAATGTACCAGTGCGAACACGAACACTGTGTAAATGGGTTGGAAAGTGCGATGGAAAAGCTCATGAAAACGTATGGATTCAAATTAGTCCTTTCAGCCACAGGAGCCTCTCATTACCTCTCCAGGCTGATCAGAGCCTCCGGGGGGCGCGCATTCTCCACAGGATACCGCTCTCTCACTGCGATCTTCACATCCTCTACCTCAGCAGTGCGGAACCGCAGCAGATTTAGGATGGTGTATTCATGGTCTGCCAAGATTATGTTGCCCTATAAGGTTTTGTTGAACCAGGTTATATTTCAATGAATGGTAATGAAATTAGCACATCATGACATTGTGCTTCATGTATAACCCATGCCGTTTCTAGGAGATTTATACATCTTTGTGCAATCGTACCCTGTCATAGAGTTCCACGATTAAGTGGTAAGCAGCTTCGTCTGAGCCAAACTGGATGTCAACAATGCGGTCAATTCCAAGCTGCTTCACCTGTGTCAAGCGCCTTGACTTTAGGTGCTTTCGGCACTAAACGGGGGGGCGGGAAACATCACAACAAACTGAATACTTCAATCAAATAAGGAGACATGGTTGGACTCAAAATAATGTATCAAAACAACACAGAGACATTCTGTTTGACTTCAAAAATAGAGGAACCTTACCTTCATAGCAAAGCCAGAAGGCATGTTATTTTTTGGCCATTCAAAGTCTGTAGAGTGAATGCGAACTCCGGACTCAACCAAGAGAATAGCTTTGGTATCAGGCCTGACAAACAGAAACACGTAGATTGTTATGAAAGTATACCATTACATTTATCAAAGGTGAAGCATAGGCCTCCAAGCTTGTAAAGCCATATCTCAATCAAGAACACAAAAAGGACCTTTAGCACAAACATTGGCATGGGATGAACCTTACTTTTGTAGGCGGATGAGATACGTCTTAGTGTCGATGTCATAGACATTGTTGACTCTCATGCCAAGGTAGCTGCAAAATAAGTAAACATATTAACATGAATAATTGTTTCATAACTTTTAGTCATGTTCATTTGGTCACAGATAGCACAGTCAAGGTGTTAGCATAAAGTGTCATAACTTACTTAGCATTTATCTCAGCAATGACTGCCCTAATGTCCACGGTATTGAATCTCGTTTTCATCTTGATTTAATTTCTAGTTGCGATTAAAAGACAACGAACTATTGAAAAGATATCTATATACTACAAGCAAAACATAAGGTGAACATTTCAAGCCCTGCTCATGCCTTGCACCAGAGCAACGCGCAGGCGAATACTACACATGCGCAGTCGTGTCTATACTACGGAAAGCCTGATGCAACAAAATTATGCCTTATGGCACGATTCTCCATCACTCTGGCACGAGTGTATGAAAACATATTTATTTCCATGCGCGTAACCCTATCGTGTATGAGTCTTTCGTGCACATATATGACGAGGAGCACATCATATGCCTGCACACATGCACGTGCATGACACCTGCACGCGGAACCTGCGCAGAGAGTGGCACGATAGTTTTTATTTTTATTTGTTGATGTCAGTAAAAAGGAATGAATACCATTTGCAATCGTCCATTGTTACTAGGGACCCTTCAAAGCTGTTAAGCTTGCAGTAGGCATTTGTTCTACCAATGGAGATTATACGATGATGCACTACTCAAACTGGCTTATTGGGGTGAAAAACAGGGCAAGCATTAGAAATGCATGTAAAACGCCTAACATCGAAGGGGACAGCAGAGGACATCCCGTCGAAATGCAGAAAAAAAACCCATCGACTAATCGAAAAGCATCCGAGCTGACGTTAGCGTTCGGCATATCCCTTTGGAAAAAAGGTATTTGATGAGTTATGATTTTGTTGAATAGAATGAGATATCATCCTGTATCTGCGTGCAAAAATGTGAGGCCTACAGGATACAATACCGCCAAGACTATGGTATCATCTGTGGGTGATTTAGTCAATGCATTTGTACGATTCATTTGGCGTTTGCAGCGTTTCTCCTCAGTGCTGTGCAGGAGTCCCTCGCTTCTGAGTGCACTTCGGGTCAGAGTTGAGGGCGAGGCGTGCTCGGTTACCAAGGCAACGGTCAGCTAACAGGGCTTCGCTCGCGCCGGGGCTAGGTTATCTGCTCGGGTGGGTGTGTTGCGTTTATTGTCAGATCGACGAGTCGCTACTTTTTCTCGGCTATTAAATAAGTAAGAATTGTAATGGGTCGTTGGACAACGCGAAGGATTAATCATCTACGTGTAGACGACAAGAACCATCTGAAATGTGAACTGCAGTTAAGCTAGCTATGCGCTCGGTGTCCAGGCGCGTCACTGACGATGACAGGTCAGGGTGCAAACAAACTTTTAGACAAGACAAAGGTTTCTTCACCTAACCCTAGCCGTTCACATGTGTATAGGCAAATACCAATGGACTATGCTGCACACAAAAAAAATACCCTGTTTTTATTTTATTTTTGCAGGCTACAAAATAATCAAAAAGATTGGGGAAGGAACATTTTCAGAGGTGGTGAAAACTCAAAGTGTGAAAGATGGGAAATTCTACGCTTGCAAAACCATGAAGCAGACAATTACCAGGTATTTAAATCCATAATCACTCATTATCATGAAGAAGTGTAGAGTGGCTTCGACCCGCGACACCTGCAACTTAATACATCAGCCGACGTGTCGTATTTATTTGACCATGTTCATATCAAATTCAGAACAAATTCTGGTGGTTAATTATCCAAGAGTGGGGAGAAAGTTGGCAATATTAATTACTGAATGACTAATAAATAATTCCATTAAATATGTATACAGTGCAATGTCATGTGCAACTGTTGTATCAGCACTTCCTTCTAATTAAAGATGCACGTTTTCAATTTAGTCTAGAGCAGGCGAACAACCTACGGGAAGTCCAGGCCATGAAAAGACTCAGCCCACACACCAATATCATTCAGCTGCATGAGCTGATATTGTAAGTCATAGTCGTTTCACCCTCTTTCTAAGTGTAGTACCCAGTCAGGTGAGTATACACCAATTTTGTATTTGTGGCAATGACATGCACATTCCATTCTTCACTGTTTTAGTGACAAAGAATCTGGCACCCTGTCCTTGATTTGTGAACTGATGGACATGAACATGTATGAATTCATACAAGGTGAGTTTATACATAAAGAAAACAATTATTCAATCTAGTCTAAGGATATGCATTACAATAAAGGCTGACATTATACATATTACTGGTAATTACAAAGCAACAGGTATTGTGTGTAACTAATGGTTATGGTTATTTTTTAAATAATCCAGTTAATTAATCAGAAAATATACAAAATGAAGTATCATTGGTGTAACCAGTACCTTTTTTTTTAGGTAGACAATCTCCAGTGCCTGAGAACACGATCAAACAATACATGTACCAGCTTTGTAAATCTCTAGAGCATATGCATAGGTGGGTATGAAGGTTTAAATGTAAACTCACTAGTCGATACTAATATACATATATTAAGAGCTTTCCCCTTCTCCTGTATATTATAGGTGTGGCATCTTTCACCGAGATGTGAAGCCAGAAAATATTCTCATTAAAGTAAGTGGCACAAGTTTAATAAAACCGTTTCTAGTAGCTTGCCCTGTAGGAATGACTCTCCTGATTCGTTGCACACTACCTGTTGTAGCAAGACACCCTTAAGCTGGGAGATTTTGGATCCTGCCGGAGTGTGTACTCCAAACCTCCGCACACAGAGTACATTTCCACTCGCTGGTACCGGGCCCCTGAGTGCCTCCTCACAGATGGATACTACAGCCTAAAGATGGATGTCTGGAGCACCGGCTGCGTTTTCTTTGAGATCTTCAGGTACCCGATTACATGGATCACTGCATTTAAATCGCTGGCAATAGAAATGGTATTTTGGGAGCGGTTGGTCGTTAGTGTCATATTAACTTAGCATCCGACATGCTTCAACCAGCCAATGAAATCAGTTATTTTTGGTATAATTTGTATGGAGTCATTCAGTTTCAGTTTTTGATGGAATATTTCGTAACCGGCGTATTTGGTTGTGTCATCGTCAAAGCACCAGAATGTTTGGCATATTTTGTATGGAATTAATTAAAACCTGCATGTCTTAAGTCTTGTTGAACAATTCATGAACTCAGCCTTTGTGTTAATTTGATGCCACGGACAGTGACAAATGATTCATAATATATATTGCAGCTTGAACCCTCTGTTCCCTGGATCAAATGAACTGGACCAGATTGCCAAGATCCACGATGTGCTAGGGACACCAGAAGTCAGCGTCCTGCAAAAATTCAAGCAGTAAGCTCCCCTTTCATCCCCTTAACGTTGCTTCATCTTAATTGATTACACATCAGTAATAATGACAATAAAAAAATTCACGTTCCATAAAAAGACAATGCAAACTAAGTTCTACCCACATTGTGTGGTAGGTCCCGGGCGATGTGTTTCGATTTCCCCCCTAAAAAGGGCAGTGGTATCTCCCGGCTGATCCCCGACTGTCCAGCACCAGCCCTGTCTTTGCTGTACCAGATGTTGGCCTACGACCCAGATGAGCGCATCTCCGCACAGATGGCCCTGCAGCACACTTACTTCCGGGAGATCAGGTGGAATTCTTTGACTCTTGATCACTCACCCTTAAAAATGGTGATTCTACCATTTGCAGTGGGTCGATTCTTTCCTTTAAGATATATATTTGCCAAACAGCAGTACTGCACAGACATCAGTCATGGTGAAAAAACACTTAACTTCATTAAGCTTAAACTTCAACCTCAGGAAATAATTCAAGAATAAACGATAATGAAAAGACCGCCAAATCAGGCAAAAAATGTAGATCCTCTTACTCGTATTAACACATTTCTCCTCACCTTGGTTCTCCCAGACTGGCTGAGAAGAAAAGTGAAAGTCTGATGAGGACTATTGAGGCAGTTGAGGCAGGGGACACTGGTAAGATGCCTCATTCTATAGAGCACATCTGGCGGCCAGCCCGAATCGGCAAACAAGTGAGGGGAAGACACTCAAGACAGACTTCTTTATTAAGTGTGAGTCAATCTTAACTTATTACCCCCCCCCCCCCCCCCTCCCTCAAGCTCTGTATGAAGTTGCAGAATTCTTGAAACAATTTTTAGATGCTACTTGAAATTAAGCTTTACAGTGAACATATGCATTTCGTTTTGAGGAGCAGGTACTTTATAATGCTAAAAAATGTGCATGGCCTTCAGGTAATAAGAAATGTTTGATCGCACCCAGAACCTTTCAGCTGGGACTCACCCTAATAATTAAATATTTATTAATAACTATAGCAATATCCTACCCAGGGCATAATTTCAAAATAAATGTGCTTTTCTGTGTCTACAGCATAGCATAAAACATGGAACAGAGCCCCTGATGAGACGCAACATCCCTCACTATGCAGCGGAGTTACCCAAGCTCAACATGGTGGTCCCGGGACCCCAGGTCACCTACCAAGCCGCCACGGTGCCTCCTCACACTGGGGTCCACCGGAACTCACTGCCTGCTATCTCAACCAAGAAGTGCCACTCGCGGTTGGCCAAGGTAAGACACATTCGATGAACAAGTCCCACATGGTGAATGTCTGCATTCAAGTGTGACAGGAACATAGTGAGTGGAGCATGGATGAAAGAGTGCTGTTGTGTGGCTTAATAGACAGGGTTTGATTGAGCAAGCTGTGTTTCCCCCTCCTTCCAGCCCAGGGATGAGTCACATCGTGCCGGGTTGAAGACCTACTACATGCCACCTCTAGACAGAAAACGTGGAGGTTACTGAGGGAAAGACCATCAACCCTAACAGGCTCAGAAAGACAAAATAAAGCGCTTTTTTTAACCCCTTTGTGTGAGATGCAAGTTGGTCGGTGATGTTTTGTGCAGCATCAGAAACAAATGTTTTAAAAAAAGAAAGATACAAGCTGAATGTATGGCCTTTCAAGGTATAATTACAAGAACAGTAGATATCCACAGATACTGTAAATGCCTAATAAAATCGAACTTCCGATTTATTTTCCTGAGATTTTGTACGATGTAACCCACTGTAATATTATTGATTCAAAGTTCCAATTCAGACAATATAAACAAGAGAAAATTGTTTCCCAATTCTATGTTGCAAGGTATCATGACCCCATGCCTAAATAGCATTTATTTTATTTTTTTGGATGAAGCACTTATGTGTATGAAAACCGCCGTTGTATTATAAACCAGCTTTGCATAGTTTCATTTTTAAACTATATTTGTATCCATTTGTTTAACATTATTTCACAATGAGCACCAACAAGACCACGCCTGCCCTCATACTTTTAATGGAGGCGCTTAATAAAGGTGTTGTCCCCGATCAATAGCCGTAGAGCAAGGAGAATGTGTTATGGTAACATGTTCTAATGTCTGTCAGACATATAAAGCTCCGGATGGCCGAACAGGACAAGAACATTTTTTTTTCCACCATTTCCTTGTTTACAATTGTGACATGTAATAAAGCATTGGTTGCCTGAAAAGGAGCGGCATTGACACCAGCGCCTTTCTGAAAAGTTCAGATATTTTTTGAACTACGAGCGGCCCAACAAATGAGGCGGAGCGCGAAGACATTGGGTGCAGCATCTTGTCTTACGGGGGGCCAAAGCGGCCGCTTAGCATCTCCTAATATGCGAAATAATTGAAGCTAAAAACACTTTGTGGACACATGATAAATAAGCAGGGTTTGGTTCGTAAGTTATACACATCACTTAACTTGATTGCACAGTGCATCCACACAATTGGAAAACCTTTACATGTAGGCTACGTCTGAAGCGCAAACATTTTTTTATAACGAAGGGAGTACCCATTTGGAAGAAAATACTCGATGCATTATGGCATAACAATTGCATTGCTCAGAGATTGACTAGAGCGTGACTAAATCTAAACTAAATGTTTTGGACATTTAGAATGAAAATGTGTCAGGTCTCATTTGATTGAGGACTCCGGCAGCCTGCAGAAAAACAAAATAAAGTTTCAAGTAATAGGTCTTGACACAAAGGAACATTGTTGAGAACAAACAAGAAAAATATGTTTTTTTTAATGAAGAATAAATTGTTACGTGTAAAATATTATCCACACTAAACAAAAATGTATTCGATCTTTGTCTCCTAGTTAATGTATAAGGTAACTCGACTCATCTTGGCAGTAATTGGTGATTCACCATAAATAAAGTAAACGAAACAGTTTCACACGCCCTGACGGTCGTCTTCTGTTCCTCTTGATAGTATATAATAAAACCCTTCACCACATCATGAGTCTGTTTTTATTTGTGGCTAGCAAAATCAAAGGTTTACAAACCTCAAAATACTTTTCTAAAAAGCAGTTTTAAACCGACAACATCTTGGAACTCTGGAAGACTTTCATCCGTGACAGTGCCATCTGGATAGTGTGGGCCTTCCCTTTACCACCATGGGGAATTTAACATAAGTAATTTAGAAAACCTACATGGAGTGGACTTCGAACTCAAAAAATAAAAAAACAGAAACCCGTGTATTCAAGATTATTTTAATATTATTATGTATACTTTAGGCTTTAGAAATATAACTATCAATGACAAAACTTCACTGGAGTAATGGTCTTTTGCTTAGGCCCCCATCAGTTCACTGAATTACAATATACACATTATGATACAGAGCAGATTGGAATCTGAAATATTAATATAAATGTTTCAATATTTAAAGTTTCAGAATTGTTCTCACCTACTGTATTAGCCATGTGTGAGTATGAGCACGCTCCAAAATGTAAAGCCATCTTTTTCTAAACTAATTTTAAGTGCAAACTTTTTTTCTTTCCTTTAAAAGACTGATTGCAGCATCCAGCTTATAGTTTCAGGTTTCATCAGACTGAGTTTGTCTTAAGCCGATTGCAGCAAGGCAGTTCTCAACCATCTTGCTTGTTCCTTTATAGTAGTTATAAAAACAAAGAAAATAACAAAATCAGTGCAAAGTCGTTTGTAGGGATTTTTTCTACCAAGACCAAAAGTGGTGTTTGAATGTGAATTAATGCAAATTCTAAAATATGCCGGTTGGTTATAAAAAGGTAAATTCACCAATCTCTCTCCCTCATTATATATATCTATAGATAGATATAGCTATATATCAATCGATATAGCTATAAATCTATCGATATCGATATATCTATACATATAAAGCCTCGGAGACTACACAATGAACAAACTTATTTTAATAGCAAGCCTCTTGCTGAATGGTCACTAGTCACACTTTGGGTAGTGAGAGGGTGTAAATAAAGATTTCTGAAGTTGAAGAAAAATATATAGGAATTCAAAAACATCTTAAAACCCCGGCGAGGATACATGAGCACAATAATCCCACATTGCACCACACCCCTATTTTTGTTTCTGTCCTCTCAATCCTCTAGGTCAATAAGTGATCAACAGAAATATAAAAAGCAATTAATGTAACCAGGAAGAAGGCAGGCGGGCGATGAGGAAGAGGAAGAGGAGGGAAGGGGGGGTGGAAAGAAAAGAAAACTTGCAATGCTTGCGGGGTGAAGAGCAGCATCAGACTCAGGGTTGCAGGGTTGGTTTAGCAGCAGAAATATTGTGGCTATACTACTGTTCCACTGGGAGAGCTGGCTTGGTTTTGGGATGACAATAAGCCCTGGAAAAAGGAAAACAAGGAGAGTTGCATTGGGAGAGTTCACAAAGCAAAGAAAAATCAAGCAAACACAACTGAGTCATTTAGAGGTTATCCCCCATTGCTGTGTCCTGCATTGAGGGAGAGAAGGGTGAGAGCAAGGCCTGCAAGGACTTTCAGAGGACTGCTTGAATGAGGTCATTTCATAATTGGAAAATTTTGGTTAGGGTTATCATCAGATGGATTCACAAGGATCTTTAGAAATGGATCAATAATAAAATGATCGCCAATTTAGTGGCTCTTTCACCAATCCTCTCAAATAAAGAAATATGCCAAGCATACAAGAGTGCATGTGAACACACGAGAAAACACACACACACACACACACACACACACACACACACACACACACACACACACACACACACACACACACACACACACACACACACACACACACACAAACACCTTAAGAGGGCCCAGAATGACTTGACAACCAGCATTTTTTACTCTGCTGCTATGACATAAGCAATATCTCCTTAAACCAAACATCTTCATCCCCTGTATGCCTGAGTGTCTACATTGGAAGTCTTCATCAGTAAAAGCAGACTTAATTATCGCATTGGTTGTCCCCATTACCTAGGCCTAGAGGTTTGCACGGGAAAGCACCGAAAACCCCCCCTGAAAAAACAAGTGTGACATGATTTAAGCGTGAATGGCTATTTCAACTACCCCTAAATTGGTACTCTAAATATTTGCTTTATTAGAAGATGGTTTACGAATACATTTAGGGCCAAGTTAAATCCTAGCAAATGATCAAATTACTTCTTCTAAGACGACTCTTTCCCCACCAACCCCAAACATGGACTCCCACACATTTCCGCGACATTAAAAAGAACTTACCACTTTGCCTGGCCTTGCCCATGTGCAAATAAATCCCTCCTGACAAGCGGTCACTAAACAGTCCTCTAAAAATATGAGCACAGTCAGTCTCTCGTGAGCTATCTTTTTACAGATGAGGGGCTCCAGAAGGGGCACCTCCTCCATGCGCGGACACAGCAGGGTGCCTAGAGTCTTAGCGGGGTCCGCTTTGCTCTTGGTCAGCAGGTTGAGCTTGTCGCTGCTCTTGCTGCTGATGTGCCCCATGCTGTGGTTGCGTTTGTGGTCCTTCTCGTGGGGCCGCTCCTTGCGGTCGTGGAGCGACAGCGTGGCGAATTTGCTCACGCCCGTGGCGATCGCGCTGTCCAAGATGCCGCTGGTGAGGCCCCCGGTGCCGGCCTTGTTAGTGCTGTTGGCCGTGGCGGTGGTGGTGGTTGGGCCGCCCGCGGGGGGGGGCAGGCTGTTTGAGCGCGGTAACGTCGTGGAGTTGAGGCCCGGCGTGCTCGCACCACTGTTGTTTCCGTTTGTAGTGTTGCTGGGAGTGTTGGTCACTGCGGTCGACCCCAGGGGGGGGATGGTGGCGTTCATGACGTTAGTGTGTGTCCGTGTCCGCGAGAGGGGGAGGTGGGGGAAGAGGATGTCCTCTGTGAGGTCCCAGAGGCACAGCTGGGTGTCCTGGCCCACGGAGCCGAAGCGGTACGTCACGCTCACGGGCCGGCTGTCCGTCGAGTTGCGCTTGGAGAGCCGCGACTGCGTGCTGTTTGCCCGGTCCCGTCCAAAGTGGATCATCTGATCCTGGAAGTCCTCGTCGCTGCCGCTGAACTCCATGGGGTCGCTCTCCTCCACGCTGGTGGTGTAGTGGTCGAACGCCACCACGCTCACCCACGACTTGTGTCCGTGGCCCCGGGCGATGACCCGGCAGTCGAGGAACGACCACACAGTCACTAGGTCGTCCTCGCCGCCCGCCACGATGTACTTGCCGTCGGGGCTCCAGCACACGCAGAGCAGGCCACCGAAATAGCTCTTCATGGTGCCGTGCAGCTCTACGGCGTCAAAGTTGAACACCCGCAGGAAGCCGTCTTGGCTCACGCAGGCCAGGAACTTCCCATCAGGGGAGAAAGCAAACTCGTTCAGGGCCCCTTCGCCCACGGTCCATTTGAGCAGCGGGTTCCGCGTGGACTTGCTCTTACACGTGTGGACAGAGTAGTTCTCCCCCTGTTTGAGGAGCTGGTAGTGGGGCGCCGTGGTGCCGCACGTGTGCTCCACGTTGTACAGGTACATGCTCCCGCTGGCGTGAGAGACCAGGAAGAGGCTCTCGGAGCCCGGCACCCATTTCACACATGTCACCCTGGACTTGTCTATGAGTCTCTGAAGGGAGACGAGGAGGAGTATGGTGGTGGTGGATGAGGTGTGTGGGAGGAAAGAATAAGTAAGATATAGTCAAGTATAGACAGGAGACTGATGAATACTATTAATGCTGACAATCATTTACCCAACAAAAAAAAAAGACCTGAATATGAACAGCATCTCATGCAGACAAAAGATTGTGCTTTAGCTAAATAGCAAACGGTTTATGGGAAAAAGTCCCATTAATCTACAACAGTTATTTGAAACATCAGTAGGGAATCTGTATCGTACTTCCTCGTTAAAGAGTTTGCTGGTTTCCTTCTTGATGGGATCTATCAGTTGCACCTGTCCAGCCGAGAACCCCACCAGTAATGATACACTCTCCGCTGTTGCAGTTAGATGGTTGAAGTCGTGACAGGTTGGCTGCGTTCCTTTGTAGATGCGCTTGTCTATGGGTTTGCTCAGGTCAGCAGCCTATCAAAACAGGAGAAGCACAAACTCAGGCCAACACAGGGAGTTGCCAGAAAGAAGGAGGGCCTCAATGTGGCATTTGATTACAGGCAAAAATCACTGAAGTGAGGCAAGCCCAGTTAAATCATGCATGAAAGCAAACAATGCTCATTAGGGTGAGCTTAATGACGCAAATAAATAAACACACTGTATGACCCTGCCATATTATAATGACATTGTGTGCAAAGAATAGCTCATTTTAATTTGACAGGGTCTCTCACCTTGTGGCATACAGCTTTTTGTCAAAAGAGAAGAGCATTGTCCTGCATCATACAATAACAAGTCGGCCATAAAGAAAACCTGACAAAGTATAACAAAATTATTAATTGAAAATACATTTTTCCAAGACTGGGTGAGAAAGAACGAAGGGATTTACTCTTTTAAACAATAACTTTTTAGTGCAGTATTTACAGTAATGATAAATACCAGTCCAGATAATTATCTGATACGCAATAATACCGTAGTTCAAGAGTGCAGGACTTGCCATGTATTTACCAAGTTGTGAATATAAATAGGGAAAATATAAAACGAGGGACAGGGCATTTGTAACCTATTGTACCCAAGACCTCATACTGACATACTTCATCAACCTATGCCAGTGTACTCTTATCAAACAGTAGAACTAGACTACGTTTTTTGTATCAATCTTGGCAGTATTAAGTTATTCTAGGTGCCACCCGGTTCATTCGCATGATCAACAACCACATCAGCACAGCAAGCAAAACACTTCCGGCTTCTCCTAGCATCACACAATGAACGTTACCTAAAGCCACTTTCTACATCGCTAGTTACACAATTAGAACGAACAAGTGCAATCTAATGCAACAATAGATAAATAATTCTCACATTGAGCAAGTAACTTATAGCAAGCCGATTTTCGTATATGCAGCACTACATAATTACTTTAACCTATTCGCCTGTCAAGACTGGTACAAGCTACCGTTAGCCGTCAACAGCTAGGCCAGGTCATTCCTCCAGGAAAGTTATCCTGAAACTTCTGTGTATATCTTGTTTAAACGGCTTCATAGAATACAGCAACAGTTCGCACAAAAAGTTATCCAGTTAAAGTAACTACTACAAGTGACTGACAGGTCACGGATTCTTATATATTGTCATTTCGACACCTGTCAATCAAAGGGCGTCGACAGGTGTTATGCGAGCAGCACCGTGTTACACTCAAATCCTACTCTTTAAACGATCAACAACTTCAACGACAAGGAATCGAATTAAATCCAACACACATTTTCAGACGCATGCTCACATTATGCCCAGAACCGAACATAAGTTGGGAGTATTTAGACCAATGATCAGCCTCGAAATAACTGTGAGTGGCAAGCTAGTTAGCTCCAATCATTAGCCGTCGGACTGCTAGCTCCTAGCTCCAAGCAAAACTGCCAGTCCATCGCTCTCAAAGTCAGACACCTGCCAAACTTAACGCCACGCACACACCGCCCCTGTATTCAACAACACTTTGGATCAAACCCCTGACAACTGACCAGAGGAGTACGTGTGGATGACATTTGGTGGAATAAGTGAAGTTAGCGCGCTACCTTTCGGACGCCTTTGTAGATGTAGAAGTAGAGCTCGCGGCCCACATTGAAACAGATCCGGTCGCCGTTGCCGGACTGGTCGTTGACGTTGACGAAGGAGACCTTGACGGGGTTGGAGCCCTGCGAGTTGAAAGGCACCCGGTTGGGACGGCTGTATTCGGAGTGAGTGAGGAGTTTGTAGACACCTTCCCGAGTGGTGAATTGAGTTTTAATTTCGTTCATTTCCTTCCCTCCTCCCTCCGCCGCCATCTTTGAAATTAACATTCATCCTTTTTCCTCGAGCCCGGATCTTACGCATGGAGCGTGAACTCTCCGACCCCTCCCCTCCTCACCTCCCCCCAGCCGGTAGTACTTGTGGACTGAGTACGTAATTGATCATTTGCATCGTCCACTCGTGACATCGCAGGGCTTTACAGAACGCTGAGGAATATAAAGTTTGTGGCGGCACATATGCTGCTGGTAATACACATGTTGGTGCCCAGTCGATTATCGAATGCATCAGTAAAACTACAATTAAGATTGACGAATGCATTTTATACCGCTATCATCACAAAGCCATTTCATTAAAAAAAAAAAGTTATAAGACGTGTTCCGCAATATGCCACCTCGGAGAAAAGGTCACTTGCGTCCTGGTAAATCTCTTGACAAATTTCCAGATTAACATTATCCATTATTTAATGTTAACATTTTTTTCATAAGTAGACTGTTTTAATTCAGTTAACAGTGATGGCCGTCCTAACAGTGTGGAGGAGCTTGCTTTCCGATACATGGTAAGACCACAAACACAAGGGTAGTGCGTAAATAATCATCTGATTGAAATTGTCGAGAAAGACAAGATGTATCAGATGCATTTTGTGGAATAATAATATCATGTATGTGTTGTGTAGTGATTAAAGTAGGTCCTATTTGTAGTACTTAGTTACTTTCTATCCATGTATGTTTTCCACCAGGAGATGTGTAAAGTGGATTCCAGCACGGATGAGTCAGACAACAGCCCAAGGTCATCAGATACCAGCACAATGGTATTATGTAACTTGGACCCAATCTGCTTCAGACTCCAAATCACAAAATACTATTGACATGTTTTACTTTAATTCATTATGATCTGTATGGTACATATGCTACTGAGTCTACAGGACACGTGAGTTTAAAGTTAAACATACAATATTGTGGAAACCATTCAAGATGTTAATATCAACATTAATTTGGCAATGATACTGAAAAGGATACAATCCAGCACTATTATATTTCATGCAGGAGAATATTTATATTTCATGATATGACCAGTGGTCAGGAAGAAAACAGATTTACAAAGCTGGTAAACATTTTCAGATTAAACAAAGTAGACTAAAAGGGCGCACTCACACTAGGCCATCTGTACCGTGCCCAAGTCCGTTTCACACCTGTACCGTGCTCAAGTCTAGATCGTTTGGCTAGTGTGAGCACGCCAACCGTACTCAAATCCACTTCCATTCCGTGGCCTGAGCACACTTGGGAGAGGTGTGCTCAGGCCACGGTACAGATGCTAATGAGCCGACACGCGCACACGCACGGCTACGCAACCTGAGCTGGATGACGTATAGTCCATGCTACCCTTCTTTCCCATTAAACAATAAACATGACGGCAAGCGGTTCACGTTGGTGCGATAGTGAAGTTGAGTTTTTGATCAAAAATACCCCGTTCGTCACGGTGCGGGCTTTCTTCGTTCACTGGAGAGGCGGGGCTGCGCACGGAGTCTAGACCTCTTTAGAATAATTTGCACACTCCCGAATGTTTTCATTTTTTTATGAATGAAGTCACCCGCATGCAAGAATAAGTTCACGTCTGAGTGTAGGCTACAAACGCGATTAACTAGTGCAAAAACGCCAACATATTCTTTATTTTGCTGACCACTTGTTTTTTATTCAGACAAAAGCCTCGTAAGGACAGTTCCTCTGCGTCTCTCTCGTAGATCGCACCATCTTTCAACGTCTCCGTTTAATACGACTGCATCACCTTCTCTCACATGATCAGCAGCTCGCATATTTCACTTTCTCTCAAGTTAGTAAACTGCTCATGATCATATTGCTGCTTTGTCGTCTTTTTTTTTTCTTCTGCATGATTTACAGACAGTTCAATAAACAGTTAATTTTTTTTAAATTGAGATATTTTAACATTTGTTATCATTGTGTCATTTTTATGATAATTGAGGGAGGGTTAGCCTGGAAATCCAGACCCACATCTAGAAAACTGTAGGGTCTGGCAGCGAGTAATGAAAATGGCCCAACTCGAGGGGCCACACCAAGCATGCATTTGAAAATATCAGAAGAATACAATGGGTGATGTATCCAGACCAGTGGAGCTAACCAATAGATAAGACTCTTGCCGTATCCGGTCGGTAAAACGGCAACGCTTTTGGCCCGCCTATATTGATACATCACGAGTATACACGAGTATATTGCTCGTTCCCAGTGTGACTCGCTGAGCAAATTCAAATTGTGCTCTCGTGAGAACTCTGGATTTCCAGGGTATTATCGGCTTCAAATATCGGCTCAAGAAAATCGGTATCGGCTAAGGCTGATGAAAAAATATTGGTATCGTATCGGCCCTAAAAAATCAATATCGGTCGATCCCTAGTACAGATGGCCTAGTGTGAGTGCGCCCTAAAGTTAACACTGTTGACTTTAGTTGTTGTATGTGGATGGTATATATAGCCTCAACACAGCTACGTATGGCTCTTTAGCTACAGGTACGTTAGCTGCTCATCAAGAGGTCCCCATCCAAAACACAGTGTTGTCAAGAGTGTTTGTAAAATCTCTTCTGAATGACTGATTACCGTGAGCAGGCCTTGGTGACTAACAGGCAGGAGAAAATACCTCTCCCAAAGAACATGTCATTGTCCCACAAGGCCGGGGGACGGCTTCCATGTTACTGCTGGGTGAGCCCTCTACCTAACATTACTAAAGGGCTCACGTCGTGCCAACAGGTGTGGATGTGATTTCGCTGGTACAAGCCGTTTGGCACAGGGGAAGGAATGATTTTCATGGTGACGTCACAAGTGGCCGTGTCCACCTAGATGTACGCTGGATAGACCAGTCGACCAGCCTACCCAGTGGACTGTAGCAAACGTTGCTCATCTACCCTTCGTATGTCTGGGTGGACACGCCCACTTGTGATGTCACCATGAAAATCCTTCCTTCCCCTGTGCCAAACGGCTTGCACCAGCGAATCACATCCACACCTGGTGGCACGACGTGAGCCCTTTAACCCATTCTGCTCCATAAGCACCCCCCTCTCCTTAAGACCCCCTCTCTATGCGGTGACTTTAAAGTACCTGGACCCCTACGACGGGAGCTCGGAAGACTCCGATGAGTCCTGCCACACTGCGGGCCTCTTGGGCCGGAGGCCCAGGCAGCACGGGTGCGCCCGCGGCCACTTCCTGTACTGGAGCAGACGACTCGTCCCCCTCCAGCCACCGGCGTCGGCCCCCTCGGAGGTGACCAAGCGTGAGCCCCGAGCGCCCCCCACCGCCACCACCACCACGGGGTCCCCCCTGCTGCCCCAGGAGCCAGCGGACGTCCAGATGGACTCGGACGGCAGCTCGTCCGAGCTCTGGGTTTCCCCCCGGTCCCCCGTGGGCGACCGAGGCGGCTGCCGCGATCCTGCGGGGAGGACGGGGTCCGGGCACGGCTGCCCCGAGGGAGAGGACGAGCGGTTTGAGGACTCGGGGTTGCACAGCGCCGTCAGATCCCCAACACCACCGCCCTGCGCGAGGTCCCCCCCTCACACTGCGGGGCCCAGCGGCTCCCCAGAGAGGTCCCCTGGCCCCAGCAGCTACGGCTGCTGCTTGTACAAGAGGAAGATGATGGGGCCTCAAGGGACTGGGGTGGGAGAGTCTGGGCAGAGGAAGAGGCAGTGTGTTGTCAGCATGAAGGAAGAGGCAGGGTAAGGAGACTGTGCTGCCGAGATGTTTGGAAGACCCTCGTTCACATTGTAATGTATTTGTTTTTTTGTACGCCTCTGAAGGGAACTAGTTTGGATTGCACGTGAGACCGATTTTTGCATCTTGCCCTGGAGTAGTTCAGTGCCCCGATGAATCAGACAGGTAAAATGCCTACTACCTTGTTTGACCTTTTGCCATTGCAATTTGAGTTAACGTAGTCGTTCAAAGTGTTGCGTTAGACATGATTACCTCACCAGAAGACACATTGGACCTCAGCCACTTCAGTTATTTATGAGTTTATTGCACAAACCACACTTTTTCTATTGAAGGCATTAGTCTGACTTGCCAGTTTGGAGAAGACTATTCTAATTTTGATCACTGTTCAACAGGTATTAAACATTATGCACTTTAAAAGGATGTTTAATTAATGTAAAATAAATATTCTTTTGTCACAGCAAGTGCTCCTGGATTCCTTTTACCTTGAACTCCTTTGTTCAAAACTATGATATACCGATTACCCTTTTCCCCAAGTAAACATCCACATAAACATCACATGGCATTCTGCAAATTAAACATGAACACAATTCCCCATAAGTAACAAATCAAGGATCCTTGAAATTACAGCTCTTCATTACACCAACTCTACCATAATGTCAGCTTCCCCTGGGCCTGTGAAGTTATGACGAGCTAATGGTCTTCACTATTAGAGATAACGGGAAATAGTTTTGCCATTGAGTATCAACATATTGTACTCTATGGTACCTTGAAAAGCTGTCCGCAAAAGATATCATCTTCATGTGGGCCCACTTGTTGTATACATCTGATTTACTTGATTTTAAAATGTGTATACCAACATATCTTCATGGCGTGTATCAAAATATGCATTACAAACATGCATTTTAATTTTAAGGGCAAAGGGTTAAATGTGTTTCTTCGCAAGTTTGACTCAAGGCCAGTAAGAGGGTTCTGCCTTTTTCCTTCAATGAAGTTATATTGGAGGCAAACAGTTATGACATCAACCCCTATGCTGAATAGCACTCATCTCATTCCAATCGGAAGAGGTTGGAGCGCAATCAAAGGTGCTTTGATTCCTTTCAATCCAATCCATCTGTTTTTGTGGGGAGAAATGGCTGCATAGGAGCACACAAGGCCTGATTACTCACCCCATTTGTCCTCAAACAGACTTGGGTTTGTTCAACTACAAGGCAGTTTTTAAGTTTTTAAACTATCTTCCGGTCTATTGGTCAGACGTAGTTTGAAGATAACTCAATGTTTTACATTTATTTTTGTAGATAGAGGTATATAATGGAAAAAGGTTTTCCTTATAAAAACCTTTCCCTATAACAACCAGATAGCCCTCCTTCAAATAGGGCTTAAAGCTAATGCAAAAGAGCAATCAAGAGACAGAATTCAATGTAGCAGTTCATTTTATTCCAACTTTGATCACTTAAAAACATTCAGGTTCTTCCTTAAAAAGAAATTGCATTTCTTTCTCTACTGCTCCTCTACTTTGTTAGTAACCAACCGATAACTCACTTCCTCTGACCCTCAAACTACTTTTCATAAACTGCGTTAATGGATGTTATGTAGATTACTGCTTCACACTAAACTTTGCCGTTTCTATTGGAAAACACTCCAGGCTGCTACTTGTTGATATCTTAACAGGAAACCGATACTGAGTGTTTCGATGAGATTAATATGGGAGTTAAACAGTGAAGAGTATCGGTCTTCATGAGCTCTACTCTGTGCACAGGACAGCCACTCCGCGCTCATAGAAGTTGTGTGGGTCCTCCTTGGAAGCGATGTCAAAGTCCACGGTGAAGATAAGGTCTGCCCTGGTGAAGTTCAGGTACACGGGCAGAGTCACCTGGAAGGGAAGCACAAGAGGAGGACCATTTCAATTTATGCCCAAACTTAATAATAAAAATAACGGGGGGGGGGGGAGACGTTTGAAAAGGAATGTTTTAAAGGGGACATATTATACCACCAGGTGTGAGTGTGATTAGCCTTACAAGCGTTTCAAAAATCTGCCACATATGACATCACTAGTGGGCTTGTCCACCTAGATGTGTGCTGGATAGATCTATAGGTCTACCAGCCTACCCAGTGGACTGAAGTAAACCTTGCTCATCTATGCAGCACAGATCTAGGTGGACACGCCCACTACTGAAGTCATATGGGGAAGATTTTCGAAACGGCTTGTAAGGCTAATCACACTCACACCTGGTGGTATAATATGTTCCCTTTAAGGTGCTTTTTGAACATGGGCATATCGATATAATGTTTGATATCAGAAGGTTTGAATATGGTATGCTACAAGCTTGTGTTGTGGGTTGTCTACTGGTTAGCTTGGTGTTTTGCTCCCAGCTGAACGGTTCTGGATTGGGTCATAATGATCACAGTCTACCCTGAGCAACATGCCTGAACCTTACTGGCTTCATGAACGACGTGGCAACATAAACCCCAAGTGGCTAAATAGTGGAAGAACGTTGGTCCTACCATGGGTCTCTTCTCCTCGTTGCCCTGTTTGTTCCAGCGGAGCTGAGTGAGGGGCAGCTCGGTGGATATGGTGTTGGACAGAGACAGCTTGTTGTTGGCACACGTGGCCCCTTGCAGTTTCAGACCTGCAAGAGAAGCCCATTGAGGAAAAAAAATCCAGTTAGAGTGGCTTCTAGAAAACACTGATCACTATAGACTCTTCTGTCCCTGGATTCATTCAGACTTGGGGACTTTGTAATTGGGCTGTGACATTAGTCGAATTTTGAATTTTTGTACATTTGTTTCACTCATTAAATGTTTTATAGAAATAGAACAGCTGGATACACTTTAGTACAATTTCTTTTTTAATCTTTTTGTATTTGAACATTTTGTGTATTTTTTTAAGGGGAAATTTCAACGTTCTCATTTACAAAGCGTTTTTTGGGAGAGAAATGCTGAATAAATGCATCATGTTTTCAATCTCAAAAATAATCGTTTGAATAATCGAGATTTCAATATTGACCAAAATAATGGTGATAATATATATTTTTTCCATATACTCTGTAGGCGCGTGTTCTCTGACCTTTGATGCCGAAGCTGCAGGCGTCCAGCACGGCGCCCTGGGCGTTGGTGACGTTGACCTCCAGGCAGAGCTCCTCCAGAGACCAGCTGTTGGCCTGGGCCACGTACTGGCGGGTGGCCGTGATGTAGGCCTCAGGCACAAACAGGCCGCCGAGACACACGTTGACGTTCTGGATAGGGGCAAGTTTGAGATTTTTAAGTGATTTAAAGCAGGGGTTTTCAAACTGTGAGGTGCGCCTTCTCTAGGGGGCGCCAGAGTTCTTCAGAGGGGAGGGTGCGATTTGAGAAAAAAATGAACCAGAAAAATAACAATATCTTTAAAAACGCACAAAGATGTTTAAAATGTGTTAAAAATATCTTTCAAAACACGTGTTTGAAATGTTCCAAAAAAGTCGGCAAGCGTCAACTGTAAAAGTATAAAAACAAAAAAAACAAAGCCAAGGTTTTAAGAACCTAATGAGAAACCTACCCAGTGGACTGTACCCACTGGGTAGGTCATTACACCTGGTGGTTAAATAAGGGCCCCTGGAAACGGTTTGGTTTACCTTCAGCTCCTTGGCACCGCCGCTGGCTGCTGCCTGGGAGATCTGCTGCAGCTGCTTGATTCTTTCGCTGAAGTCGGCCACCCACTGGATCACCGTCATTGAGGCGGGGACCGTGTAGCGGCACCAGTTCCGCGGCAGAATACCTGCAGGAAGATATACACCAGAGCTCAGGGGGAAATTCAGCAAGAAGTGTAAGCATTCAGCTGTTAGCAGTTATGCAGCTTCCTGTGCTAAGGGTTAGCCCTTTGAATACTAATCAAAAGATTAAGGACTCAAAATCCTGAGTTTAGCATCTAGCCCAAAAAAATCAGAATAAAAGCGTAGTATATAGCAGTAGTTAAAGTATTTAACACTGCATTACAGGAGGTGTCATTTAAACGATAGGTTTACCTTTCACCAGGTCGTTGATGAGCGTGCGCAGGTCGTTGGTCTGCTTCTTCTTGCCCTCGCACACCTGCACCACGTCTGTCAGGTCCTGGCGGATCTCCTGCAGCATCTTGCCGCCCATCTTCACCTCGCGCTCAAAGAAGCGGAACAGCGGATCCTGTAGGAAAGAAACCATTGGAGAGGAATGTCAAGATACACGAGGGAACCTTAAACACTAGAGACATCTAGTTCTGTTCAACACGAGTAAAAAACCAGCAGCTTAAATCAAGCCAGGGATCTTTGTATATAGTCTTTAAATCCATTTTTTCTGAGTGATAAATGTTTGTTGACTTTGTGATGCTTTAAACAAGATGTTCATTTTTACATATCAACCCCTGATATTATGACGCCCGAAAGCTCAACAGAAGCTGAAGAAAGCGGAAGACTTTGATCTCTTGGTTGTACTTGCTGAGAGAGGGAGCAAGCGAGGAAGTGCGAGCGAAGACCACCTCGACTTGCATACCAGTAGCAACATTTCCGTGAGATAACTGATCATGACGGGGCGACTTTGGACAAACTCTCCTAGTTATGATCACCGGGTGAAGTCGTTGCCGATCATACCTAGCGCGAGCGAGACTCCTTACCCTGGATCCTATCCCCCCCCCCCCCCCCCCCATAACCAGCTCTAACCTGGCCCCGTCCGGCTTTACCTTGATGTTCTCCACCGTGCGCTTCAGGGGGTTGACCATCTGGGGGATGAGCTGCAGCCAGTTGAAGGCGGTGGTGTGGATGGTCCTCATCCAGGCGGGCTGGTTGTCCGACGTGGACGCCGTGCGCTGCTTGATCTCGGCCGTCTCGTAGGCGAGGTCATCCTCATCCTCCAACATCTGCATTTTCAGCATCTTGCTCATCATGTCGATGCCTACGCCCCGCAGAGGGAGGAGCCAGCAAGGGGGGGGGGGGGGGAGAGGATGGTGAGGTTGGGGAGTGGGTGGGACAGGAGATCAGACCGTGGCCGAAGGGGGATAGGGGGAGGGGGGTGAAGAAGTCTTTACAGTGTACCATAAGGCTTTGATAGTTTGGACTCAGGGTTGTGTTAATATGGGATGAACGAACAACAGATTATCACATTAAGCATTTGCTATTGACAATCAAAAGATGTTGACGTTGTCCTCAAGAAGGAGCAGAGGCCGGGAGGGCTTCAGGCCAAAACATGGCGCCAACAACACAAAACACTAACATCGGATTGAACATTCAACACAAAGGGGCATGCCGGCATTCAAGGCAAAATGGGTTAAGTTTTGTTTCCTGCAACAGAAAGGGACCTTGGCTGACATTGATGAAGCAATGGCCTAGACTGGGAGGGAGAAGAGGAGGGATGAGCGTGGGAGGGTAGGGGTACACTGGACTCTGGGATAGCGTGGACATCACAGTGGTCAGGAGAGAGGGTTTAACAGCCGGGAGTGTGGGTCGGGGTGGTATGATCTGTAGCATCTCTGGAGCGTAGCGACATGATGGATGGATAATACAGCTGCTGGAGGATGAGGTGACCGTCTTGTCTCGGGCAGAAGGCTTCCAAACTTTACTGTTTACGCTACGGATGGAAACGTTGTAGGACTGGTAGGGGAGGAGGGTGATTTGGGACAACAACTGAAAGATATACAGGCAAGACCATTCCACTGCAGCGTGTCCTCTCCCTGTTAAATAAATATTAGCCAAGGCATTGATCATTATGACACGAATTATAATAAAATGTCGAGGCAGCAGATATAAGTTGGAGAAGATTTCCCTGTGAAGTTATAGGAAAAAAGGAAGACGTATGAGAAGAATGAATAAATCGATGGAGGAAGGAAGGAGCGGTGGAGGGCGACGGGCGTACCCTGAGTGGTGAGCAGGAGCTTCTCGGCGTTGCTAGGCAACCCGAGCCAAGCCGGAGTCTGGGTGTCCGGGAGCATCTCCACCCAGTGCATGAATTCCTCACGCCTGTGGAAAAAAAAACAACACACAAATGTTGGCAGACATCAGGAACAAATCCCGTCTTTGACATCGACAGTAATCTGAAAAATAGCTTTTAATTTTTTTTAAAGATCCAACACCCGCCTAGAACAAAAACATCCACTGACCTGATGCCCTCGGGCATCTTGATGTCTTTGTGTCCGTCCACCTTCAGCGCCAGCTTGAACTCGCTGTCGAAGCTGCGGGTGGTGAAGATGCGGTCCAGGAAGGTGTTGAGCAGCCGCTGGTCGAACTCGTTGTCGATGCGACCCCCGTAGATGGACTGAGCCATCAGGGTCTTCAGGGCCGCCCAGGGGATCTTTTCAGGGGAGATGTTCTGACGACCCTGAGTGTGTATAGAAATAATTTAGACTTCAGTCACATCTACTGAATAAAGTACAGGTTCAAAGCATTAATAGGTGAAGAAAATAAGAACATTGTGTTAAAGGTGTGCCGAGGTGTTCTCTGGGACCTTGGCGGTGTCGTCCAGCCAGGTGTCCACTGTGTCACAGGCAGAGCGCAGGTCAGACTCCCCGAACTCGTACTTCTTGGACCAGCCCAGCGGGGCGTAGCGCAGGCGCTCCTGGATGACGGCGTGGAACCAGGCCAGCAGGAAGTAGAGACGCGCACGCTCATTGGGAGACTGACAGAACAGCAGGAGGTTAAAGGAATTAGTCACAATGATTCAAAGTTTGAAAACATTTCAATGGAAGTCAATTTTTGATCCAAAAATAAGTTTTTTTCCCCCCAAAAGAGAAAGGCAACAAGAAGATGGATAGTAAAAAGATACCTGATGCAAGTTGTTCAACCCCATTTAACTTCATGGCATTGGAAATAGCAGCAAAAAAAACAACAATGCCTTTCTTTCCCCCCTTTGCGCTCTCATCCACTTGTGAAGATCAACCTTTCCATTACCAGGGGGGTAATGGATTCATGTGAGTGTTGTGGGATGCAGTCAGCCAGTGGCGGTCACCTTGCACATGCGAGCCACGGGGATGCTGCTGAAGGTACGCAGCATGTTGGCCTTCACACCGGGAGGGGGCTCGAACACGAAGATACGGCCGGCACGCAGCAGGTTCACTGGCACCTGGGTACACACACACAGTAACACACAAGGTCACCACTGAGAACCCGGGAGGTAAGACGGGAGCAACTTGATGGCTTAACCATTCATCATTTAAGAAACTTTGATCCAAAGTGACATACAGTGCATTTACAGATGCTATGTCAAGGAGCTCAAGGGATTTTACAGGGCAAAGATGCCGGTGGGAATTTAACCCACAATCTCTGGGGCTGGGCTTCATCACCCCAGCCTCAAAACCTATCCTGTTCCATGTCTTCTACCACTAAAGGGTAACAACACTACTTTGAGTCAAATCAATTTAATTTGTTTGCACTTGATGAGGTAAATCCCCAAAGGGCATCACAGGCCCACAGCCATAAGACACTCCCTAACCCTGAAGAAAAACTCCAAAAGAAACCAAGCTGCAAATTAACAGCAGGATCCCCACTCCAAGGAATGGTTGCGAATTCATCAGGTGGCAAAAGACCAGACGCTTACTGGATGCACCGCACAGCAGAAAGACCTGAGGTGGATGGCGTTACCTTGGGGTTGATCTCCATGGTGAGGAAGAGCCTGAAGCTGGCGTGGGGCTGCATGGAGTGGAGCTTCTTCTCCAGCTGCATCAGCCAGCCGGGGGCCAGGTGGACGTTCTCCAGCATGACCCAGCGGCCGGACTTCACCGCCGTGTTGATGTCCCGGTCGGCCTTGTTGAAGCCCTCAGCCGAACCTGAGAGGAGAAGGGAGGGAGGGGTTGAGGACATTAAAGTTAATGTTCATAAGTGGCAACCTAACCGTAACCCCGCACATAGTGGTCCTTTTACACACCGATAGAGATGGAGGTGATGTGTTTGTTCTCCTCGGTGGCCAGATCCCGGACCAGGCCGCTGGCGTCGTAGCCGGGCACGGAGCACATCAGCACGGGGGTGTTGGGCTTCACCTGTACAGAAACAAACACCAACAAGGTGGCCACTGAGAAGGACTCCTTAATAACAGAAATGAAGGATGCCATGTCATTTATGTCAGATCAACAAGGGAAATTGAGTCTTCTGATTCATCATCATTCATTCATGACATCACAAGTGGGCACGTCCACCTAGATGTGTGCTGGATGGATCAGTCTACCAGCCAGTGGACTGTAGCAAACGACGCTCATCAATCAGCTCCTCTATCAGCGTGTCATCTAGGTGGACACGCCCACTTGTGATGTCAGAAGAGGCAGGTTTACAAAATGGCTAATCACACTCACACCCGGTGGTATAATATGTCACCTTTCAATGTTTTCGTCAATCTGGAAAACGATCTATGGCCGAGGCCCAACGCAAAAAGCTACGGTGGACCTTCACAGAAAATGGTCGATGTCACCACGTACCTCCATATCCACGATGTTGCCCAGGTCCAGCGGCTGCTCGATGATGTTCATGAAGGTCTCCCCCAGCACCTTGCACACGAAGATGTGGGACATGGCCAGGAGACGGTCGGGGCGGAACGCTTGGATCAGCAGCAGCTGGTGCACCGCCTGGCCAATCACAGCTGAGCAGGACGTGGGGACGCAGAGATCAGAGCAAAATACATCAACGTGACACGTGTACGGCAAATTAAGGACAAACCTAAATCCCTATTGAAATTGTTCCAATTCAATAAAATGCATTTGGACATTTTATTGAATCAAATAAAAGTCCCTAAAATACTCACTGGACTGCTTCTCCTCGGACCACACGTAGGGAACGGACAGTTCTGGAGTGTTGCTCTCCAGCCACATGAAGAATTGCTGCAGGAAAATAAAACAAAGGACCCCATAAAGTAATTTGTGTTTACATAGAGTAATTGGGAAAAAAAACTTGGGGTTTACAGTGCAGTAGTACGAACAGTCCAAATATGGGGTAGGGTTGACCCTTGAACATCCCTTCAGACCCACTCAAGACGCTCCATAGGGCCTCACCTCGTCCTCCTCCACCTTGGACACTAGGTCTTTGAAGGCGGGCGTGCGGCTGAGGCGGACCATGTCCTCGCACTGCTCCGTGGTCAGACCCTTCACCTTGGGCAGGGACATGCCCGTCAGCACGATCTCCTTGCTGCGCAGGAAGTGCAGGAACTCCACGTCGAAGGAGCGCTCACTGCAGAGAGACACCAGGTCACCCGTGTTATGTTGAGAGACCACTCTGGGTGGGTTTTACGGTGGGTCACTGAGAGAGGGAGTGGTCTTACGTTGTTATGCCCTTGAGGTTGATCCTAGCCAGTAACATGGCGAAGGTGATGTGGTCTTGGTGGAGCATGCCTCGCGCCACTCTGTTGAACACAACCTACCACCACAAATGATGCAAAAGCACACTCAATACACATACATTTAAAAAGGCTCAAAATGGGTTCATGCATGCCAATATTGTGCGTAAATGGTCAAACTTGTTTATCCCTAGTGCACAATGTTTCACATTTACATTCTGTGTTAACATACATTTCTTCTACTCCTACTCCTTTATGTTTTTTGCACATTCCTATTTCAAAAATTGCAATCTTTAAAATGGTTATGCCTGTCTTTTACAACTGCTGTGTGATGAATTGATTGATTCCCGTGATAAGTGTAGTGTCCTCTGTAGACCCTTGATTGATCCAGGGATTACAGATGTAAATTAGCCTGCATGGCTAAATCTGGCACATTTACATGTCAAACTAATTTATATTAATGTGCACTGTCCAATTTAAATAAAGAATTCCCCCCAAAAAAGAGGAAATGACAGTATGTGGTTCCTACCTGGAAGAGGTCCTTGGTGATGAGGTCGAGCCTCTGTGTGTGGTCGCTGATGCCCTTCAGACTGGCGTTCTCGTACAGCACCTGGTGGTACGTGTCTAGGAAGAAGTGCAGCGAGTACTGGTACAGGAAGTGGATCTGGACAGGGGGAATAATAATGAAGAGGTTAGAAAATAGTTTAAAAAAAAACCTTTTTACAAATCATTTAGGATCAGGGCTCCACACCGGAACCTTTCGTCTGTCATTTAAAACACCATAACATAAGGGCTGGAAGATAAATAGGATTCAAACCGATATTGCGATGTCATAGAACGCGATTATTATTTAACTTTTTTGGATTTGTTACTGTAACTGACTTGAGATCAGTAAGATTTGTATTTATTTTTCTTTTACAATTCAATAGTTAAATAAAGATGTTATAAAATCAATTCATGCATCAATTCATCTTAACACATAGGCCTGGCCTAAAAGAAAGAGCAGCTTATATGTTGACTGCTTCCAATGGGTTGGTCATACTACATAATGATGTATTGCTTGTATAGTGTATAATATTGAACATAAGGAACTTTAAAAACAAGCTAAATCACAGCATTGGTCGAAATAATCGCAATTCCATTATTTCCCCAAACTGTTCAGCCCTACTCATCATTGGTGAGCATTGCATTCGTATTTGGACCCAGAAGAAGCCGCTGGTGTTCTGACCTGGTTCAGGGCCTCCATGGTGAAGTAGATGCTGCTGCAGGCCGAGGAGAGCGACAGGTACTGCTGGGACACCGCCTCCACCTCGGCCATCACGATGTCCGTCTCCTCCACCTTACGGGTCACCTCCGCCGCCTCCTTCTTCAGGTTCTCCAGCGTGGTGATGATGGTGTCGTCATCCAGGATGCGACCTTTGACCTCGTTGAGGGCCTGCAGCAGAGACTTCTCCAGCTGGCGCAAGCGCAACTGGAACTCACCTGAAAAATAACAAATCAAAAAATAATTAACCTTCAATTCAATAAGTTGAATATAATAGACAATTCATAGCAATTATTTCATCATTTACATCAATGAGCTGTCCTAACATTGTTGACACAATCATTTGCATTTGCTCCAATGTTTGCAACAGCCCAGTAGCAATTGTTCTGCAACTGTTTGCGTGTAATAGGTTGATGTTCTGATCATTTCTTCAAACCAAATATAAAAAATTAAAAACAAACTCAAAATGAATTTACTGATCAAGCAGATACAAAAAAAAAAAAAAAAACTTTTGGTGTCAACATTGGCTGGCACTGCCGGTCACTCCCTGTTAAACCCCCATTCCCTGACGTTCCCGTCCCCGGCGATCCCGTCAGTCCTCCGCACTCCTCACCCTGTAGCTTGAGCAGGTCGGAGCGCTTCTCGTCCACGTCCGGCCTCTCGGCCTTGAGGACCTCGTTGAGGCACTGGCTCTGCAGGCTGCTGCGCGTCACCGTGAAGTTGACGAAGGTCACGCGGGAACACAGGTCGGGCGGGAACTCCACCGTGGGGTCCCGGGTGGAGAGGAAGATGACGAACGAGGGGGACAGATCGATGTCCTGGTCGCCCAGGGTGATGAGGACGCGACCCCCCGTCCTTCGCACCTCTCGGTTGAGCACGGGGTTGAGGATGGGGTCGTAGCTCTCCACGTCCTGATGGAGTCACACACACACACACACACACTGTAACTTCTTTATTTATGTCCGGAGTTCCTAATAAATGTACATAAATGTTACAGAAACAAAACATTTCTCAGGCATGATCCAGCAATGTGGGATCACAGACAGACAGACCGACAGACCGACAGACAATGAGTTTACTGAACCCGTGCATGTGTAACGAAATGGGAGAGCACAAGCCAGTCGGGCCATTACCTGCACCAGCAGAGGGTTTCCGAAACGCAAGGCGCTCTCCAGGTTCTTCCTGAAGGCGTCGTCCAGGAAGCTGGTCCTGGTGATCTTGCGATCCTTGTACTCGTTCATGATGAACTCTGTGGCCTGGCCCGATGGATCGATGATGAGTGGGTACCTGGGAAAACACAACAACAAGATGAAAGCATGGCCCTACACAACCATTGTCATGCTACCTTTTGGGGGGTTGTTTGATAGAAGGTGCTTCTCTCACTACCCTCGGGATATTCCCCCTCCTCACTGACCTGTTGAACCTCTTCAGCATGATGGCGTTCTCCGTGCACAGGTCGTCTGCGGGCAGGGAGCTGGCCTGCCAGCGCAGCCTCTCGTCCGCATTGGACAGGTACTCCGTCCTGGCGATGTCGGTACGGAACTAACGGGGGCAAATGAAGATAACGTCTTACATCAACTTAGGAGTGTGTGTGGAATTATGAGATGAAGGTCGATGCGTTTTTAAATAAAACACTTTTATCCAAAGCATATTTATATGGAGGGAGGGATCCCCCACTCTGCGCTCGTTCTCAAGATTTCTTCCTTGCTGAGTAAGGGAGTTTTTTCTTGTCCTTTTGGGGGCTTGGGTCAGGGGGGTGTTATAAATATTTGGCCTGTTAAGCCCTTTGAGACTGTAATGGTGATTAAGGGCTATACAAATAAACTTGAATTGAATAGATACGCGTTGCCAAGGAGCAGGTAGAAGGTTAGGGCTTATACCCACAGGTAGGGCTGTGGAGATCTGGGATCGAACCCAGTACCTTTCGGGGAGTGGAACTCCCTGCGCACGTTCTAGAGGACTTGGTTACCTGGATGTTGGCCTGCTGCAGGTGGTGCGACCAGGTGGTGAACAGGTTCTGCCTCATCTGCTGCTCAAAGTACCCGGCGTAGGCGATGAAGGCGGCAGAGAGCAGACAGTCCCCGGCGATGGTGGACATCTGGTTCTTGAAGGTCTCGCTGGTCTGCTCCCAGCGGTCGCGCTCTGCCGAGAGGCTCTTGAGCAGGGCGTGGCTGCGGTTTACCTGGGGAACGCAGACACAAGAGGAACAGAGGGTGAATACAAGAGCGATGGCTGTGTGTTCATGGGGCCAGAAGACATTGACAACTCGCAATGTTTCACCATAAAATCAAGTCGTAAGCAATTAGTAGTTTCACCAACTAATTTCAGTATGAGCCTATGGGTTGCTATTAAGCTTTCACCAGGCAAACTGAGCTATTTTGCATAAAGTTAACTTGAACTTGTGTACTACCAAAAAGCCAGTTTCTCCTCCGTACAAAGCCAGCATTCCCATTAGACATTAGATTGCTTGGGCAATCCCATTCAGACCCCATTTATATGCTACTGGGTTAAAATGGCGGTGGCCTGGGATGCAGTGCTTGTGACAGACACGTTGGCGTTACCTTGGCCTCCACTGCGGCCAGGTCGGCCTTGATGGCCTGGGCCTCGGAGATGAGGACGGCGTACTCCTCCTTGTAGCGGGCGATGCTGGCCTCCAGGTCCCGGATCATCTGCTCCACCTCCTCCGCCTTGGACTTGTTGTCCGTGGCGTAGTCCTCTAGCTTCTGCAGCTCGTTGCGCAGAGGCTCCACGCGCTTCAGCATGTCGGCGTAGTTCAGCTGGGGAGAGGGAGGCAGGGCTGGGTGGGACCAGGACTAGGAGACTAGGCTTTGAACTGGGTGATAACCATTAGCCCTTTGTCTTGGCTACTTATTTATTTATTGTATTTTCCCACGGGCGACGACGTGTTTTTAACGCGATGTCTTTCGTGTATGTCCAGTCCAGCCTTGTTGTCTCCCCTGTTCTGTGGGGTCTTGTACTGTCCTTTCTGAGCCAAATCACCCAAATTAATCCCTGACGACTTGTGTCGTTTGGCCATAATAAAGACTCGACTTGAAACAAAGCCCTTTCAACTTGACTAATAAGCCCATATCATTGCATTTCTTTGAAAGAAAAATGTAGATAAAGATACTAAATGTTCACATTCAAACAAAATAATATTTGCTCAGCACGGCTGTGCATAACCTTGGTACTACATTCTTACAATCCTTTTGAAATAGGGTCACAATAATAAGCCCGGAAACACTGGAACTTGGGTTATACAAAAAAACATTTTTTAAAAATATTTTGTATTCAAGCCACTGTGAGATGATTGTTCAAATCTGGATACAGGATGCATATCATGATCAAAATATGATTGGATGGGAACCTCTGTTCCAAATGCTAATTAATCGGAGTGAATGACCACCGGTGTACTTGAGGGGTCTCCCTACCTGAGCGATGGCCCATTTCACCATGGGCCCACAGGCCAGAGAGGCCCGGTTGACCTGCTCGTAGTTGTAGCTGGGGTTCGACATGTAGTTCTTCTTCATCTTCTCACGGATGGAGTCACTAGAATCGGGGGACATTTTATACATCCGCTTTAGATCTTAAGGGAAATTCAAGAACCTAGAGAGAATTTTTGTGCACTGTTTGAATAATTTGACGTGGAGTGAAAAGATCACAGGGGGAGGGAGAGAGAGTGGGGAAATGGGAAAAAGATGGAGACTAGGCGGGTGGGCCCGGAATATTAAATTAAATAGTTGTTTGATGGAGGTTTAGATGTGATCTCTAATTGGACTTCCGAGTCAACTGTCCATTTGACAGGTTAGGGTCTCGATCCATTCAGTTAATTCCAGGAAAATGTTAATCAAAGTTCTTAAGTTATGATCAGAATTGTTTTTGATTCATTTCGACAAGATCACATCTTTTCTTTCACAATGAAGTGGAATATGTTGTTTTTTTTTTAAACAAAACTAAGAAAAATCACACCAATAATCAACTTGTCTGGTAATGATTCACAGGATGATCAGTATCCGCATAAACTCGGCGAAGCCGTCATTTTTCTTTCTTTCCGTCGACGTCGGTACCTCATCTCCTCGGAGGAGAAGTTGACTATGCTGCTGATGAAATTGTCCCTGATTATAACTTGTCTGATCTTTTTCCAGTCACTGGTCTCCTCGCCCAGCAGCAGGCAGATAGACTCCAGCGCCAGCTTGACCGCGGCGGGCGGGTTGGTCATAGCCCGCACTTCTACCAGGTGCTGCCTCTTTATAGAGCTCACCACTGGGCCGCGGGGGGACGACGCGGGGGTGGATGGATGGATGTAGGATAAGGAGGGACAGATGGGTAGATATATGGCAGAGAGAAAGAGAAGGAGGAAGGGGAAGAGAGAGAATAACACTCTTTTAGTCAAACGCTTTGGATGCCTGTGACGTCTACCTGATCTCGTCGGCATTGAAGTTGACGATGGTGGGGATAAAGTTCTCCCTCATGATGATGGAGCGGATCTGCTTCCAGTCCGTGGTGCTCTCCCCCAGCAGCAGGCAGATGGACTCCAGGGCCACCTTGACGGCGGCGGGGGGGTTGGCCATGGAGCGCACCTCCACCAGGTGCTGCTTCTTAATGGACTTAACGGCTGACACGGGTTTAAGTTAAGGGTGGAAGGAAGGAGGAGGCGGAGGGTGGTGAGAAAAGGAGGTGAGTGAGGGTGCGAGACGAGGGAAAAGGGCACTGAAGTGAAATCTTTGGGCTATATAACTACTAACTACATTAGTATAGTTATACATGTTGCATAAAGAAAGGATTATTGTACTGTATTGTTCTATACATTATTCTATACAATATCTATCCATCTATCTGGTGCAAAAGAACTTCAGTGAAAAGTAAGGATCATAATAATGTATACCATTTTGAGCCTCAATGACAGCAGGCTCCACTTGGTCCAGATCCTCTTTGACGCTCAGCTGCTTGTCTTTGATCACCTCCTGCTGTTTGTACACAGACTCCTGGATCTCCTGGCTCATCACCTGAAATCACCACGGCAGCGAGGCACAATTAGAATGGGATGCTAGGCTAGGCGGGCATGATTTTGCGGTATAAAGTATCTATATGAATCAGTCAAAGAATTGTGCATCAAAAAGCAAGGTAGGCAAAGCTATGTTAAAACCAATGCTCCTTCATAGGGCTGCTGACCTTCTTCTTCTCAGCCTCCTGCTGGTCTTTGACCATCTTCTTGAGCTTGTCGTTGGCAGCGGCGTTCTTCACCTCCAGTTCCTGGCTCTTGATCCTCAGGTCACGACGGAGCTCCTCCACCTTGGGGGGGGGGGGGGAGAGACGGGAATAATTGTGAGACACAAAAAAGTAACTCCAAGATCCTTGCAGCAGGAAGTGGGGAAGGCCGAAGCCGATTCATTGTCTGTGTGCAATCTTGTGTGAACTTTATGCCAAAAGTCATGACTGTACCCACTCTGTGTACCATTGTGCGTTTTCCCCTCTGCATTCATGTCTGACCTGTACACTTGTTCTCTTTTTTGTCCCTTTCTGAGTGTACTATGTCCATAATGTCAGTGTTATCTGATCATTTGTGTGGCTGCTATTGACTATGTATGTACTTTTATTCAGTATATGCACTTTATTTGTACAGTGTCCTTGGGTACCTTGAAAGCACTTTTAATAATAATAATAATAATCAAATAAAATGTATTATTATTTATTATTTTCTGTCCAATTTCCGAGTATATCTAGGTGGAGGTGGAGGACTTTACCTGGTCGACGGTCTCCTTGATCTTGCGGAGGCCGACGTTGAGGTGCATCTGCTGCTCCTCCAGCTCGCTGCGCTTCTCGTTGAACAGGTTGGCGTAGTGGTTGATGAAGTCCAGGTAGTGGCGCGGCGTGATGGCCATGGTGCGCCCGCCGCGCTTCGCCAGGCGGTTATTTGCCTTAGTAAAGAAAATGACACGGTATGGAATGACTCAAAATGTTTTGTAGGAAAAACGGCCGGTGTCTCGATGGCAAAAGTCTGTTCCCAAATCTAGATAGTAGGCAGGGGCGACAGTAGCTCAGGAAGAAGAGCGGTTTGACGATCCCCGGCTCCTTCTAGAATGTCGGGGTGTCCCTGAGCAAGGCACCCAACACTAACTGCTCCCAGTGGTGTGTGCATGAATGGGTGAATGTCAGGAAATATTGTAAAGTGCTTTGGTTGGCCACTGATTACAAAAAAGCACTTTATAAATGCAGTCCATTTAGTAGGCAACAGTGTTGTTTTTTGTTTGTTTATTTTAACAGCGAACGGAAAGCAATTATATTTTCTGTCGTGTTGACAGAGCCTACCTGATGAAGGGTCGTGTGCACGAACACACAGCCGTTGACGATGGCTTCGCGGTGAGAGGGTGGCTGGGGCATCTTGTCGTAGATGATGGGCATGTAGTCCGGCACCTTCCAGGTGGGCTTCTCCAGGTCCATCTTGCTGGTGAACTCCTTGCCCACCTGGTACAGGGCCTCGGTGGACCAGTCTCCGAACCAGTTCAGCACGCATCTAAAAACAAGAGGAATGGACAGTGAGTGCGGGAACCATTCACTGCTTTATATCAACAAAACAACATGTGCTTCCTAAACTCCAACCTTGTAGGTAATATGTTTTTTTAGTGACCCAGGTCCGCTTTCTACTTGTTACCCTTGGCTACATGTCATTCCCTCTCCCCTGACTCTCTTTACGTCCTTTCCATGAAGGCACAAAAAGGCTGTAAATATATCTACATTCGGAAGTGGGGGCTAGTTTAATCGTTATATACATCTTATGCTGCTCATACCTCAGTAGGTCACTTTACTTTTGCTACTGTATTGCACTAATACATAACCACACCTTAATTGCTCTTTTGCACCTCTATATAGATCTCCGACTATATTTCGTTGTCACTGTACCTTTACTATGCACAATGACAATAAAGTTTAATCTGATTTAAAGTCGCTGGGGTGTGTAGTCGGGGTGTGTAGTCGGGGTGTGTAGTCGGGGTGTGTAGTCAGGGTGTGTAGCTGGGATGTGTAGTTGGGTGTGTAGTGGGGGGGTGTAGTCGGGGTGTGTAGTCGGGGTGTGTAGTCGGGGTGTGTAGTCGGGGTGTGTAGTCGGGTGTGTAGTGGGGGGGTGTAGTCGGGGTGTGTAGTTGGGGTGTGTAGCCGGGTGTGTACCTGTTGAAGAGGGCGGGGGAGGTGGCGGCCCGGTCCTTGAGGCCCTCTGAGGAGGGGTTCATGGTGAAGACCACGTGCAGGTTCCTGATCACCTGGCTGGTGAACCACTTGTACAGCTCCTCGTGGGTGTCCAGCATGTGGCCCTCCTTCTGGGCGCCCTCCTTGCACTGGGTCATCAGCGTGGCGTACTCGTCGCCCTCAAACAGCCCGGGGACCTGAGAGATACAGGGAACACCGGGGTTATGGACCAAGGAACACCGGGGTTATGGACCAGGGAACACCGGGGTTAGGGACCAGGGAACACCGGGGTTAGGGACCAGGGAACACCGGGGTTAGGGACCAGGGAACACCGGGGTTATGGACCAGGGAATGGGTGTGTGAGGGAGGGTTGGGGTCGGAGGGCATTTAGGTAGGAATATAACATTTTAAAGAAGTAGAAGAAAACAAAAGTATAAGTTAAAGAAGAAATAGGGGACAATATCTGACATGTATTTGTTGAGGATATTGCTTTTGAAGGCTTGATTGTTGCCCGGCAAAAGGAGCAATAGCTAATTGCTCCTAAAGAAAATTATATTACTTCATTATTTTTGGATTAGGATATCGCAATCCTTCACGACTTCAATATCTACGTCACTAGCCACAGGACACTAAATTATTTTACACCAAGCATTGAGCAAACTTCAATTTAAACATTTTACAAGAACACTTCAATATAGCCCGTGAGGCTCTCCGTGAACACAGGGTGAGTGTGGGAGAATAAGAGTGTAAGAGTCATCATGTCACCTCTCCGTTGGCCAGCAGGGTGTTCATCCTCTCCAGGAAGCCGGAGTCCAGCACGTTGGACTCGTCCATGATGAAGGCAATCTTCTCGTTCTTGCAGCCCGAGCGCCGCAGCACCGTGCGCAGGTCCTCGTCAAAGTCCTCGCCCGTGTACTTCCTGTGCACCTACACACACACACACACACACACACACACACACACACACACAGCATGTTGGTTAACAGAGCTTCAGACATAAAGGCCATTCATAATGCGCTACATTGGGACGGAATCCCATTTAATGTTAGCGGTAAAAGAAAACATGCATCATTGCAGAAGGTTAATCACAGAGTCAAAACAGAAACGTTTTGATTCTTAATAATTGACATATTGTGCAGTACAAACCTTGATCTGGTAGACGCTCAGGCCATTCATCCAGGCCACAAACCGGGACAGGGTGGTCTTTCCTGCTCCACTGACACCGATCAGCAGGAGATGACCCTGAGGCTGGCGGAAGATTCTGGAAAGGGCCAGGACGAAAAAGGACAGTCAGCTCCAAGCAGAGAGGACTCTGAGAAGCGTAATGTAAAGCGCGGCGGAGCTGGGATGAGACGTACCGGTCGATACGGAGGACGTGGTCCAGCACCTCGTTGAAGAGCACCAGCGGCACGTCCAGCTCCTCCTCGTAGAAGACCTTGAGACGGGCCTTCACGTAGTCCCGGAGCTCCTCCTGCTCCACGGGGATGTAGTCCTACAGGGGAGGGAGGGACGCGGGTCAGTAGGCAGACAGTACTGGGACTTTCATTAGTGTAGCGCCACACAACCTCACTTTATACTAATCGTTATGATTCAACACTACCATAACAAAATAATCATGAGACCCATTGAGTGCTGCTCTAAAAGTAGGGTCTTGAGTGGTTTAATGATACTATGAAATGGGCAAAAGGACGCAGGAAAAAATGAAGCTCAACGGGTAAACCAGAGCATCAATTATGCATATATTTTGCATCATTGATCTTGACCCTAATTATAATAGACCTATTATAGAGTAATCATAATAAGAGTGATTATAATTAGAATGAAAGGGTTAGAGTAATAACAATACAGTTCCATACTACAGTAGTTATCCAGACAGATTTGTTAAGGGGTGTACCTTGGAGAGCCAGTTGCTGTAGAGGATGGGTCGGTTGAGGCCCTTCTCCTTGTCGATGTTGGGGAAGTGCTTGAGCGCCACCATGTCGATGTTCTCGTCGGTCCATCGCCTCTCCTCATCCTCCACCAGTCTGGGAGACACAACGTGTTAATCCATGAAACACCTGCTATGGTTCTGTCACTATCAAGTCAAAGTATTTACAAAGGATTGGTCTTTTTCGGTTGACCATTGTGCATCTCCCTGTTTATCCAGTTCTAATTTTATATCTATTTATAATTTATCTATTTATAATTGTTTATAAAAAAATATTATTTTGTTTTGTTTATATTTTAAGCAAAGAAATACCGTGTATGTCACGCAAACATTTCACTGCACATCCTGTATGAGGCAAATAAAAACCTTTGAATCTTGAAATATGCATTTTATTTTATCAAGGTATATTCTTGGACATAGTGTCCTGATATTTCACCCATTCTTATTGGTAAATGTTTTTTGGCTGCTGACTTTCTCATGGGATTAGACTAGGAACCACAGTTCCCCACGCTCCCTCCTCACCTGTCCTGGAAGAGGCGCAGGGCCTCGTGGGCCCAGATGCGGATCAGGCCCTCCACGGGGAGGGTCTCCAGGGGCCTCAGGGCCTCGAAGATGCCCCTCACCCAGCGAGTCATCTCTCTGGGGGAGTAGATGTAGTGGGGCTGGGTGTCCTGGGTGAAGCGCTCCTACAAAAATAAAAAGAAAAGCATTGAATCCTTTCCAACCGTCACTGGTCTACTCTAGCTCCAATGGTAGGAAATTATTTACTTCTTACTTTACGAATTGACAAAAAACATTGCATATACTAAAGTACAGTTGGGTCATCAGAAGGGGTGCTCGATTATGTTTTTGTATCATAATCAAGATAATTTTGGTCAATATTGAAATCACGAATATTAAAATAATAATTTTTAGTTTGAAAACATTATGCATTTATTCAGCATTTCTCTCAAAAAAAAAAAAAACACATTGTAACTGAGAACCTCCCTTAAAAAATATACAAAATATTCACATAGAAATTTTTCAAATCGAAAATGTGTAATCATGATCTTCCGCCGCTGTGTTTCAGACTGTTGAAGGCCAGCCGGTCGTACCTGAGACATGGTGTAGAACTCCACCATGGCGGCGGTCAGGGGCTCGGCGAAGGTGCGGAGGGACGGGATGAGGCGCAGCATGGCCCGGTTGAAGGTGCCGTAGATCTGGGTGAGGGAGGCGGGGCCCGGGTAGTCCACGTACACCACGGGGACGTGGCGCAGGAACCTGGTGGGCAGAGGGGGAAGGCATTAACGGTGACACCGGTCATGAAGAAATCGGCGACATTTGTTAGAATTGTCCATCAAGAGTGATGGTGAATCTAAATAGCCAGCGATTCTTAGAAAAACGATAGAAGAAAATAAACCGCAACTGCAGTTTATTTCCTAAAATGACAAGTCTTTTTCAAGCTCTGCTGATGTGCTCCTGTACTGTGATGGTAACATGTCTTGATACTGGTACCTGTGTGTGAGGGGCTTTCTGCCAGGGTCCGTAGGGGGGTTGCAGGCTCCGACAAACTGGATTCTTTCCAGTTTGACCCAAGTCTGGTCAGAGGTACGATAGAACCCTCCATGCTCCACCATCTATGGAGAAAATGAAAAATTATTATTAAGTATAGTTTAGCTACTATGTTGAGATGCACCAACTCCTCCTTGTTATGACTCCTCATCAGCCCTCGGTCCGGCTTAAAAAACAAGGTTCAGAGTCTAAGTATTGCAGCACTTGATTTCTGCTCCACCTCAAGCCCCAGCTGTCCGATAAGAGAGTCTACAAAATGAAATACATGCAACTGTGGCTGCTGCCTGGTCATCAGTGCTCACCTGTCTGAGGAAGGAGATGACCCTCTGGGTGCCGTACTTGTCCATGTCGGGCAGATTGATCTCGTCGCAGAAGAGCACCAGCCACTTGCCCAGCTGGACGGGCGCGAGCACCACTCCGTTGGGGGTGCGGCGGTACTCACAGTAGTGGTCGAAGGTCTTCAGCAGCAGCTCCGGGGTGGTGGCGCTGGAGAAGTTCAGACCCACAACCTGAGCGAGACATACAGGGGGGGGGAAAGGGGGAGAAAGCGCCCGAAAGAGAACGGACAAGAGACAAGAGGGGGGAAAGAGAGAAAATGGAGAGAGAATGAAGCAACAAAAAAACACAAAGATATCGAGACAAATATTGAGACAGACAAATCAATAGAAGACAGTAACCAAAACGTCTATCACTAAATTGCTCTAGAGATTTACACAGATGACCACATGTATTGTTCTTGGTAGCACGTGAGCCAGGGCGTGCTTAGCCTGGGACCCTAGAATCAGCCACCCCCCCCTTCCCCAACCCTTCTCACCTCCATGTCAGGCAGGGCTCGGAGGGCGCTGAACAGGGTCATGGTCTTTCCGGAGCCGGGGGGTCCGCACAGCACCAGGGGCTTGTGCTCGGCCAGCCAGGTGTAGAGCAGGGCCTCGTGGCGCACCGTGTCCAGGGTGGGCACCACCACGTCGGGGGAGGCCACCTTGTGGGTCTCCACCTCGATCTGGGGCACCTTGCCCTGCCAGGACTGCCACTCCCCTGAGATGCACACCTAGAGAGGAGGCGCAAGGATGGGAGACGTTGGGTCTTAGGAAACAATGTTTCGTAAAAAAGGACTTTCCACACTTTTGTTAGAAATAATCCTCATTGAATTAGTTTACTGTACGTTTCTATGACAATTTTAGACACATAATTACCCATAACGTATAATCAATATTTTCATAAAATGACATCTTTGATGATAAGCATTTTTTTAATAATATACAAGTGTATGCAATATATACGTAATAGTGAAAATGATAATCTTTACAAAACAATATCTTTTTTTACACAATAGTTACACACAACGGAATAGATTATGTGAACGTACACAATAGCTTGGGGCACAAAGACCACATTTACAAGGCGCTCCATGCATACGCGTGTACCTCGTAGTCGATGATGGGAACGTTGGGGGCAGCGGGCAGGGGCACGGTGGTGATGCGGCGGATGTACTCGCCCAGCTCGCCCCTGATCTTCAGACGCCCGTCGCCAGAGAAGGACCAGAGCACGGCGTAGATCAGATACCTCTGTAGGGGGCAGGAGCAGAACAAAGACAACAGATCAGCGGGATGGTGAAGTCGGATCGGTATTGAAGATACAAATAAAAGGAATAAAGTTGTATAGAAAAAAGTGGTAAAAATGACAGTAACAGTTAAACTAATACTAGGTACACACTCGAGGATAATTAACCTGACTTTGTGCCCGATTTCCCCGTTTTGACTAGCCAGCAAAGCTCTGAGTTGTGGATGGTTCTCCTGATTATTTTTGGGTAGGTTATCCTGTAGCCTCACCGATTCGAAATCGCTAATTGACTAATGTGTACCCGGCGTAATGTGCCCGACTACTTTACCTGCATGTATCTCTCCAGCTGCTCGTTGGGCATGGGGAAGTCCGGGTGGTTGTTGTTGTAGAGGGCCACGTTGCGGCAGGCCTGGTGCAGCATGGAGAACAGGGAGCCCATGCAGCGCAGCCGCGTGAAGTCCATGATGTGCTCCATCTTGGAGGCGTGCTCCAGGGCCTTGATCACCATCCCCGTGGAGGTGAAGTAGGGCTGGAGCGCGGTCGCTGCGTCCCTCTGGATCTGGTGGACGGAGGAACGCAGAAGTCGGAGGGGAATGGGTGGAATTAGTCAGGAAAGGACCGGATCATGAATCAGCCTTTCAAAGTCTCCTTTGTGACGTTTGAGCATCATGATAATACAATGCCTTGTTTCCCTTATATTTAACTCTTTAGCAAGGTGTAACTGCGATTAGGGCTTCAAACAGTGCCCTTATCAAGTGGTGGACATTGGGGATACAATGTCTCAACCACAAGGCATGGACTGTGGGGTTCCTCAAGGGAGTATTTTTGGACCACTTTTTTTTTTTTTTATATAAAAATTACCTAGCAAATGAGCCAAGCCATTTCAGATTAAATCTACTGGTGACCTCATAAGTGGAAGTTTCCAACCAGATGATTGATGGCATGTCTGGATGAGTTGACCTGATTAGCAAACTTCTTAAAGAGTTGGATGCCATCTTTCGATCCACGAGTAACTACATTATGAAACACGATGAAGAGTGATGCAATCCCAACCTGCAGCATGGGCGAGGCCGTCTCCTCCTCATCCTCTGTGCCCTTCCTCATGCGTCCCAAATCATCCTCGCCCTCGTCCAATGGGATGCTTCGAAGGCGCGCCAGGAAGTGGTTGAAGACCATGTCGGTGCTGAGCACGTCCTCGCTGAACCACACCATGCCGCAGCGGGACACGGTGGCCAGCGTGGCGTACTTCAGGTCCTGCACCTCGAACATGATGCGCACCTAAGGGGAGAGAAGGAGGGAGGTGGTCAGTAGTGCCCAGGGTTGGAGGTTGTCCCAGATCATGCTCGACAAATAATTCCAGTACAATACAGCATTGCTCAGCTATGGTGCAGTCAGGTCTTGTCCCATTACCAACAGGACAAATCAGTCATCAGTTCATACCTACAGTAGTTGTGTAGATCGTTTAACGCCGAAAACGCGATCAATATTAGATTATTCGCACAGCCCTACTGTACGGTCAATGTATGAACTACGGTCCTTCTGAGCTTACGTTGGGGGGCAGACTGAGACGCTCTCCGTTGGGCAGCGTCAGCAGCTTGTTGTCGTCCAGCACGGAGTTGAGGTTCTCCACCCACTCGGGGTCCACGTCGCCGTCAAAGATGATCCACTGGCGCTTCTGCAGCTCCCCGCGCACGTTGTCAATGATCCTGAAGGGAGAGGGGCAGTAGGGGTTGGCGAGTGGGTCAGGAACCCAGAATAATCCTTCAAAGTACAACGATAGTTTGAAGCACTTCAACTCAATACATGCCTCTTAAAATATAGTATAACCACGGAGAGTTATTGCTGCTACAATAACAAATGTTTTTGCTGATAATGGAAGTGGCTCACTTTCTGAGGATGTGCGTGAACAGGCCGTCCGTCCACTCGCGGGTGTTGGGGTCCAAGGTGCCATACAGGTGGTCCTTGCTGATGGCCTTGGGGTCGATGATGTGGGCGACCCCCTCCATGCCCTCCAGCCTCTCCAGGGCCTTGAGCAGCACCCTCCAGGCCATGGTCTTACCACTGCCCGAGGGCCCCACCATCATCAGGCCGTGGTTGATCTGGGTGATCTGGTACAGCTGCAACACCTGTGGTGGGCGAAGGACACGTAGATGAAGAGCCGGCGATGCATAGGTACTGCTTTCCTGAGCACCTGTAGCGTATAGGGTCAATTATGTTTAGATTCATACACAAAGCTTATGTAGTCAGTCAGAATCAACATCCCCCGTCAACATTTAAATTCTCCATTTACATTACTTCATCATATTATATCACTATATATATTGAAGACCTTATATTGTGCATTAGTTATCTCATTTGCTTTTAATATCTTGTACAGGTTTATTTTGCATCTTGTTTGGATTTTCTTTATAGCATAAGCATGCCACAACAAATTCATTGTATGTGAAAGCATAAATAGCAATAAAATGCATTATCTTCTCGTCTTTTTAATTATCCTTATCGTTTTACTTTTTTTTTTGCTACTTTTTTCAAAGATGGCGAGAAAAGAAAGATCCATACCTTCTCCACCCACATGGTGCCCACGTCGTCTCCGTCTCCGTAGGTGAGGTACATCTCGGAGCACACCTTCTTCAGCTCCTCCCGGAGGGCCGTCATCTCCCCCCGCATGTACTGCACCCCGGGGAACACGTCCGACAGCAGGCTGAAGAGCAGGGGGATGTCCTCCGCCACCAGCTTGGGGACCATGGTCTCACAGACACTCTGGATCAGGATCTGGAGGGGGGAGATGAGGGGGACGGATAGCGGGGAGACATTAAAGGCAACACATTAAACGGAGGACAAACTCATTAGGTTCACGGTAAGATCTGAATTTAAAAAGAGATTGACGAGGACTATTTTTAACCCATCTTGTAGCAACGCAAGGTTGATTCACCAGTTGACAGAATGTGATGAACCCTTTCAAAGTCGGTATGATTCTACAGGTTTATTATGCGAAAGGGAAAGGGAACTGAGAGTAATGGTCATGCATATCATTTTATAATGAGTCCTCTCCCTCTGAGATTAAAGATTAGAGTAGAGACTATGCTATGTGATGCGAGATACAACTGTACAAAATCAAATATGGAAAAAAGCATGTCCATCATCAGGATTATGTCGTTTTTCCATTCCCTCTTTTAAGTGGAAACTTGATAAAAAGCCCAAAAACATGTAAATCCATGAATGTTCCTACCTCCTGCTCAGGTAGGTTCTCGGCGATCTCGTTCTCGTCTACATTCTCTCCGCGCTCCCGCTTCTCCTTCTTGATGCGCTGGATGCGCTCGCGCTTCACGTTACCGGCGCTGATCAGCACGCTCTTCAGGGCTCGCAGGCCGAAGTCGTAGTGACTCTGGGACGACAGCTGCTCATCGCACAGCCTGGAGAACAGAAGACAACAGAAGAGTCAGTGGGAGTCCAGGACACAATAGGAGCAAATTAATCATTTGAACTCATCCAAACTTATAACCTTTATTTTGTAAGATTTAAACATCCATTTCTACCAAATAACCATTACCATGGATTTCAAAGGATGAAAATCAACCCCCCTGGGAAGTTCTGACCAACCTGATAAAAATAAAAAAGACATCAAAAACAACAATAGCGACGACGAGACGTACTTGAAGAAGGGCACGATCTTCTTGGCCAGAGTTTCTGCTGTGCGGAAGCCCTGGGAGTAGAGCATGACCTGGGCGATGAGCTGCCGGTCGGGCTTGGTCATGGCCAGGCTTCGGAACAGCTTCTTCAGGTTGTCGGGCAGGTTGGAGCGGCCGGCGTAGCCCGGGTTCATGGTGATGAAGATGGCCATGTCGGGGCTCACCTTCACCTGCTTGTTCAGCAGCTCAGTGGTGATTGGTGCACCTTAAAAAATGAACAAAAAATATATAGACAAGAGATAAGTTGGGGAAACTCGGCTGAGTTAATTATTTTAAATGACATGCTTTGTGAAATAAAAAAATGATGAATCAGTTATTTTCACTTACATTTCAGCAAATTCATCGAAATAAATATTGTAGAGGATATCCTTTCAAAAGGGTTCAGGCCAAGCAACCCAGAATGGATGCATTAGGCAAAAATCAATCAGTTCTTACACGGTTTATTTTGTCTGGTTCCCTGTAAAGTTTAACCTCTGAGATGATCTCTCTGTGCAGAGCTGACCGCATTAAGACATCCGCTTCAGACTTTTTACCTGAGGTTTAACTTTAAAAACGAAACACCTCCTACAAGCCAGTAGCATGCATCGTTCCATAAGTTCCTCCTGCCTAGATCATCGTGTCACGAGCAGGACAAGCTGTAGACGTACTTCTGTCCCTGTTGGGGTTGCTGTGCTCCCTCAGAGCCACCTGGATGTACTGGACCTGCTGTGACACGGCCGACAGCATCCTCTCCTCCAGCCGGTTGAACTCGTCGAAGCAGCCCCACGCGCCCACCTGGCACAGGCCCACGAAGATACGCCCCATGGCCTGCAGAGGAGAGAACCACACAAACCACCTGAGCTTTGGGCTTCGTCGTTGGTCCAGAAAGGAACATTTTGCAATTATTAATTGCTTGATTATTAATTACTCAACTTATTAATGGAATTTAGAGATTGGAATACATTCAAGCAAAACAAACAAAAATAATAACGATAAAGCAAGGGCATACAAGACAATGCATGAACCTAAAAGGTGCCTATAGAAATGCACACCATACGTACGTCTTTAAAAATAAATATATTTTCATTGATTAAAGAGGGTCTGTAATAAAAACCAACAGCGCACCTGGAAGTCGAAGGTCTCGTCACAGTTGAACACCAGGACAAAGCGTCCCAGCTGGTGGCCCAGAGCCTTCACAGACTCAGTCTTTCCGGTTCCGGCAGGACCTGAGAGGGGAGGGCGATGGATTTACTGTCGGTTAATAAACCCTTTCAGTTAATAATGAATGAGTCATCATTATTTGCAAGGCAAAGATAAGTGGATTTACATGATAACCAGGCATACATAAAGTATTAAGCTATACCACACACACACACACTATATTTTCTAAATAATAAGGCAATAAACCATTGCATTACAATATGCCAGTGTGTGAGCCAAGCATTGTATCCCAATCCTAACGTGAACCCCCAAACTTTTCCCACACCCTATCCGGGCTTACCGAAGGGGGACCCTCCGAGGCGGGCCTCCAGAGCCTGGGTCATGGTGAGGTAGCAGCGGTCCGTCAGCGGGGTCTGCACCAGCTTGTCCTGGACCCCCAGGTACTCGAAGCCGTAGTTGAACTTGGCGTTGGCCATCTGGATAGACAGCTGCTGCAGCACGTCCGTCTGCTTGGGGTCGAAGTAGAAGCGCATCTGGCTGAGCCACTCGAACGACTTGGGGTTGTCGATCTTGTTCTTGATCAGCCGCCGGGTCACGTCGCGCTGGTGCACCAGCTCTGTGATCTGCGGGGGTGAGAGGATGTGGTCAGATCGGTAATCATCATCATCATCATGAGATTTCTATGGCGAAGATCTCCACTTCAAGTCATAATTAACTATCTACATTCGTGACTATATATTAATCATTGGAGAAGCGATGTGATGAGAAGATGCATTATACCCTCAAAATGATCTGGATACGGGAAAAAAGGAACAACTTGTAACCTTACCATTTACTTGTTTGTAAATGGGAAGGTATACTTGCATGGTCAAGTACCATGCACTTTAAGAATCACCTATGGTAATACATTTTACCATATATCCCAGCCCTGAGAGAGAGAGAGAGAGCGAGAGAGCGAGAGAGAGAGAGGGCTAACCCTAGAGATCAAAAGAGAGAGAGAGAGAGAGCATCACGCACCAGGTGCTCCAGTTTCCTCCTGCGCAGTGGGGGCTGCTCCATCAGCACGGTGTCAGCCAGGACGTTCAGGGTGGCCTCCACGTACTGCTGCACGCTGTGCATGGGGGACATGTCGCCGCCGGCCGCCACCGTGGTCAGCGCCGACTCGATGTTCTCCGACCAGGCGATCTGGGTGGAGAGCACCACCAGCTGGGCCTGGGGGAGGAGGGCGGGGGGGCGTTGGAGGTTAATGGATGACATTGGTTTGCACCGTTTGCATTCTTCACATTTGGTCCGTTTTGGTTTTTTATAGTTCTGAAGTCTTTTTGCTCGTTTTTTTTTCTTCATGCCTTTTTCTACCAATGTATTGGTCCATTATTCCGTTGTTCGCCATGGAATCATTATCTGGCCATATTAGGCACTTTGTAACACAGAATCTAATACAATTAGCAATTTAAATTATAGAATATGATTGTAATTCTTACTATACCAGAGGATTCCCTCAGAGAGGTTATGAACTCTTCTTTGTGTTCGATATGCATCTCGCATAAGACCTCGTTTGTTTTCAGGGTCAGATCCAAAGGAATCTTAAAGAGATCCATGAGTCCTACTTGGCCACTCTCCTCATGCACCCCCTTCTCTCACATCCCACTCACCTGGTAGCGATCGATCCAGTTGATGTACTGGGTGAGGTCCACGGAGTCGCCCTTGTTAAAGTCTGTCACCTCGGTGACCGACTCGGCCAGCAGCTTGGCGAGGGTCACCCTCATCTCCTTCTCCACCAGGGTGAGCCACTCGTTGATCTTGGGGTGCTTGGTGATGGAGACGGGCGTCTTGTAGGTGATCTCCTCGCCCTCGCGGGAGCAGATGCCGAGCACCTCCGTGTTGTCCTCGTTCAGCAGGATGCTGGAGACGCCCGCGAACATCTTCTTGAAGTGCTTCTGCAGCTTGGCCACGTTCTTGCTGTTGCCGATGATCTCCAGCAGGTCCTCGTCTCCCACGAAGTAGAACCTAGTGGCAGAGGGTAGGGTAAGATGCTGTCCGTTTCATTTGAGCTTAACTAGAAACGATTCTCACTATTGGAATACTCCTTCACACAATAAAATACATCAGAGGAGCATGCCCGACTCAACATTATCCTAAATTGGAACATCAACGCATCAAAATACAACCATAAATAACATAATGACAATGAATGTCTGGAATGTCTTCAAGAGTGATGAGCAATTTCTTATTCTACCCTAATTTCAGTATTTCATTTGTTATTGTCCTGTGAAAATAATGAAGGATCCTTACGGTTTGAACATGTGTGCATTGCAGTTTATTGGAATACAACAAATCTGAAAAAAAAATATTTATTTAAAAAAACTTATTTAAAAATAAATCTTTACCGGGGGAAGGAGGAGCGCTCTCTCTCCAGGTACTCTCCCAGGGCCTTCTGGATTTTGCCTAGGAGGTCAGCGAGCCTCTCAAGGGACCTCTGCACCCCCTGGATGTTGAGCACGTCCATGATCAGCGGAGACTTGGTCACCTTCTTCATCAGGGTCAGGAACTCTGTGCTGATGCTGGGAGGGACAGAGACAAAGAGGGACACCAGAGGGTGGAAACATTAGCCATGGTTTGCTGGTGGTGCAATACCTACTCCAGACCAGATACAAGACTTTATTAATCCCAGAAGGGAAATATGGGTCTAACGACCAAGTCTTACAATTGATTATTTAGTCATTTAGTGGATGCTTCTTTCCAAAGATGGCATCTCGCTCTAGGGTGCCTACAGGTAGACATTTCCACTTTTTCCACAGTCAAACAAAGACCGTCTTTGCCGAAGTATTGCCATGTCTGACTTACTTCTGGAACCTCTGGGTCTCGACCGGCAGCAGGTGTTTGATGTCCGCGCTGCCCGTGAAGATGCCCTCCAGGTAGACCCAGCGGCGCTGCACGTCGATCCAGACGTCAAACAGAGCCATGATGCGGTTCAGCTTGTCCTCCCAGCTGAGAGCGTCCTCCTCAAACACCTGGGGGATGGAGGGGGTGAAGAAGGAAAGTGGAAATGACCATGTGGTCATTGTACGACTCGTGTCTGGGGGGGTCTGGGTTAATGCGGTAGAGCTATGAGTCAGGACCGATGTGTGGGATATAGCTGGGGACAAATGGGGAAGATCGATAACAAATGAATGTAATTACATATATATGGATGCCTTGGCAGTTTAATTTAAACGTTATGTTTGAAAACTGTATGAAAACTCATGTTTGCGACATTGTATTATAAATGTATACATGACTTTACTGATCAAAATATATTCAGTGGTTCCTGGACCGCATGAAAACGTCCTTTATATACATACAACATGAAGGCTGCTGCACTTACCTTGTAGTACGGGGACAGCTTCATGGCGGACACGCTGTTGATGTGCTCCTTGACCTTGTTGAACAGGTCGTCCCAGCCCCGGATCAGGCGGCACTTGTTCTGGTAGTTGATCAGGTCCAGCTCGTACGCGTTCCACACCTCCCGGATCTGGACGGAGACATTCAGGGCAATGTAACGTCGCGTTGGCTTTGGTCCGCGTGACGTTGGAGCCGTCGACCCCCCCGCCCATGTCCGCGAGGCCTTGCTCGGACCACTATGCGTGTGAACAGCCCACAATGTATGCATAGCGAGCGCATACTCAAGATAAAAAAATGGTTGCATGTTTTGACAGCCAAATGGCGTTGGAAGTCCTGGCAAGAAATCTCGCAATTGCTTGAAATTGATTTTTATGATTTTTCTAAATGCCTTTCCCCAAACATTGATGTTCTGAAAATGGAAAAAATTAATAAAAACTATCCTAATTGTGTAATTGGAACCTGGATCAAATAAATGACAGCCAATTCAACCATAAATAGACGCAACTGAAACAAGATAATCAAAACATGCAGATAAAAATAAGAAAACATTGATAAATTAGACACAAATCTTGGGCATATTTCAAGAGAATCCCCTTGGTTTAGTTAACGTTGTGTTCACCTGCTTGAGGAACTCCTCAAGAGCCATCTCTCCCTGGGCCACCAGCATGACATCCTTCACCACCATCTCGTTCTTCTGCAGGTCCACGTCCCAGACCTGGCCCAGGGTCAGCTCCGACGGCACCCAGTTCACGTGCAGGCGCTTCATCAGCGTCTTCCAGTGGCGATCCTTCAGGGCCTCGGACTTCAGCTCAATCACCAACATGTTGACCTGGTGAAAGATTTGAAAAACATCTGTTAGGGCTGCTCAACTATCGGAAAAATGTCATAATCACGATTATTCTATATATAAATACATATTGAAATCATGATTATTCAAATCATTATTTTAGAATTTGAAAACAGGATGCATTTATTCAGCCTTTCTCTCCAAAAAAAAAAAGATTGTAACTGTGAACTTAAAAGCGCTTAAAAAATACACAAAAATATATAAAAATATACAAATATGCATCCAGCTGTTCTGCAATTTCTATATAACATCTAATGAAAAGAAAAATAATAAAAAAAGTTTCTTTCTCGATTATTTTAGTTTGAAGATCGTTTGACCCGCAATTCAATTTTGATTGATTGCACAGCCCCAACGTCTGTTGAAAAACCCATCTCCACTCTCGGCATTAATCTGCAGATATTTTTAGAGAATTTTGTCGTAAAGACGTTATGTCTGACCTTCATGTAGCCCTTCAGCAGCCTCTGGACGTATTCGTAGGAGGCGTACTGGCGCAGACGCGCCGGGAAGTTCTTCAGCTGGTTCAGAAGAGCGTCCAGACTCTGACGGAGCTTTGGACGACAACACAGAACAAAACATTTAGATCAGGTATCGAACAAGTATCTAGAATCAGCTCACATCACATGAACCTCAGCATATCTGAGAGGGCACATGAGAGTCAGATTCTGCCACATGATTCTGACGTATGCGATTCTTCTGTTACCTTGCGTGGCTGGACAGACACCCACGGCTGCTCCTTCATCTGGTCGATCTGCTCCCAGACCTTGGAGAGCTCCGACCACACTCCCTTCAGGTCCTGCAGCTCCTCCAGTGCCACCTAGGAACCAGACGCACCATGCAGTCAGTACGACACCTTCAGGAGGAGATGTTAATGTCTATAGCGGTGTCGGGAAACCCCACACAAAAAGCTTTCCATTAAAAGCTGGTTGGGAAAGGTATTACGTTAGCAAGAAACAAGTCTTGCCTCAAGACTAGTGACCACCAGACCGCAACGGCTGGTATGAGACGTGACAAGTTTCTGAACAGGCTCATTTTAGTCTATGGGACATTGTCCTAGACCTCATGCCTACCTACAACCCCACCTTAAATAAAAGAATCCATCTTTGGGATATACACCATATAGGGAGGATGACATTACAATTTTTCCAAAAAGCGACTAGCATGTAAGAACCGAGTGCCTTGTGTGTTGTTCCTGCGTGTCGGTCCTCGAGCGGGCCTCTGTTTACCTGCACCCTCTCCTCGCTGCCACTGAGCAGCCCGGTGTCTGTGAGCTCCAGGGCCTCCTTCGCACGGGCACACTTCTCCCGGTCGTCCTTCAGGCGGCCGAACTTGCCCTCGTAGATGGTGAGGGACTGGAGGGCCTCCTCCGGACGCAGGCTCCCCTGTAAGAAGATAATAGACATTGTCAACACTTTAAAAGATTTTTAAAATCGAGGTGATGCTCGAATATTCACATTTTCTAATCTCGAAGCTGCTTTTGGGAGAGTTTCCCTTCAGCGTTCAGAGGGCTAAGGGTCACAATGTATCATGTTGGCCTGGGAAGACACTGGAGACTGGAAAATGGAAGGGCTGCTTACAGCCACTGGTTTGGCCTTCTCCCAGTCCGTGAGCAGGTCGGTGGTGCGGCCCTCCACGGCGCGGTCCTCCTGGACAATCTTCATCTGCAGGTTGGCCACCTGCTGCTGGATGGCGGTGTCCTTGCGCTTCATGATGTCACTGAAGGCCCCCCACTCGCCCTCGATGTTGTCAATGTAGAGCCAAGAGGGCGGGAACTGGAAGCGCTGCTTCTCCAGCAGACGCTGCCCGTTGCGGAACAGCTGGGAGGCGGAACAGAGTCAGACATTAGGGGAGCAGAAGGAAACGTGGATGAGGTACTACGGTAGAGTGGAACATTTTGGGATTAGAAGTAATCAATGAGTAGGTCGTGTTTGGAAATAGTATAAATGATGTAGTACTTACATCCACATTCTTCTCAAATTGTTTGATCTTGCGTTTGAGGGTCTGGACGTAGGTGATGAAGGTGACGGCGTCCGAGGTGCTGGCGGTATCCACAGAGTGTTGTTCCAGTTCCAGGCGAGACTGCAGAAGGGATGCAATAATGAACAGTACAGATTAACATTTAAATAAAATCATTTCACTATTTCGAATCACATGTTAAGCAACGCAATTAAGATGCTTAAAAGGGGGGGGGGGGGGGGGGGGGGGGGGGAGAGACTGTACCTTGGAGATCTGGGAGTGGAAGTCCGCCATGTTCTGACCCAGCATCTGACCAAACTTGCTCAGGACCTCCTTGTGCCAGGAGTCGTACTTCAGGTTCACCTTGGATTGGACCTAAGAGACAGGGAAACGCACGAAAGCAAATGGGTATTTATATGCGATATTGTACAAAGAACAGGGTAAAAAAATAAATAAAGAATTGATCCATCTATATCTATGTATAAAGAGTGAATAATCCACTGTATTCTCATTGAATCTTCTTTTGTTTGAGTTGCACTGTTCCTTTGCTGCTGCATCACCTGAATTTGCCTTCCAGGTCTAATAAAGTGTCATCCAATCGCCAATGACATTTTGTTTCACTTTGCTCAAACTTTTGGGTTTAATTTGCCACCTCAACATAACCCAGGGGCGACGTTACCTTGCCATAGTCGATGATGACGGGACCGAACTCCTTCCGGGTCTCGGCGTTGTCAAAGGTTCCGCGGGCCTTGCGGATCTGGACCAGCAGGGCCTGCCACTTGGTCAGGTCTTCACCCAGGCGGTTGTAGATGTTCTCTGCCTGCATGTCCCACAAGCACTGGTACTGCAGCCAGACCTGTTGGCGGAGATGGGGAGAAAGGGATCAGCAGGATCACGCAAAGAATACGTTGGAAAATTGGAGATAGCGTTAAAAAAGAAAAAATATATAAAATAAATAAATAACTCGTGCTGCACATCCTAGTCCCATAAATGTATGGAACCCAATTAGCAGTAGGGCTGCTCGATTATGGGAAAAATCATAATCACGATTATTTTGGTGAATATTGAAATCACGATTATTCAAACGATTATTTTTGAGTTTGAAAACATGTTGTATTTATTCAGCATGTCTCTCCGATTTCTTTTTTTGTAACTGAGAACTTTGAAATTTCTAATTTCTACTAGATACAATGTTGCGCCGCGCAGCATCCGGCACAAATGGGTTAAAAAGATACACAAAATGGTGAAAAAGAAAATTATCCAATCTACAATGACAGACAGATATGTATCCAGCTGTTCTGCCCTTTCTATAAAACCTTAAAAAAATAAAATAATAAAATAAAAAAAAGAGAAAATCGATTATGTTAATTTTGTGATTGTTTGACGCTAAAATCGAAATCGCGATCAAAATTCAATTAATCGCCCAGCCCTAATTAGCGGTGGTAGTCCTACTTTCTTCAGCGGTTCCTACCTTGACGTACTGCTCCACCTCGCCCACGTTGTCCTCCACAGAGTTGTAGGCCTCCTCCAGGGCCGCAGGGCCGTCGGGCATCCGGGTCAGGGCGTTGCGGTAGAACTTCTCCTCCTCCGACAGCTCATAGTGAACCCCCACCTGGGGAGCAGGGGCAGTGTCAGAAACAACAGCACACGTTGGAAGACTCAATTTGAGGCCATGTTCAGTGTTTAACATGATGGGTGGTAATAGAGATGTCAAGCAGCGCTGTTGCAAGTAATCTCTTTGGAAACAAGAGCCACCTCATTTCCAGACACCCGGCTAAAAAGGCAGTTTGTACACTTTGCAAAGTCGGAATGAAAGTGCACCACCGCACTAGTGCTACTAAAGATAAGAGCATGCAAAAAAAGAGCACGTACACCATAATGGATGATGGGGATCACCAGAATAACTTATTGTTATCATTAGTAGGAAGAGATATTTAATATAGGAGGAGAAGGTGCAAATAGTTGGATCAAGAGTTAAGAGATTTAGAGGCACTGGTGGTAATAAGAAAATAGACCAACTATGCAATTACAACATTTGACAATTATTTCAAGTAAATTAATCCTAAAAGATTGTTCGACATAATCTTACTGAAAAGGCTAATTACAGAGTGGCTGTTTTTCTCCATCTCAGACACCTTGCCTGTCTAAAGGCTCAAAGAAAACGCTGTGGGTACCTGGTATCGCTGGCTCTGGATGCGGGGCAGGGAAAGGATGACCATCTTCCAGGAGAACATCTCCTGGTACAGCTTGTAACGACAGTCCTCGATGGGCGGGTTCAGGTAGATCACCTGGTTGGTGATCCTCAGCTCATGGACCACGTTCTGAAACACAAAGCCATCTGTCAGCGGAGCTCGGAGCGTGCGGACCGGGAACGGGCCTGACAAGCTGGCATGTAGTCTCCAGCAGTCCCCAAATGAACACCTACCAGCCAATGGCTGAGATTATACAATTTTCAAGTACAAATAGTTCAGGGATACATATTAAAACAATTGCTTGGCCAATAAAAAAAATGTACATTCTTGCAGGTAAAAAGACAAAAGTTTAGTTTTATTTTAGGGAATGACATTTTAATCAAACAAGACATTAGCCAAGGCATGGTAAGTTTCTTATATAGCCCCTTTCATTACACATATTGCTTTACATAGGCTGGAAAACACAATCCTAATCACATTTTTAAAAAGGAAAATCAATTTTAAAAAATCATCGCCTTAAGGAGAACCACAAAGAACCATATAGCCTACCTTGATCTTGGGCTCTCCTCCAGGCTTGTGTCCAGCCTGTGGGGCTTCAGTGTCCATGTCCACATCAGCCCGGTCCTCCATCTGGCCCCGGAGGACCTGGGTCCAGGCCCTGAGACCGGCCTGCAGACGTACCCCAAGGACCCGCTCGATCTGAAGGGAGGAGGTGGTTTTACCTTCAAATCGACCCTTTTCCCCAAAGAGACTGTGAACTTTTGCTTCCAATCCATTGCCACCAAGACATGCCGGGGGCTCACCTCGATGTCCAGCTTGTTGACCCAGATGGGCAGGTTGGAGTAGGAGTGCAGGTTGAGGTCGTCCACCGCCTTCTGGACGCGGTTGAGGATCTCCGAGAAGGTCTTGTTCTCGAACATGCAGGTGTCCAGCGAGCGCACCTCCAGGTCGATCTTCTCCTCGATCAGCAGGAGGTCGTCCACCTGGTGGGGAAGTGATGAGGAAACAAATGCTTTAGAGTACAGTCCGGGAAGGGACGACTAGCTCTTCAACCGTGAGAACGAGTATACGTTACCTAAGTTAAGAAGCTTTCATCAAAGCATTCGTCATGAAACAATGGTAACCTGGTAACATTGTAATCTCTCATTCCCCCTGCCCACCCACCTTCTCCTGGAAGTTGAAGACGGTCTCTGCCAGCCTCTGGACGTAGGGGTCCAGCTTGTAGGACTCCCAGACCAGCGCGATCCCCTCCGTGACGAGCGCCTGCACCTCCTTCTTCAGGCCGGCCACCAGCAGGGAGATGGACGAGCGCTCCTCCACCTTCTCGCACGTGCGCTCGTAGGTGCGCACGCTCTCGATCAGGGAGATGGCGAAGGGGTAGAGCTGGTTGGCCTGGTGGGCCTTGTTGACGATGGCCAGCGGCACGCGGAAGCTCAGCCACTTGAGGTTGCGCACCTCCTTGGACAGGGTGATGATCTCCGGGAGGAAGTTGACCTTGAGCTTCAGCATGTTGCCGGTGCGGCCGCGCGCGCGGCTGCTCTCGATGGTGAAGATGCGGCCCGACACGCCCAGGTTGCGCTGCTGAACCTGGTTAGGCCAATGAGACGTGGGGTTTGTTTTGGTTCAAAGTTCAAAAGGGCAGCTTTATGGTTAATTCCAAAGACAAATAGAGGAATCGAAATTGCGTTGGTCTCTGACCCACGGTGCAATAAGTACAAAAGGCTAACATTTGTTCAAATGAATAAAATAAGTTAATGTTGATGCAAGGTAAAAAGACAAAAGGCTAAATGTTTGACTAAATAATAAATGTATACAAATACAAATAACTAGTATAATATATAGGATCAGCAAATGGCAATAAGGTGTTGACTGCATGTCACGGATATGGGAAGCTATCGCAACTTTTCAACAACTTAAATGAAGGGCAATGATTTTAGTCCTCCAAAATGTTTTCAATCGGAAAGAAATAGTAAATTCCTTGGACGTCAGACCCATACCTTGCGAGCCCAGTCGTCAAAGATCTCCTGGGTGTTGAGCTTGGCCCTGAAGCTGTCTCCGTCCTGCTTGAGCTTCAGCCCCTCCACGTGGTTCTCCCAGCCCTTGCCCAGCACGTCCTCCACCCGCTTCATGTACGCCGTGAGCTGCCGGTCGATCTGCTTGGCCCAGATGATGGAGCCGGACACGGGCGGCAGGTCGCGGACGTGGCTCATCTTGCAGGCCTGGCTCTGGGGATACTGCACCTTGAACTTGTCGTGCAGCGACTCGATGTCGTCTTTGACGCGCTGGATCAGCTGCGTCTGGTACTCGCGGATGGCGCCGCGGATGTGCGGCCGCACGAACAGCGCGTTGAAGCGCGAGAAGATGCGGAACATCTCGTTGGCGTTCTTGGCCGTGCCCAGCTGGTCGCGCAGGCGGGCGGTGATGCGGGTCTCCACACGGTCGATGCGCTCGTCATAGCGCTTCATGGCCGCCTCCCACGCCTCCATGCCCTCCTTGGACACGTCCAGGCCGTCCACCTCCTTGACGTTCTCATAGGCCAGGTTGACCTCCTCGATGGCGTTGGCGTCGGCCGCGTCGAACAGCACCTCGGCCACCTTGATGTCCTGGGGCTCCACCACCTCTCCGGGGGCGTGCTGCGGCACGGCAGAGATCTGGAGACCGCACGGGATCATCCTTAATGTTTAATGTCCATGTGCTGTTTCCCCCTTTCAAACTTAAGGACCAAAATGGAAACAAGTCTCTGGGCTTTACTGTGTTTTTAGACCTTTTGAACACTTGTGGTTGATTGTTGTTCAATGAAGTTTTCAATCAAAACAATAATCGGAAATTTGGTAGACACAGCAGGTGAGCAAAATATCACCGAAACATGCTTCTGTGGCCATCGTTTAAAATGTGCAAGAGCTGTATTTTATTCACTCATGTTAAAGGTTTTATTTGCCCTATTGCGTCTTTTTAGTTATTTTATTTCCAGAAGGTTTCAAATCATCTCGATTAGGGATGTTTGCTCTACTTTGTATTTTAATAGTTGTTATTGTACATGTTAAAGCTCTTTGTGAACTGCATGTTTAATATTTGTGTCATTACCTGGGGCCTGAGGACTCGAACGATCACGGCCCTCAGCTGCTCGTGCTGCCTCCTGAAGCGCCTCATGTGGTCAAGGCGGGACTGCAGCTTCCTGTGAGCGGGGCTCAGGCGCCACACCATCTTGAGGTTCTCCTCACGCTTCCTCTTCACAATGTCCCTGAGGAGCACCTGAAGCTTCTCGTACTCGTCCTCCCAGGTCTGGAACACCTCGAAGCACGCCACCATCACCTAGCCAGACGCAAAGACATGGCAGCGGGTTAGCACGGGAACCACATACACTTTTGCGCATGGGATTGGAAAAGCCTTGAGGAAAGCAGAGCAAGCCTACAGTAAGGTAAAAGGACACAAGGAAATATAGGAGAAAAATAATGAATGTAACACTGGTTATTGGTATTCAATTAAAAACAATATTTTCCCTTTTTCATTTAAAATAAACAGGGAAAGCCCATGGATGCCCAGACTTTAAAAAGAGAGCATCTTCTAGTTGTTCTCTACGGGAAGGTCGAAAAGAAACAAAACCACACCCACCTTTTCAAACTCCTCGTAGGCCACGTGCATGAGCTTCCTGGTGCCCAGCACCTTGAGCAGCTGGGAGCTGAGGTCGCGGGAGATGGCCTCCACCAGGCGCAGGGCCCTCTGGATGGGGTACTTGGTGTTCCTGATCTTCTTCAGGTGGGTGAAGATGGCCATCAGAGCCTGGCGGATCTTGTCCAGCTCGGTGGCCGACAGGAGGTCGTTGAGGGGGAAGTCCTTCATCAGGGGGTTGTAGTCGTTGACCGTCTCCACCGCCTGCTTCAGGCCTGTTGCCAACGAACAGAAAGTTAGGATTTTGTATTTACATTTTTGGAATATAACATAGATATAAAAATAACATATAAAGATAGGGGGGAAATTAAATGAATTTACATTTTTTGAATAAAACATAAAAATAACAATGAGGGAACAAAGGGGAAACTAAAAGATGATGATAGAAAAGAAGACATTTTTTAAATATAAATTGAAGGAGTCTCACCGGTGTCAGTGTCGAAGCTGACGGTGGCATGGAAGCGTTTGCCGTGCTTCAGGATGTCCAGGGTGAGCAGCACCTCGGGGCTCTCCCTCTTCTCCTGGATCCGGTTCAGGGCCCGCTCCAGGTTCAGCCAGAAGCTGATCTCCTGCAGCGCCGTGCCCGACGCCGGGTCGCGGTCCAGCTTGGTCACCTTCGCACGACATGGAAGAGATAAAAAAAAAGAAATAAATGGAATCACCAACAACCAATGGAATATTTGGAATGCCTTTAAAGCAAGCGTGGATATCAAAGTCCCTAAAACAGTCATGTTTGTACGTTGGTCAAGTGAATGCATCAACAACGGGATTTGTATTAATTAGTCTAATTAATATAATAATAATTTTCTTATCTTGCACGCTCTTATGTCAAAAGCTAAACGAATGATCACATATCCCTATAAAAGAACCTCAGCTTGGTGAGATGTCTAACGCATTGGCAATTGTTGACCAGATACCTAACAACACCTCACCTTCTGAATCTCCCTGATCCAGCGGTTGACCCCAGACTGCAGCTGGTTCAGGAAGGTGGGGTCTTCCACCTTGTCCCCAAAGTCTGTGACCTTGGGCTTTTCGCTACGCTCATAGCACTGCTTGGCGATGTTGGTGATGATGGGGTGGATCAGGAGGCTGATCTCCGGGATCTCAATGTTCTGCTGAAGGTGGAGCAGGCCCATTTCCAGCTCGGCGATCTTCTTCTCCACGGATGGAGCCATTTTGTCCCCATCCCTGGTAATTTATACGAGAATATTATACCAAACATATGCTGTCAAACGACATGCCATTGTAGCATTGGGGAATGATTGGAACAAATGAAAATAAAAAAAGGGGAACAATGTTGTCTCTCAGGCCTTAGGGCTAAGTCCTGAACTAATTATAAAGGTCATGCAGTTTTTCTTTATACTTGGTAATGTAACATGTATAACAAGTACACTACTGAGAGGAACATTATTTTGCAAGTCATGGCACTGGGATAATTCTAAATGGTTCTGTTGAAATTCTATCATTCTACCACTAGGGGTATTACATCTTGCCGAGTCATTCTGGGAAACACTGCAAAAGGTAACTAGCTAGGCACTGGATTTCAAGCAGGACTGGAAATTATAGCTGGACTATTTTTAAAGTATGTTGAGAAAATGGCAGCATAAAAGGAAAAATAGAAATTCCCTGCCTTAACACTTATGGCCTCATCATTGTCAACAGCATCGTAGATATTCAAGGGTGGAATTACAGCCACCACCACTCCTGCCAATTTCCGACTACCACCACGGCAACTTGGAAATCCAATTCTCAGTCTCACCTGTCCGCCTTGCCAGACTCCCGGATGTAGGACTTGAAGAACGGAGCGACAGCATTGCTGATGAATGAGTGAAGAGTCTCGTAGGGGGAGTCCTCACTCAGGGTCAGCACGCGCACCTGGGTGGAGATGGGCTTGTCTGCATCGACCATACCCGCCCTCTTGATGAAGGCCAGGCTGGGCAGAAGAAAGCAAGTCTAGGCGTTAGCAATATGGTTCAAACATCAAGGGCATCAATATCAGCACAGAACATCCTGTCTGGTATCAATAAAGTATCATCTAATCGTGACTTCCTATTCCCACTCGGGACATAATGCAATCCATGCTAAGAAATGCATGCACTGATGGTATAGCAAAACACTTTGGATCATATTTTAGATCATCGGCTACCTGTTGGACTTGATCCCATAGTGGATATCGATGCTGATGTTGTACGCAATGGACTCCTTTTCCTCCTCTCCTTCATCTCCGACATCCTCTGTGTAACAAAGGAGTGACAGGTATGATATTTGAAAGACTGGACCATGTGAAACCCTAAAATGAAATTCATTGAATGTCGAAAAACAACCACAGATATTTATAATAGATTTATTGCATGATTGTTATAGGCTATGCTATGATTACAGGCCGTGATTCAGCAATAATGCCTTTTCGGTCGGTCGGTCTATCGGATGACTTTTATCATCCAGCACCGCACCCTCTTTGCAAGTGAGGTCACCGGTTTGAAAAGATCCCTCAGAACAGCAGACAAGGCTATCACACCGCAGTGCTGGAGGTTCCGTAAAGTCAGTGCAAAGCACCCAACATAGTCAGCAGTTTGTCATGTGAATGAGGGCAGGACTCGATCACAACATCGGACAGTGCTTAAGCATTGTTCGTTAGTAGATCCCAATTTGACAACAAAAAATAGATGTTGATAGAAGCTCGATCACGCAAGTGCCTGGAGCTGTAAAGGGCTAGGCTAGCTACATAATAAGACCATTGTTGACCAAATACAGCCATATACAAATATAATATATCGTCCAGTGTATTTCAAATTACCAAATGTATACGGTTATTGCCCCAATGTGTCTTATTATCTTTATTACAGTATAAATCACCACGCCCATAGCAATGCATGGTAATGTTACAGTCTGCAGTTGGGATGCCTAAATTGCACCATGGTTTTGTTGGCTCCAAAAAAGTTTTAACCCGGCATTTCCACACTTTAAAAAGAAAGCATTTGACTATGCCACATTAAACATCAACCAACATTACAACATAATACTGCGTGGTTTGCCTTTGTGTGATGCAGCTACGGGACACCGTTCATTGTCATCGATCAGACGGATTCGTTCCGATAAGTGTATGACTTCATATCATGCACAGTGATATATAGGAGACCAACCTTTGAGGCAAGTTCTCTCGACGAGGATTGAGTTAATTTGAGGATCAGAAAGGAATTTCTTCATCTGCTCCACTGAGCTCTTCTCCTCTAGGGCGGTTTCCAGCGACGCCGGGGCCTCGCCGCCATCTTCCAGCAGCAAGGGGACAAGTTTGCGAATATGCTTCTGCAACACAGAGGTATCGGCTACCGTTTGGACAGCCGACACTTCCATGGTGCCAGAATTTTCTTCACCCACGTCGGACATCTTTTTGGTCGGCCGACGACGACCGTTCGTAGACGGAAAGTTAACAAAGACCCAACGCAGTTCAAGCGGACCACTGCCTCAACAGCAACTGCAGCCAACGAGTGCCGCTGTCAGACGCGGCAGACAGTAGACGTCAGATTTATTGTGTGCAAGGGATTGTGGTACTTGTCGTCTCATTGGATCAGTATTCAATTGAACGGTACAGATTAAAACTGCATCTCCCACTGAGCATTTCGACTAAGCGTGGGACAGGATCTTGCAGCCTTTCCCTATCCTGTACACACACACACACACACACACACACACACGCACACTCACACGCACACGCACGCGCGTACACACACGCACACACGCACACAAATTGATGGTCAAGATGTATCCTACATGAAATCCTTTTTTCCATCACCAGGCTACCTATTTTTTTTCAGAATTTATATTCTGGTACATACGGAAACATGGTTAGTTGAGAATACTGATACGAAGTAAGATATAGGCTAAATTATGTTTTGTTGATTTTTTGGATTAAGGATGTACTAAGAGATTGCACTAGGTGTCAGCCGCGGACGGCTGATTTATTCTTACGCTTGCAGTGGACGCAAGGATCCACATGCATTTCCTGACACGTCTGGTGTTCCTGACTCATCTCTTGAATCATTCAGTCTCGTTCAGTTTTCTCTCAACGGCCAGGACTACCTCCTTAACGCGCATTAGCCCCCGTCCCCATGAGCTTGTTTTCTTGGCCAAGTCCTGCCTCAGCTACTCTGACGATCGAAGACTGCATTCGATAATTCACTATTTTTCGGGTCTTTTAAACAAATTTAAAGACCGTCTGAGATAGAAAAAAGGTAGATATTTGCATCTTTAAGTTTTCTTTCTAAATCATTTTATACATGTGATTAATATTAAATTCATGAAAACCGGGAACACAGTTTGCAGTGTATTCTAACGACTTTAAAGTGATGTAAAGTAAGAGACCATCCATCAGCTTGGGAATGTTTCATCCTTCACAAATATGATCTGAGATCACAGGTGAAGTCAATTCCTCCCACGTAAAGTCCAGGCCCACCAAGGAGGCCCATGCCAGATAAGGAACTTGTTAGTGCTGTGACGAAATGGTATTGGCAACACCCTTTGATAGCAGAAGTGTAACACCTCAAAGACATAATCGATGTCAATTTGACTCACAATACAAAGATATAATTTCTTTGATTTTTGAAACATTTTTTATTGATAAAATAGAAAGGAAAATATTCGTCCATATAGATAAAACATAACAGATGAATATACTCAAGTAAAACCATACATGTTAATATAATGCATTACGTAGCCGTTACCCTGAGCAAATAGTAAAATGCAGTCGATAGTTTCTAAAAGTGAATGTAATACACAAATTGAAACCATTTGCAATGAACACAATTCAAGAATATGGCTTTCAATACCCTTACTTTGTACAAAGAGAAAACTGAAAACTCCAAAAGCCTGAGAAGAATGACCTGTCTTATGAAAAAAATAGAAAACAAAAATCTGAAAGTCATTGAATGTATTTAACTTAATAACTAGCCTAAAAGTAAAGTCATTGAATGTATTTAATTTAAAAACAAACCTAAAATAGAGGGCCGTGTATTTGATACCCGACAACTGTCCTAGACTTCATATCGTCCACCATAAACTACCATGATTTTTCAACTCTGCACACTCCACACGATGCCTACAGTAGGCTTTGCCATGGATTCCTATCACTAAAAACCATTGATGCGAGAAAACAAATGTCTGATTGTCCATTCTGACTCTTGAACAGACCACGTCACATGTTAATGAAAAAAATTGACGTGATTACAGTCCCAGATTTGTTTAGGTTTTTTGGACAATTGCTAGCGAGTTCTGTATAGCCAATTGATGGACACATGCTGAATTACTCTTCATCTGGGAACTTGAATTTAGCATAGACAATGAGCATGACGATTGACATTACGACACACAAGGAGCCAATGACCAGATAGGCAATACCCAGGAACTGGTTCTTTCCACCCATCCAAGACACGTTGCTGAAAACCACCTTCTTTCTCCCGTCAAAGGCCATCACGGGGTAATCTGGGGTACAGTGAATTAAGGAATTCGACATAATAATATAATCACCACACATTCAATTAATATTTTTGGGGTTACAAAACAATATCTGTTGACTATGTGCACATATCACATTAATGCGAAAAGATATGTTAATAAATATTCCCTTTTGTGGAGGAAACGAATGAAACATGCTAAAACATTGTGGTATGTGAAGTAGTAGGGAAGCATGTGTTATACAACATTATTATTATTATTTACAGTGTAATTCCACTGGTACGTTGGTATAGATTTGCTATTGGTCAGTTTCTTTAAGATCCTCAAGCACTCCCTTTGACCAAATCCCCAATGAAACAAACAGGCCTTCGTATTAGTCGAATTAACTGATATACCGTGGCCTTCAACTCAAGTAAGCATGTCCTTGGGTTGCTTTGAAATGAGATAAGATGCTACTTATTATAAATTATATTTAACCTAATGCATCTTGTGTTGAGCGACGGATTTGCATGAACAATACATAATGAGCCTCCAGACCAAAGTAAATAGACAGCACTTATACGCGTTTTGATGTAGTACAGATTGCTTGCTGTTCACCACACTGCCAAGAACACTGAAACCTTTGGTCATTCCTTCGTAGATGTCGGCATCAGAAAAACAAACCGGCGGCCTTGTCCTGATGGTCTCTCTTAAGAACCACACCCAATTAAACTAGATGCCAAATGCCAAATCAATCACAGCAAATTATTTCCATATCTTGTTTGCATTTTGCAAAGCCTGTGTGCGTCATTACTCCTTCAGGAACACCCAGGTCATTGCTTCTCATATTCTCTTAAGCAGAAAACAGAGTGCTGCAGCAAACTGGTAAAACAGGTCAGGGTATGTGTAGGGTTTACACAAACATTCATAGAGGCTACTCATGCCTTCCTACGACACAGACCCCATATGTTCCAATACATAACAGATATATTGAGGGATTAGATGGTAGTAACCAGGATGTGATGTATTGCAAAGACCACACACACACACACACACACACACACACACACACACACACACACACACACACACACACACACACACACACACACACACACACACACACACACACACACACACACAAGGATACTGTAACCAATTACAAGGGAATAATCCCCTGGCGGCAGGCCCTTTGCATAGTCTCCATCCGTGATTCGTCTGTACAGCTTTCTGAAGTTTGGCAAGGCTGACCTTCTCATCCACACCAGGAAGTCCTGGTTGATGAAGCCGTTGTTGGCTGGATATGTGGGATCTAGCTCATAGGCAGGCCTTGGCCAGAATATAGGCTTCACGGTACCTGAAAGCAAAGGATGAATAATCTTGTAAATTACAAATAGTATACTGTATTTCACTTTGTAGGTGATCTGACCTAAATCTCATACACACACTATATCTATTTATATTCTAATTGATTAGAGTAAGAAATGAACCAATGCAAAATAAGGTTTTAGACATCGTGATATTTGCACTGCACTGACATTAGATTAGAATTTTGTTGTGTTTTTTTTTACCATTGAATGCGTTTCTGAGAGGACTGATAGTCGGGTTGCGGTACTTGATGTTGTAATCCGTCCACCAAGCGATTCCCTTTCCATCAAAAGGAACCGCCACATTTCTATTATTGATGATCTGGAAGAGCTTGAAAGTGTCTTTTTAACAAAGACGGAGTGGAAGAAAACAAAATCATGTACAAAAACATCATAAACCAGACAGATCAATCTAAACATTTTCACACCACTTATTTACCATTGAACATGCTGTTTGCTATGGAGCCACAGGGTACAATTGGTTTGTCGTTGGCATCCTTCTGGTAGGGAGCACATGATGTACTGGGCGCCTACAACAAAGGAACAAAAATAACAAAAATAAAAATGAAGCCAAACAATTTGAACAATTTGAGGCAACCCATCACTTAAACTCTGCTTGAAATGCAAATAATCACTACCTTTCAACATTCCCATCAACTTAAAAACAACAAATAAACTTGAATAACTATTTTACCTTAAAGTAAGCTAGGTCACCAGTGAGCTGGGTGGCGTCTTTGGAAGCGCCATACTGCCTGTAGTTTTGAAAGTAGTTGGACAGTCCATAATAAAAAAAGACCGGCCCCTGTGGTTGATGATGGAGTCAAGTCAAAACAAGTAAAAAATAACAAGTTTGCAACAAGGTTAATTTGAACCATAAATATAATTGCTATCCCTATGTTGCATACCTCAAACAACTTGTCCAGAGAAAAGTTGATGGTGCAATTGCAGTTCTTGACCGTCGGGTTTGTGCACTTGAAGCAAGATGAGTTTGTCTCTATCCCAGTGTAGTCTTTCTGCAAGTGTGAACGGGAGGGAACCCATTAGGTGTTAGCATGCATATTTCATCACCTCTTGTTGTTTGTGGTGTTTGTTACAGACACCTGCCGACAATCGATCTGGTCCAATCGATCAGTGTGTCTATCCTACCTCCAATACTTGGATGTTCTGTGAGGTGACGAAAAGAGCCACTCCAATTCCAATGAAGGCCACCCCAATAATGACAAAGCCTGGAATCACAATGCCAGCAGACAGCATGGGCTGCCAGGCGGGCAGGCGCTGCTGGGTAAAGGCTGTGTTATCTGGCCGGTTGGCTGTATTCTTCTCCTTAGACATTGCACTGGTTCTGTGGAAATAATCACATTTTTGTTTGATTACCTTTTGTTGTACCATAAAATGATTTTTTTTTTTACTTCCTTGAATGCTGAAATTAGTTTACTTGACTGAAATCGATTAAAAATGATTTAATTCTATCTATACACGTGCCAGGATGTTAATTATAATAAATCGATCGCTATTCCAGGCATTACTTGGTGATAGACTGCAATTAAAGCTAGTATTTAGTAAAGTAGGCTATTGGAAAAATGCTAAATAACAAACAACTTCTTTGACACAACCACTTCATAGAAAACTCGAGTAGAAGGAGTAGGACCAATCGAGCTGTTGAAATAAGTCTATTAAAACAAAACTCCTTCAAGTTTACTTACAAAATGTGGGCATCGAAATGGAGAAATTAACGAGTTAGCCACACATAATAAAGCTTCGGACGCAGCCCAGGTTACAACTTCGACGGAGCAGATCCTGTACCTTCCTGATACACCTTTGCCTGCACCTTCCTGATACACCTATATACCTGTCTTTCGGGTTTAGACTCTCTGACGTCATCATGTCTGCTGTGGCGTGAACACTGATTGGGGATCAGTTTGGCACTTTCCTGACTTGTGGCTGCTATGCATTACGGTGGTGAATATTGAACATTGCATTTTACACATAGTTTTTTGCCATATATTTTGGATATTTATATTAATTATGTTTATTGTTTTACACATATATACATAAATCCAATCAAATAGAAATGCAATTATACATTGTAAGTAGAATTTGGAGACAAATATCTGAATATCTAATGACTCCGGCTTTGTTTGACTGTGTATCCGGCCAATCAGCGTGGCTCAGAAAACTTGGTCCATGTCTAGTTTAGCCAATCACATGACACTCCTTCGAGAGGCACTGCAGTGAAAGCTGCCTTTGTGTTGACATTTTCAGGATCAAGAGGTAATGATAATAATTCAATCGTTTGTGACAAAAAACGCACAAAATATAGCATGTTGCCGCGAACAGGGGTACTCTAAATGTTTTTGTCGGTATACGAGCTCAGATCCTTGTGAAAACGAGGTTCGCTAGTCATGATCGGGTCACACCTGCTACTGAGCCACGGTTAACGTTGCTGCTAGTCGACACTCATTGTTAGCATTTAGCTAACAATAAGGCTAGCTTGCGCAACTAATCGATCGTCAATTAATTTCCTCGGATACCTTTTCAAATCGTGTCGAAAGAAACGCACGATGGAATAGATTCATGTGTAGGCTGCTATTTACACATTCAACCAATGTACATTTTCCTTTTTGGTGGTATGACAAAATGAACCAAGCTATCCCTAACTGGCTCAGTGGCTAGCTCAACCCGCTGCTGGCTCTGCAGGCTTCACAGAGAACTAGCATTAGCAAGCTAGCCGGTTCTTGCTATTTTCCATATAGCGACGGTAGAGTTACACAATGGATTGGTTCTCTGGATGATTATCATGTAGTATGGTATAATACAATATGATATAGAGTATAAGGCCGTCAGGTGTTTATATAACTACATCTCTGGTTCTTTCTTTATTTCTTAGTGTTTGAATGGATATTACGAGGTGCACGGAGAAATGGGTAAAACAATGCTATTGTACCATAGAGCCGTCATTTCACAAAATCATATATTCATGCACCGTGTCCAGCAGCATTTAAATTCCTGTTACGGGTTGGGGCGATACAGTTCCTAGTGCCAATCAAATCTAGTGTTGTATTAGTCTAATGCAGCAGGTACATCTATTTTCACCCAAAGTATAGAGGCGAATAAGTAGCAGTTTCATGTTGTTGCTCTTGTTGTGTTTTTATTATGATTGGCCATATATGTTAGGTCTAGGCACCAGAAAATAATTGTCTAAATATTTTATGATTTCTCTGAATAAATGAATTTCCTTACCTAAAAATCCCTTAAAATGGCAAAGCTGTTTTGCACTCAACTACCAACTATAGTGATACCTATGATATTGATCGGCATTGCTCATGCTTTTCTTCATTCTCTTTTTTTTCTTTTTTATATTTCTGATCATTTGTTATCTTATCCACTGTGCACATTCAAGTGGCAGATATTTCCCCACCAAAAACACATATTTTGTCTTAAAAACCGAAACCGTCAATACTTATGCTATCCTCCCCTTCCGCCCTAGGAGAGGCCTCCAACGTCCTCCATGATGTTGTCCAGTAAGAAGTCAGATGCTGGCTCCTCTTCTTCCACCTCCTCATCCACTACCGGGGCCGCTGGGGCGGAAAGGGCCTCTGGGTCAGATGCCCAGTCTGGGCCATCGGCCACTGTTCCCGGACCCACGGACGTCAAGAAAAAGGAAAGGGCTTCCCCAAGCGGGGAGCCAGGGGGGCCCCCTCTACCCCACCAAGCAGGTCCAGGAGCGGCGGAGCAGGACGCTGCGGAAGTCCGCAGGACGAGCCGTCGCAAGCGAGCAAAAGTAAACATCTAAGATCTTCGTTGCCCTTTATGGCAAGAGAGGGTGACATGTTGCTGGATATGAACCCTTTTTATTTTTAATGTCTAAATCGTATCATTATAGGGCAAAGATTGGAAAGTTTACCATTATTTCAATTACGTGAGTATATTGTGCATTCACTTTACACTATACACCTGAAATATATATATCAGCATTTCTACCGTTTTTATGATGTCCATTGTTTACCTTATCACATTGTGTTTCCTAGTTGCCGTAAAGTGGGCAAAGCAGGGAGCATTAATGAACTCCATTAATGTCGTATCTAGATCAGCAGGGACAGGCTACAGTCAAATGAGTTTCTAAAAAGGAAAAGAAAAAATCGCTTGGACCTCGGCAGTAGTCAATCAATAACTTACTTTAGGATCATATGTTACTATTTCTGTCTTATAACATCCCCTTAAGGCTAAATCACATAACCATGCTATCTTTCCCCAGTAAACCCAGGCGGTTTCACACACAAAGACGCAGTGAACACGCCTACATCTACAACAACACAGAGAAAGGACATGGCTATAGTATTCCTGAAGAATAACAGATCATACCTCCTTCCCTAGATAAAGACTCCGGGCCATGGAAGAAAGTGAAGAGTGTCACCCCTCGCACAAGTTCGCCCCTGCCTTCCATCGGACCCCAGAGCCAGGTTTTCATAGAGCTTTTATTGTGCGTCCTACTGCAGGTGGAGTACCGCGAGATGGACGAGAGCCTGGCCAATCTGTCTGAGGACGAATATTATTCTGAGGAGGAGCGCAATGCCAAGGCAGAGAAGGAGAGGAAGCAGGTGGTGCCGCCGCCCGCACCTCCGCCGGAGGAGGAGAATGACAGTGAGCCCGAAGAGCCCTCAGGTATGTCCCAATGTCCATGCACTTATTACACCCTGTGATAGAAAGCTTATAACTTGTATAATTTCCTCCGTGTGGCTCCCTGTTTTATGTACACAAGTATCATCATCATATCGTACCGTCTGTTGGTGACTGTTTAATCCCGCGATGGACGTGATTGGCTTACTTAGGTGTGGAGGGAGCCGCCTTCCAGAGCCGCCTCCCCCACGACCGCATGACGTCGCAGGAGGCCGCCTGCTTCCCCGACATCATCAGCGGGCCCCAGCAGACCCAGAAGGTCTTCCTGTTCATCCGGAACCGCACGGTAAGGGCCCACCCTTCCACGCACGCTCGACAACAGGCTCGTTGTTTCAAAGGCAAGACGCGCGTGAAGTGATCTCTTTGCTATTTTCCCCATGATGTCTCTTTCAGCTTCAACTGTGGCTGGACAACCCTAAGGTGCAGCTGACGTTTGAAGCCACCGCGCAACAGCTTGAAGCTCCGTACAATAGTGAGTTCAACTTCAGACTTTTTCCTTGACTCATCTTCTCGTATATTATTTGTGGAACAAATGGTAACCTTTCTCCGTCTCTTTATCTCATCAGGTGATACTATTCTGGTCCACAGAATACACAGCTACCTAGAGAGGCATGGTCTCGTCAACTTTGGCATTTACAAGAGGGTCAAACCATTACCCAGTGAGTGCACGTCATTTTATCTTCAGCAATGAAATGCAACTCTGAACCTTTGGGCTCAAACGTCTCCCCGAGCCACCAATGGCCGTACACCAGTCCAGGGTTATATCTCACCCGTCTTCCTTCTTCCTGCAGCTAAGAAGACAGGAAAGGTCATCATCATCGGAGGGGGCGTGTCGGGTCTCGCTGCGGCCAGGCAGCTGCAGAGCTTTGGGATGGACGTGACCGTTCTGGAAGCCAGGGTACGTCAATAGACGAGTCAACACCAATATGAATAGGTGGGACTGGTGTTCAGCATGACTGAGTTTAGTGATTTGTTTCTGTTAGGTTAAATGATTTTTTTTTCATCTTCTACAGGATCGTGTTGGCGGCAGAGTGGCCACGTTTAGGAAAGGCAACTATGTGGCAGATCTGGGAGCTATGGTAGTGACCGGACTAGGTAAGAGACTTTCATTCGTCCATGGCATTCCTTCATCTGCAGAAGTATTACAGTTACAACTTATGCCAATGCTTTTTGATCGGTGCTTCAGTAACCAATAACCACCAGTAGAGGGCGGTGTAAAATAATATTTCTGTGTGTGCGTAGGAGGAAACCCCATGGCTGTAATAAGTAAGCAGGTCAACATGGAGTTGGCCAAAATTAAACAGAAGTGTCCTCTCTATGAAGCCAATGGCCAGGCCGTAAGTATAACCAGACATCCTAGATCTAATGCTATTATTCTAACAGTAAAGTTTATTTTATCTTCGAGTATTTTACCTAGCAGACTGAAATCTGAAAAATATAAAAGTTATCAGATCACTTTTTTATATTGTTCTTTGATTGTTACTTACCTTGAAAAACAGTCATAGAAGTCTCAAATGGGTATATACTTTAAAGATGGGATGTGGATTAATGTTATGGATGCATGTATGCATTACACACTAACTACAAGGTAATGGATCTAAAGCACAGTGTGTGTTTGTGTATGCGTAGGCTGTCTTTTGTATTTAACAATGTGTGGTTTAACAGTAAATGTAAAGTTCTTGGTCTTTGTACAACCCGCATCTGTTTGGACTGAAGGCTCCTTTATAGACCTGTTTTTGTCTCCCTGTGAGTTAAACCATGCCACACACTGTAAACAAAAGAGTGGATCCGTCCTTCACTGCTTTGGCTAGTAGGTCATTGACCACAGTCCCTTTAATGAAGGGCATTTAGCAGGGAGAGGCCAATGCTATTATGGGATGTAAACAATCTGTTTACTCATTTGTTTGCTGGAAGTGAGAGCAGCGGTAGTGGAAATGGAATTATTTAGATTGTTGATGAGGGCGTTTCCTTGTACAGGTTTAAAGGCTCTTCAAGCCTCAACATCACGTGGAATGAATTTAGTCATCGGCAGCTGAGATGAAAATTCAATGTAAATGTTTTTTCTTTTGTGCAAACCTGTTGAGGTGAAGCTGTATTTACTTTTTCTTTTGTCTCCCTTCCCTCTTCTCAAACCCTCCCCTGTTCATCTTTTGGTGAACAACTTTAGGGGGAACGATGCACGAGTGTATGTATTGTTTTATTTATATAATACGTACCTTACCTTGTATTAATGAGCATTCCATTTCATCCATTTAATTAAAATTTTCAACCCATAATGTCACGACAGTTTATCCCTCTGTAATGAGAACCCTATGATAACTGATACAAAGATATGGGAGATATGTATTGACATTAATGATGTTTTATTTTGGTGATGTTCTGTCTACCAGGTTTCACAGACATTTTCATGCAATACTTATGCAATACCATTTAATAATTATTTAATTGATCTTCGCAGAAATATATTGCTTTTGGCTGGATTTGATTACAGTAGCATGCAGAGTAAATCCATGCATGGTCTTTGTTATTAAGTTAGGAAATAACTTTTTATATTTTGCATGAAATGCATGCTTGCTCTTGTATGCCCTGTGGGAAATGACATAATTATACGTTTATTTTTTTATTTTATCTATACATCTTCGAGGAAATCCGATTACTGCCTATGTTTTAAAATTTGTCACCATCTTATTGATTCCTTCCTGGTATTGCATGACTTTAAGGGGAAATTAAAGACAAATATTTAAACTGATCACGGATATTACTAAATTATTTGCCCTGTTCTTTCCTTCTAGTACAAGCTGCTATACTCTTGTGTATTACTATTGTAACCTGCCGGTGGGTTAGATTCTGGGTGCCAACAGTCTGTGTGTCTGTCTCCAGGTGCCCAATGTATTACTATTGTAACCTGCCGGTGGGTTAGATTCTGGGTGCCAACAGTCTGTGTGTCTGTCTCCAGGTGCCCAAGGAAAAGGACGAGATGGTGGAGCAGGAGTTCAACAGGCTCCTGGAGGCCACCTCCTACCTCAGCCACCAGCTGGACTTCAACTTCCTCAACAACAAGCCTGTGTCCCTGGGACAGGCCCTGGAGGTGGTCATCCAGTGAGTGGCACGCTCATACACCGGCGCATGATTTTACAATGTCAACCATGGGCAAAATGGTATCGCTGTAATGCAAACTGCGCATTTTAACCGATTGTACACACTTTAGTAACCAAAACATATGTGTGTGTGTGTGTGTGCAGGCTGCAGGAAAAACACGTAAAGGACGAGCAGATTGAACACTGGAAGAAGATTGTCAAAACCCAGGAGGATCTGAAGGAGCTGCTAAACAAGGTGAACTTAACTTCTGTTTTATATTGTTTCATATTTTACATCTGAATAATTAAGGACATGGTTCTGCTCCTTTCTTACCAACTTGGGTGCTACTACTAAGTCGAAAATGACATGTAGATTCAAATTATGCCTCAACAATACCTCTTCTCGTAGCCAAGGGCTTATCTCGACCAAAGATGACATTTTATGGTATTCAGGAATACACAACGAAATGGACAAATCATAAAATGTTTGCACGCATACCAAACCATGTTTGCTGACAATCTTATTTTGATCCTCTCCTCCTTCTCCTCCTCCTCCTCCTCCTCTCCTCCCATCAGATGGTGAACACCAAGGAGCGCGTGAAGGAGCTCCACCAGCAGTACAAGGAGGCCAGCGAGGTGAAGCCACCCAGGGACATCACGGCAGAGTTCCTGGTCAAGAGCAAGCACCGGGACCTGACCGCCCTGTGCAAAGTGAGCCCCGTCTGATTCCAAACCCATACGGTGTTTCCTGCCTCCCCCTCTTTCTATTTCTGTCTCTCTCTCTATCTGTGTCTACTTTTTCTTCTTTCTTTCTTTCTTTCTGTTTCTTAAAGTGTTTATTATTAATGGATCTAATCTCTGCTGGCTCAGGTCTTGATAACCGGCGCGACTAATGTAACAGCCAGACGCCCAGTCGGGGTCAACGCTAGAATGGTGTGTCAGAGCAAATTGCACACACATTGTAATGTGTGCGAGTTTGGAGATGTGTGTTTGCAGATAGCAACGGTATGCAATAGATTGCTGGAAAACGATCAAGTTCTCGTTTTTCCCCTTGTCATCCTGTGGTTAAAAAGAACCCATCGCAGATTGTGTTCATTAATCATAGTGTGGTGGTTAGGCATGCATGTTTTATCTATTTCATGGCACATTGATGGGGCTCTCTTGCATGAGTCAAAAATGCCTCTAGTCTACAGGATTTGCATCCACCTCATTTTCATTATCTGTGACTTTGACTGGTAAATACATTAAAATTCTCAAGCGTACCTAGCTCATAAAAGTGATGTACAGTGGCCAGCGAGGTAGAGGATGCATCAGCATCCCTAACCACATGCCATTGTAACTCTCTCAAGCAGGCAGCGCAGGACTGTGTTTAAGTGGTGTAATGCCCTGGCTGGATGTGCTATTAGAGCCAGAGCTGGCCTTTTTATTTTGGGCTGGAGATAAATCTGCTCTCGGTGAGCTGTGTGTGTACTTAAGACCGTGGATAGAGCTGCTTCAAACACAGCTGCCGTCTGGACCGGAACGGACCCATTTTTTCCCCCCTCATCCACCGTCTATAGAAGCCACTTCAAGGCCTGCCCCGATCGGCGTCTGGCTCAGCCCGGAGCCGGGGTCACATACCCGCTTGCACAGCCCCCGTGGACCTTTCTTTGTGTAACCATCCGTGTGTACTCACACATGAGTAGGAATGCGAAGTAAATGTAGTTTCACAACGTAGTCAGCAGTTGGATGCGTTTGTCTCTGTTCGTTTTTTGTTTTTTGTTATTTTTCATTATATTATATATATATATACGGTTTCTGCTGGCCGTAGCGGTCAGTGTGGCTCACTGTAGGGCAGCGGTAGGAGGCGTTGTTATAGTGCAGTAGGGTGTCTCAGGGCCTGGTGGCAGCTTTTTATAGACAGCGTTTTAACACCGTGGCTGTGGCTGCCAGCACTGTTGCGGTGAACCTCTGAACCGGCCGACTCAGCCCACTCTCTGACTGCTCTACTTGTCCTCTCTACCTGTCCCAGAACACTTTAGGGTGTGTTCAACGTGGACGCGCACACGCACACACAAATTCATAAGAACTGGCATGCAATTTAAAACAAAAAAATACTTTGACAAAATGCTTAAGTAAAGAACAGCCCTTTGCTGGCTTCTAAAACGGGCTTCTTGCCAAACAAAGCAACCTGTCTTGACTGAGAAAAAACGTGTTTTATATTGACACCCATATTATACAGTGCCTGTTCTAAACGCTTAAACGGTTCCTATTCCGGTTCTCAAGAATCGCTCTTCCAAATAATTTCACACAACAGCCTCCTTAGCATCACTCCCGCCAAGGGTGAAGTCAATCAGATTTACTGTTGTCAAGAAAATCTAAGGACAGACATACAGAGGCTCCACTTATTATAGTTGGATAGATCATGGGTGCAACACCATTTGAGATGCACTGCTGGCAATATAAGCTTACAGTGTAAAGCACACCTATTAATCGACTCCAAAAACCAGTTCATTGACAATATGCTGACTTCAAATGAAAATACTCTCTTGGCAGTGCAAGCCTATTCATGGCTGCCTTCTAGTGACAATGTATGCAGTAGATCAAGACAAGGGGGTTGCTCAAACTCTTCCACGAACGTGTGTCTGTCCTTAGGAGTACGATGAGCTGGTGGAGCTGCAGGTGAAACTTGAAGAAAAACTACAGGAGCTGGAGGCGAATCCACCCAGGTGAGACCTCCTATACGTCTGTCCAGCCATCTTTTCAAGGGATCTACACGTCCTCTTGACTTAAGTGACTCAGGGCGCACTCACACTAGGCCATCTGTACTGAGCCAAAGTCCGTTTCACACCTGTACCGTGCTCAAGTCTAGATCGTTTGGCTAGTGTGAGCACGCCAACCGTACTCAAGTCCACTTCAATTCCGTGGCCTGAGCACACTTGGGAGAGGTGTGCTCAGGCCACGGTACAGATGCTAATGAGCCGACACGCGCACATGCACGGCTACGCAACCTGAGCTGGATGACGTATAGTTCATGCAACCCTTCTTTCCCATTAAACAATAAACATGACGGCAAGCGGTTCAAGTTGGTGCGATAGTGAGGTTGAGTTTTTGATCAAAAATACCCCATTCGTCACGGCGCGGGCTTTCTTCGTTCACTCGAGAAGGCGGGGCTGCGCACGGAGTCTAGACCTCTTTTAGAATAATTTGCACACTCCCGAATGTTTTCATTCTTTTATGAATGAAGTCACCCGCATGCAAGAATAAGTTCACGTCTGAGTGTAGGCTACAAACGCGACTAACTATTTACAAGTGCAAAAACGCCAACATATTCTTTATTTTGCTGACCACTTATTTTTTATCCAGACAAAAGCCTCGTAAGGACAGTTCCTCTGCGTCTCTCTCGTAGATCGCACCATCTTTCAACGTCTCCGTTTAATACGACTGCATCACCTTCTCTCACATGATCAGCAGCTCGCGGATTTCACTTTCTCAGTTAACTGCCCACGATCATATTGCTGCGTTTTCTCTGTGATGCCAGCGCAGCAACACCACTACCCAATGTGTGCAGGGTGCGGGAGGGTAAATCGGGGTTCTAGCTCAAGCAGGTAATTTACCTCGGGGAGTGTAAACGAGCGGACCATGCTGCAAAAAAGGCGTGCCTAACACGGCCTATTTGGCAGTGTAAAAACACTCAGTGAGAGAGGGCTGTATCTGAGTAGAACGGCTCCAGATAAGCAACAAAGTCAGTAAAGTGTCAACTGTGTTGTCTGTGTTGTTCGACTAAGCAGCGGACGCTTGGTGGTGACGTATTACGACGTGATGACGTATGTACAAGAGGCAACCGTACTCAGGCCCAGTTGAGATTGCCTAGTGTGAGCACAGGCCAGCAGCACAGCGGGGGGGCGGGGCAATCGTACTTGAGCACGGTACAGGTGTGAAACAGGCTTGAGCACGGTACAGGTGTGAAACAGGCTTGAGCACGGTACAGATGGCCTAGTGTGAGTGCGCTCTCAGTGCTCTAGTGCTAACACAGTTGTTTACACTCTGTATGTCAACTTAAACTTTTCACTTGACTAAAAGAGGAAGACCATGAAGTTCAAGAAAATCAACTTTTGTTGCACTCCATCTCTTAACAGGACCAGGAAACACGGCTTTATCAAACCCAGTTCAACATTTTTTTAAGATGAGTGATTGCTCTGATGTTAACCAGTACCCTTTTATCTCCCCCTTTTCCTCCTCTTCTCCTTCGGCACGACAGCGATGTTTACTTGTCTTCGAGAGACAGACAGATCTTAGACTGGCACTTTGCCAACCTGGAGTTTGCCAACGCCACACCCCTTTCCACCTTGTCTCTCAAACACTGGGATCAGGTACAAACGTTTGTCCAATCATCATGTCTGATTATGCAAGGGTTTTTTGTAATGCACTTTCTAATTGTTATGTTAAATGCTATGAAATTACTGCTATGCGAAGTGATCATCAAAATGTATTCCGCAGTGCTAACAACGTGGTTACGATGTGTTTTATCACAGGATGATGACTTTGAGTTCACTGGCAGTCACCTGACGGTGAGAAACGGTTACAGCTGTGTGCCCGTGGCACTGGCCGAGGGCTTGGACATCAAGCTCAACACCGCGGTCAAACAAGTCCGATACACGGCCTCCGGTAAGGTGTTATCTGTCTGTTCTTTATACACTGTCTGTATTATAGGTGTTAAGGTTGTTTGACTTTTATGACACTTTAAATGTAACCAAACATTTGGTTACATCTAACGGAGCAGTTAGGGTTAAGTGTCTTGCTCAGGGACACATCAACAATCGGCTAGGAGGAGCTGGGGATCGAACTAGCAACCTTTCGGTTACGAGACAACTACTCTACCTCCTGAGCTAAGCCGACCCACATTTAAACCATTTAAACCACAAAGACTACCCCATCTCATGGTGAAACACTGGGAAGTTACCGGATCGGCTTAGAAACTAACGCACAATTGCAATTATGTGTGTTTCACCCGAACGAAACATCCCCACGTTAGGCTTGTTCTTTTACAAGTATTTGGTAGCTCTTGGATCCAGAGCTCTACACCAAGCCAAACTCCAGTCTTCCATCTCATTTGTCAGTAGTTAATTGTTATTTTTGCATTTATTTTTTGAGGGGATCTGTCATGAAGGGATCTGAGGTTTTCAGTAATCCAAAAGAAGATGTTGTATCCATGAACACGCATCAACATTTTTTGTTACATATACCTTCGTGCGTCCCTAACGTTTTAGACGGGGCGCACGGTGCCGCATTGGGAAGAGAGTCCATCATTTATAAATGAATCTCTCAAGGAACCACCCTGCGTTTATCTCCCCCCTCCCTCCAGGCTGTGAGGTGATCGCGGTCAACACCCGCTCCACCAGCCAGACCTTCATCTACAAGTGTGACGCCGTGCTGTGCACCTTGCCGCTGGGCGTGATGAAGCAGCAGCCGCCCGCAGTGCAGTTCATGCCCTCGCTGCCCGAGTGGAAGACCGCCGCCATCCAGCGGATGGGCTTCGGTAACCTCAACAAGGTGGGTGTCTGAGGGGCAGGGCACCCTGAGGAGTTAACCCACCCGGGGGGGGCCAACGGCTGCTTTGAGAATTGTGTATTTCCGCCCAACACTACCAGTCAAGCAGTCGTTTCAATGTGTAAATATGCAACTTTTTTAACCTGCCGCCATTACATTTTGGACCCTGCGAGCACCTACGCCTACGGATATGATTCAAACTAGTGTTGGATTTCGAGATGGAACAAGTGGTTCAATCGTATAAATAGCCTGGGAGCTTTTGTTTTTCTACACCCCCTCTTGTAAAATTGGAGTGCCGGATGAACATCGGTATTGAGTGGGTCGGATAGAAGAGGGGTTTAGGAGTGGAGCCAAGTATGCTTTCTCTCGCTCTCGCTCTCTCCCCCTCCCCCCTGGGGTCTCTGAGCATTTTCCTCTATAGACAGCTCAGTATGCTGCCAACTGCTGCAGCACGGAGGAGAATGCGGCATACTTATGCAACAGGGAACAGGACTGCACTACCCTGTTACCACCAGGGGGAGCTCTTCTCCTGGATCCCATTCACAGCCATCTCTTATAGCTGGATAGGGAAATTCAAGATGACCACAGCTGAGATCCAAGACATGTTTGTCCACTATGGCCCTCTTTGCCACCCCGACCCTACCTGGAGGAGGGATCCGTGTCCTTGGGACGGCTTGTGTTGGAGCTAGGGTTATTTACAGTCTGAATGGCTATAACTGAATAATTGCTAGAGGAATAAAATGTGCTTGTAAGTACCAGTACTTGTGACCTTGTAAGCTGAATGTGTGTCACTGATCTGCCCTATGTTTCGTCTAGGTGGTGCTGTGTTTTGACCGCGTCTTCTGGGACCCCAGTGTGAACCTGTTTGGTCACGTGGGCTCCACCACTGCCAGCCGCGGGGAATTGTTCCTCTTCTGGAACCTCTACAAAGGTGAGCCCCCCCCCTCCATAGTGCCCACTAGTAGTCAGGGGTAAAAAAAAAGGTCTGATGGTTGATGTATATTTGCTTTGGCAATTTCTGCATTTTCAGCATTAAATGTATTTTCTAGTTTACGATAATTACTCAAAAATTACTCTTGAGTGATATCGTCTCAAGCCACTCTCATTGCGAGTGCGCGAGCAGACTGTAGTTCACTAAACGGGCCAATAATGAGAAGGAATTTCTGCATCGTGCGCATAGTACCTCTAACAGAACTTTGAGTATTTATACATGGGATCGATGTCCCAAGCACATCGCTATCTGAATCAATACAATAACCGCACCCCCTCGTCTGCCAGCTCCCATCCTGCTGGCCCTGATGGCGGGCGAGGCGGCCGGCATCATGGAGAACATCAGCGACGACGTCATCGTGGGCCGCTGCCTGGCCATCCTGAAGGGGATCTTCGGCAGCAGCGCCGTGCCTCAGGTACCCCCACCCTCCTCCTCCTCCAGGGTCAACCTGGTGTTTTTTATAGTCTTGAAACCATCACTCGGGAGGGCAGTCTTGATTTGGATCTGGAGCCCTGCAGATGGTATCCCCAGTGCAGGGGAACTCGTTGCTTGTTGTTTCGATGGTATCGCCACAGTGTGCCTGTAACCCGGAAGGCCCTTCTGTAGCCCTGACATGTGTTATGGCTGTGGCCCTCCCTTCAGTACATTTCCATTCACCAGAGAGAAATGGTGATGGATTACATTTTTTCTTCCGGCTCTCCAGTCTGTTTGTTTTTTTTTTTCACTGGAATGCCAGATCGGTCGCTGTATAGACTCGCATCGCCGCTTCACACAAAGCGAGCTAACACGACTGGCACTCATATCTGTGGTCGCAGCCAGGGCCAGCTGTCACGATAAATCATTATGTACGGTTAAATACCACAAGGATCAAGATTGCAGCGGCCAGCGTTGGCAATGATTCACCAACCAGCTGCGAAGCGCTTTTTTTTTTCCTAATTGTCAACATCATTTTTTGTTTGATTTAATATTCAAGTAAACCTTTTAACCAACTCTGTGTTGTGTATGGGTGTGCCCTGGTTGCCGTGGCAGCCGAAGGAGACGGTGGTGACGCGTTGGCGTGCCGACCCCTGGGCGCGGGGGTCCTACTCCTACGTCGCTGCGGGCTCTTCCGGAAACGACTATGACCTCATGGCTCAGCCCATCACGCCCGGCCCCGCCATCCCAGGGGCCTCGCAGGTACAGCTGGCTGTCTGTGTCTGTCTGTCTGTCTGCCTGCCTCTGCCTGTGTCTGTCTGGGTCTGTGTCTGTCTGCCTGCCTGTGCCTGTGTCTGTCTGGGTCTGTGTCTGTCTGTCTGCCTGTGCCTGGGTCTGTGTCTGTCTGTCTGCCTGTGCCTGGGTCTGTGTCTGTCTGTCTGCCTGTGCCTGGGTCTGTGTCTGTCTGTCTGCCTGTGCCTGGGTCTGTGTCTGCCTGTGCCTGTGCCTGTCTGGGTCTGTGTCTGGGTCTGGGTCTGTGATGATGTCTGTGTGCCTGTGCCTGTGTCAGCATGAGAGCCAGGATGGACATGAGCCAAGCCTACATTATAGTATGACTAGTGCCAGGGCACTGGGAGTCATTCCTAACACAGATGTTTCTGGGGGTGGTTTGAAGTTGGCATGCAGATTGATGAGACCCCAGTCATATTTATGTGTTGATTGATGAGCTCAGTCTCTCGAGTGCCTTCCCCTCCTCCTCTCCCTCCTCTCTTTTCTATAGTCCATTTCTCTCGCTCTTCATCATACAAATCAGGACTAAAGGCTCAGTTATGGTTCCACGTCGACGCGACGCAATGACCACGCAGACACTTCGACGCAGTGGGGAACCTGTTTTTGGTTCTGCTTCGGGTTTTAGCGAGCGGACCAATCACAGCCCTCGCTGCTGCGTCGCCTCGACCCAAGGTGACCCGAGGAGGCGCCCGTCAGCGACCCAAGGAGGCGCCTGTCCGGCCCCTTGCGGTGGACGCGAGGAGGGTCCGCGAGGACCTAGCGGGCCCGTGAACCCCCTTGCGCTGCGTCGACGTGGAACCATAACTGAGCCTCGACCTCTTGTCGTTTGGACTCATTCAGTTTGGTCCAGATTGTTCACCCCCCTATTCCTCCTCCCCCCCCCCCCCCCCCCAGCCCGTCCCGAGGCTGTTCTTCGCGGGGGAGCACACCATCAGGAACTACCCGGCCACCGTGCACGGAGCCCTGCTCAGCGGGCTGCGGGAGGCGGGACGCATCGCCGACCAGTTCCTGGGGGCCATGTACACCCTTCCCCGGCAGACCACCGTGCCGGCCGCCAGCAACCCCCCCCAGGCCCAGCCCGCTGCCGCCGCCGTCTAGACCGTGACGCACGCACTGACACACAGACTCATGGACGTCGGCGCCGACACGCATACACACTCCCACCCCCCCCCCCCCGCCGTGGACTCCCAACGATGACGACTCCTGCCACTCCTCTGATGAATACTCCCCCCCCCCCCCCCCCCCCCCCCCCTTTTTTTTCTGTGTGTCTGTGGGGGGGAAAAAAACGCAGGAGACTAGTTGTGTCTGCTCTGCATTCATCCCCAGTTTGACTTTATTATACATTTCAAGGCTTTGTCGCGCACACGCACAAACACTCAAACAACAAGATCCAATAGGAATGCTAAATGGTGTGTCCGAGCCGCTCTCCTGCTGGGAGGCCTGTCCTGTGGATGGGGGAGTGTATGGTTAGACATACGTTCCTCCTTGTCAGAGTACAACGCTGCCATACCTTCCATAAGACGGTTCGGCTCGGCCGTCACAACGTGTGTGTATTATAACGCGTCAGTAGCATTACCAACTTGGGATTTAAGAGTAAAGCTCAGAAAAAGTACATGTATTTTTGGTTTAGTTATTCAGCTGTCCTAGTTTGGGGTATAGTTAGAGAAGAGGATATATTTATACCTTATCGATGGTTCTATGTATATATATATATCTACACATTGATATGGAAGCCGAAGATAAAGGCAGTATCACTCCATTGGAATGTATTTTCGGTTCAATGTGATGTAAAGGGCATTTTCATGGTTCCATGTAGAATGGATAGTATAGCGAGAAAATAAAATTAGAAAAAGATTTTGTGAATGTTTTTGTTACGAGTTTTAAATGTGTCGTCACCACATACTTTTTTATACATAGTTTTTTTTGTTAATAAAAGAATTGCATCTCAAGGATTCGGTTTTTATTTCTAACATAATGGGAATTGTGCAAAGAGGCCGTTTTGGTTCTTATGTCAAACCCCTGATCAGGGGCCAGACTGGGCCTCTTCACGAGGGTCTCTGCCGGCGGCCCCTCATAGCTGAGGTTGTGATGAACCAGGGCAGAGTAACCATTGGTCAGGCCCATGAGCTGTGGCCTTTCTGAGGCAGTGTGTCTTCCCACCGCCAACCCTCCGTCCCCGGTTTCCATGTCTTCCCACCCCACCCCCCCACTTTTGTTTTTTAGCTGCGGTTCCTATGGTGACCAGAGGAAGGTTTTGATCTACAGCAGCGGCGGTTCCAGCCAGGATCTCTGGAGTGAATAGCATGATGGTATTTTCACTTTCCCTGGTAAACCAAACGTTTTGGGAGCAAGCCGGTAATGTTTACTGCTGAGCCCCATTTTTTTTTTGGACATAAACTGAATCTTAGATGAACCACTTTCTGATCGGAATAGAGAGAGAGAGGGAGAGACTGAGAAACAGGGAGGCAGTGGTTTGTCTGCGTGTCTGAGCACATCCCCACCCGGCTCGTGATTCATGGATTCACAGCACAGACGCCACAGGTGCAGGGCGGAATGCACTCATGAATACACAGACACACACCTCCCCCATACTGTCTGCATAATGCGGATGCACATTGACATCCATGATCATGTAACAAGAGTTGATGCATTGAGCAGTGGGTGAGGTGGTTTTTACAGGTTGATAAATGATAGGTTAAATAAACAAATTTATGGTTGGTGTTAATTTATTGTCTGAGGGCACTTGCGGAATTCCCATGTGAACAGTGAGTCTCTTGTGTAATGGAGTGAATAGTAAGTCTAGACTTTAGTCTAATGTAAGTTGGTGTAGTTTTGTCATGGGGTAAATAGTTATATAGTTATAAAATAGTTAGTCTACTGTCATGTAATGGAGTGACAAGTTAGTCTACTAGTCTAATGTAATGGACTTAAGAGTTGATCTATTCCATCTAATGTAATGGACTGAAGAGTTAGAATAGTCTAATGTAATGGAGTAAATTGTTATTTTAGCCTCATTAAATGACTGACGAGTAAGTCTAGTCGAACATATTAGAGTAAATAGTTATTCTCGTACTGAAGCGAAGTGTAAGAAGCCGTATAGAGGTTAGTGAGACTGGGACATTTTCTATTCCCATTTTATCCCCACACAAGCTGCATATTTGAGTGGCGTGCGAATGCATAGTTTCCACGCTTGACTTCACACGGCTAATTCAGCTCAGGCACCGGGCTGCTCACTAGGACCAAGGTCCAGGCAGGCTCCGGATGCAGGGTGAGGATACGCAGGGCTACACGACGTGAACCCAAAGAGGATACCTCACAAGTAAGAAACACTGTCTAGGCACAAAGCCTAGGTTTCTTGTGCATACAGCACCACTGTACTCAATGAACAACACAAGCTACAGGTATAAATGCTAGTAAATCAAAAAAAATAATATGAGCGCCCGATATGTACAACATCGGCAGAAGTCTAGCCTGTGTGGATTCTTGCAACCTAGAATAACTATATTGGACTCTGCACTAGAGGGGCAAACCAACAACATCAGAGCGGAGAAGTAAACCATTTCAGTACAGCTGGGATTGGGGTAGTTTAGAAGAAATGCTATCCCTGCATATAAACCACGTTTATGAGGTTAAAAATGAACTATCCCTTTATGTAAGCTGTTTTACCTTGAGTGGCATGGAAACCCATGGTACCCCCAACCAATTTGAAATGCGCTTAAAATGTTTGAAGTGTGAAGAAGGCGTGGGAATCCACATTTATTTTCTGCATGCATGGCATTTCTGGTCTGCGAGATGCCATGAGGTGGGTATACTGTAAAACAGGTAAGATTTAGCCTTCACAAATGTGTGAACTGTACCTTTAAGAGGTGTAATATCCCCTGTTGCCATGTGCTTTTTAAATTATAGTCTCATTCGCTTATAGAAGATTTCTGGTCTGTGGATGTGGTAGGCCTAATAAATGGGGCAACCTCTCCATAGGTCAAGAATAGCCCTGCTGGTTACAGAAAGGCACATCCGTTTTATACAAAAGGCGTGTCGCTGACTTTGCATTCCAACAGTTTGTGGTTTTCCTTTCTCGCACACCTGACCAATTTACCTCGTGTGTACACGAACATGCTTAGCGTGCTCTCTGTCAGTAGCTCTTTTTTTTTTTACTCTTTTTAAACAACCCTACCGAGTTGAGCGCACACCCAGCTGAGACCACACACACAAAACAACTGGAGCTTGCTGAGGTTGCACTGCGAACATACTGTTAACGCAGAACATTTCGTTACAATATAAAGTGGTCAAGCCGAATTGACAGAAAATTCAAAATGACTTGCTTTGCTTTTTACAAACATGTTTGCTTTTATTTTTTTTATTGGAATACATAATTCTGCTGTACATATAGCCTGTTGGCAGAGATTGAGAGATCCACATGCAGTGTGTCAGCCATGGGTAGGTTAAAACATGCACAATGTATTTATTCTAAAACAAAAAAACAGCATCACCCACCCTGACCCTCAGTCTGTCAGGAATACCAAATCTTAAACCCCTTCCTATTTGATCTTAATACATACAGGTCCATCTTTCTGTATGTCTACATCCCTCTCAAACAACATCTTTCTTTCGTAATGCATGTTGCAATTTAAAAAATAAAGCATAAGTGTGTGTGTTTTTTTTCCATCTCAGAGAGAGGGTATCCAGTTTTAGCCGAGGATAATCGTGTAAGTTATTTTGTTTGCATGTGTGTGCTAGGTGGGAGTGTAAGTGTGAGTGTTATCGTGTCTGAAGGCCTTCAACACATCTTTCTTTGGCAGAGCTTACTAACGCACTGTATACACACAATGTTATAACAAAAACCCTGATTATTATATCTCATGTGTGGAAATGAAGGAAGCAAAGGAAACAGCACATGGTAAACAACTCAGCCCTGCTTAGCTCTGATAAAAAATAAAAAAAAAACACACACATCGCCATCATTCTTCTATACCGTCACACAAATGTACCCACCCCCGCCGTTTCGCTCTCTTTCCCACACTATCCCGCTTGCTCACTCGCCTCTTGCTTGCATCAATCCCCTTATATCATAAACATGGGTGTTTGAGAAATGTTTTGCATTAAAACAATAAACAGGAAAATACAAGAAACAAGTACTCTCCAGGAGTGCAATAACAATGAAAAAAAAAAAGGTAAATGCATTATCTCACAAAAAAATATTCTTGAAATCAAAGAGGAAACATAGGAAATATATATTTCGTAAATAAGGCCCACTTTACAAAATTACAAGGTTTTCCTTAAATAAAATCAATCCCATACATCTTCCAAAATAGGACATCTTTTGTTTAACAAAGAAAACAAAACATCATACTGCTGAAAATAGTCTTTCTCTTTTAATTCAGTAATACTACACAAAGGAGACGGTTAACTTTTAGAAAGAAAACACTGGCACTGCCTCCACCTGTAGACCAGAAATACTGTGGAATGATTTTGGCACAATGTTCGAGAAGGCTGAGACATTAGCACAATTGTGTGCCATTCCTAAGAAAAGAAAATAGTTACCAAGATCCATTCCCAGAATCCATGCAATACCTTTTCTTGTCATACTAATGTAAAGAAGTTATCTTGTCGCCTTATATGTTTTCATTATTCAAAAATTTAACTTGAACCGGGTGCAAAATCATGATTACTTGCATACAGTACATTCAGCATAGGAACAGGAAGGAAAAATTTTGAAGTAGGCCTACCATTATGAAACAGAAAAGGTTGAGAGGGGGACTAAGGGGGGAGGGGGGGGGTTACCTACTGAAGGTCCTAAAGTTAAGTGCTGGCTAAGTGTGGATTATGGCCCTACACAGCAACAATGACACCATGAGCAAGGCTTTACAATGGCAGCCTTTGAGGGCAACTTGCAGCTCAGAACCTTAAAGCCGCTACTGCCCGCTCCCTCCAAGCTTGCTAAGCACATTCTAGATGACTTGGTTGCAAACCAAGACCCAGACCGGATCAAAAACAATGGTTTGTAAAATATGTTTATCCATACGATCCCAGACTTCCACGGGGTAAGGAGTTAACTACTTGATTGGCCGGAAAGGAAAGTTTGTTCTCTCGCTTCCTTTCATCATGACCCGCCTTACCTTCAAGATAAAACTCCTAATGAGCCCTATTGCCCGTGTTCATATCGATAATGAACTGACACACTAAGCTGACACAAGTTTCACAACAACAACAACCATATATATAACCATATAACAAGTCAGGGACATCGTGAGCACAGTCTCCTACCAAATCACCCAGCTGCTTCTATAGATGGTTCCACTGAGCCGTGATCTCCTCTAAACCTGATGATCAATGCACTTAACCGTTGTAAAGTCCCGTCCGCTGCTATGAGAGAATGAGATGAAAAGCGACGGGAAGCACGGATTCTAGTCAGGATGGAATATAGCTTAGCATTCAGGCCGGTTGACCCAGACTACAGCTTGATCTCAGTGAGACCCGGTCAAGTTAAGCCCAAGGGCACCCTCTTCACAGCGAGGCATCGCTGGTACGAAGGTAGCGATAGGACGGTTCAGTTCTTTGGACCTGGAGTACTGAACAGTGATGGTGCATAACCCTAACCCTAACACGACAGTGGAGGGGGGTTCCGGCCTTTGTCTTCAAAAAAATGACGACGCCATGCTTTCTTTAGAGGGGACCCCCTGCAGCGCCTCCATAAAACCTGCGGCTTCCAACAGCTGGCTTGCCCCCCCACCTCCACCTCTAGGTTAAGACTCTCCTCTGAGGTATGAGTGGGAGGATGAGTGGGGGACACTAACAAACACAATGTGGGGGAGACATGGTATAGGAGGGGTGGTGAGGATTTGGGGTTCATTTGGTAACAGGAAGAGAGGGTTCTGAGAAGAGGCATGGCTAAGTCTGCTAAGCATGGCTTCCACCTATATATACTAACGGAACCACCGAAAGAACCAGAAACCCCATATCCAATGACACGCACACAGACACACAAACTCCCTTTGGACCTCCGGGCTATCTAATTCCTCCGCCACGTGTGAAGAGGTTAGATGGGTTCCCCTTTGCGGACACTTGAACAACGTCCATTAATACAACACACTCATGTACAATCACCTCATGCATTTTAACCGGTCTGAACTAGACAGCGGATATCTTCCTGCACGTCGAATTTGCCTTAAGGGGACAACATCACTGTCAAGCGATCTTCCTCTCCTTCAAAAGGAAAAGAAAAAAAACGAAAAACAAGGCAGAATTAGATGCAGCCTTGACCTCTGACCTTTCCTGAGAACCCGGGGGGAGCAGTCTGTCACTTTCTCTTGGAACAGCCCCCCACCTCCCTGCCAACTGCTTTCAGAAAGCCTGTCTAAACTATTGTACTGCGCTCACCGAGAAGCAAACGTATTCCTCATGGAGAAGAGAGGAGACGGAAAGATAGAATGAGGCATAAAGACGGACAGAGAAGTGGAAGTCTCGCTCATCCAGAAGTCCAGAACAGAAGGGGGCTCCGACACTATGGCTGTTCTCTCTCTGTACAAAACTCCAATATCACCACGCCACCCAAGGCTATAAAGCAACTTTATTAAAACAAATCAAAAGTGAGGCAGTCTACAATCGTTTTAAGGGAATGTATTTTTTGTTAAGTCTCTCTGGGGATTTTCTGGGTGAAAAACATTCTCTGCACTTGGATCCAAAAAAAACTGCTCAAATAATAAATAATAAAAGGTGTATTAATTACAATATCACACCGTTCAAGCCTTATCAACATTCATGTCATACAATACAGCAAGTAGTGGAGTTCAACACAACTGATATAGCCCAGCATACTGAGAGTCCACCAGCTGAAACTCAAGGCACTAATCTGTTATCGAGGGAAGGAGGAGGAATCGCTGCAATCCAATTACATGAGTAATTGGAGACGGAATGTAAAATAGGTACATTGGGAAGTATAACTTAACTTGTTTGGTTTTTAAAATAATTTGAAAAAAAAAAAAACAAGGACTAATTACTAAAATGTAATCGCCGGGTCATGGTTGGTTGGGTGGATTTCGTATTGATCGATTTGATCAATTGATTGATATGACTACCTCAGACTTTATGGATCAGGTCAAGAAATGATGAAATGTGATAAAGCAGGTCTTAACACAAAAGCGTAAAAAAAATAAAATAATAATCTACGACAGCAGAAATGCAGGATAAAAAGCAGAGCTTCCCACCACTCCGGGGCCTCCCACCTATATTCACTATTGCTTTTGCTGTCCCACATAATGAAGTGGAAGTGGATGGTAGGTAAGGTGGGATAGCTGCTGATTTAGCCACTGCAAATTCATGCCATCAACCAACAGTCATTACCAGATGCGTCTCAGAAGAATAATGTGGCCCTCCTTACCATACAAGAGTTTCTGGTCGAGAGATGAACGTTTGTACTGACTTCCTATTTACATTTTTTATAAGTCTGAGATAAAAAAAAAGAGCAGATAATGTTGTTACTTAAGAGACCAGTTGAACTTTGCTGAATGAATACAAATGTAAGCGCTCACATCTCAATAATATCTTCTACGTCGACCGTAAAATACTTTACGCAAGGTTTCATACTACAATTGTTTCCATGGCACCCCCAAACGGTTACAAGGTCTCCAGCCGAATTGTCGCTAGAGAGAAATTAGTCTGTAGCCCACCAAGCAAAAATTAAAGTTGGATTCCGTAACAAAATAATACACCTCTATTAGATATAGATATATATAGATATATACACTTTTTTTTAAGGAGCAATGTTAAGACGATTCGCACGGCGAACCCAGTCGCATCTTGAGGTGAACTCACAAGTCACAAGGGGGGGGGGGGGGTTCCAAGATGGACGACTCCTCCTGAGGGTGTGATGATGCGCGGCTGAACGGGTCCATTCACAGCACAGACTGTTGTTGTTACGCGGATAAGGTCAGCCTTTCCAGGCTAGGTTTGCTGCTGGTACACCTGGTTCCAACAGTCACTTCCGGAAAGATGCGTCTGCGTTCTTTTGAATCGTATTGCAGTAAGGAAGCGCAGCCCGCAACCGAACTTGAATCAAGCACCATGGGTCGCGGAGTGATTAATGAAGTCCACCCCCTCAGAGAAGAAAATACACACTGCATTGCGCTGAAGAGCAACAGAAGTGTTGAGGAAGGGAAAGGAATTGCCAAACAACAGGAAACAAATCACCGAAAAGGATTGAAAATAGCTTGTTAAAACGAAATGAAGCACGCGTAATGTTAAGATGACGGCCTAATGAAGAATCTGCCTTCTGGTCCTTTACTATGAGGCTAAATGGGCCCTTTTTGTAAAAGGAGCACTGCATTCCCAGACATACTCCTACATACTGCTCCTAATTTAGGAACATACTCCACTTCCGGAACATGCAGACATTCTCCATAAATAGTCCCCGACCATATATGCAGCATTAGGTCATACACATACACACACACAGGGGTTTACATATGGGTTTAAGATATGCCTCTATGGTAAGACACTGGAAGTAGCATGTGTTTTTACATCTGTTTCTGCCATGCTGTTCATGAATGCATGTGTGCTAGCGTGTTATACTTTAAGAACGAAAAAGTGTCATAATATTGCATAATATCCATCCGGGGTAAGGAATCTGTTCTTTCAGTAATGAATCCTAGGGCTGTAGCGGGATTCATGTGTTTCTTCTCCAAATAATATGAGCTGCTTGCGACAGACAGACAGACAGACAGACAGACAGACAGACAGACAGACAGAGAGACAGACAGACAGACTTCCGAAACGCTATAAAAATCCATCAAGGTCACTGGCCGCTGGTCTCCCCCCCCCCCCTTCCGAAGGCCCCCTTCTTCCTCTCAACCCCCTCACCATCATCATCATCATCAGCCCCCCGGGCTCAGCCACAGCCTCTCCCTTGTCAGATCGCAGCAGCAGTTAGCAGTAGCGGCGGCGGCGGTTATACATGTAATACATCCAACAGAGGGAAGCGGAAGACGGACACATAGGCTGGTTGAAGGCTAGGCCAGGCTATGCCCCCGGCCCTCCTCCTACACCCCTCCTCCCTCCTTTCAACCCCACGGAAACACACTCCACACACAGCCACTGAACACGCCGTGTGCCTTTACGTCCCCCACGGGAGTCACAGAGGTTTCCGGCAAGGAAAAGGAAGGGGGGGAGAGGGGGGGGTTAAGTCGGGGAGTGGGCGGGCGGGGGTGATTCCGGTAGCGACTGAGTACATGCGTACGCTCCGGGGTCAGGGGTCAGCGTCGGCAGTCTCTGGTCCTATGAAGGATCCTACGGCTCTCGCTGCAGCTGCTCTGTGTGTTTCGGTTCTATATTCCTTGCAGCAGCAGCAGCAGCAGATGCGGTGAGTGCAGGCCTGTCGTGGTGGTGGTGGTGGTGGTGGTGGTGGTGGTGGTGGAGGAGGAGGAGGAGGCAGCCAGGAGGGTTTGTTGGGGACCCCCAGGGGCCTTCCTGGAGCGGTTGAGATTGAGTGCTGTATGGAAAAAATGAGAAAAGGAACACAACGACGGTACGGTTTGAAAGTGTCCGCACAAATCTTCGTCATGCATCGCAATGCTGAGGTACAAAAAGGCATTGATGGTTTTTTGGTGGAGATTTATTTAGGAAACGGATTAACCCAGGGCCAAGCGTGTTGCTAATGGGAACTTCAGCAGAGCATGTGCGTTCTGTCACCACCTTACTTGACGTACTTAAGCGAGTGTCGACAAGTTATATCTAGAAAAAGGGATGAGGGATTTCACTTAAATTACCGAAGTTCTCCTTAAAATAACTTTCCTTTAATTAGAGATCTGAGGGGATGTTAGTTTGCTGATGAAGCTGTGCTTAAGAAACACCCCCCCCACACACACACACACACACACACAAAGTAACAAAGAACTGATGTTTATGAAGTGCACAAAGAAGATTTGCTCATGAAGCCGTGCTTAAAATCAAAGTCAAAACTCAAATGAGAACAAGTTTACAAAGACAGAAGAAAGACAGAAGAATGAAATAAACGATGTGAATAAATACAAAAAAAAACAACACATATTTTTCTGTTTCCCAGGATGAGAGACCGAAACAGGAAGGAAGACCGAAAGAGAGCACGACAGACAGGAAGTCTTCCTACCGAGTCTCCCCGGTGGAACGTCCCATCCAGCGCCGCTGCTCTAGTGGCGGTCCGCCTGCCGCTCCCGGCCCCAGGGACGGCCCCCCGGCCCGCTCCTCCCCTCCCCCTGGTCTGATGACCCCTGGCCCCTGCTGGACCACGGCTCCCTGGGGGAGACCCCCACCGTCTTGTGGCCCCGGTCGTAGGAGGCCAGGCGGAGGGAGTCAGCGCTGGGGGGCGTGGGGCGTCTCCAGGAGGCCGGGCTGAGCCGGGGGTCCGGGATGGGGTCTGGGCGCTCTGCAGGCTAGAGGAGAGAATATAAATGAGGTCTCAGTGGGAGTGTAAGTGTGTGTGTTATGGTGTCTGGAGGCACACTTCAACACATCTTTCTTTGGCAGAGCTTAGTAACGCACATTGTGCACACTAGGGCTGTGTGATTAATCTAATTTTGATTGCGATTTCGATCTGTAGATTTTCTATTTGAACGTTTCCTTAAGGGGAACCTGGAAAGTTCTCAGTTAAAGTGTTTTTTTTGGAGAGAAATGCTGAAAAATTGCATAATGTTTTCAACTCAAAAATAATCGTTTGAATAATGGTGATTTCAATATTGACCAAAATAATCGTGATTATGATTTTTTTCCATAATCAAGCAGCCCTAATACACACAATGTTATAACAAAAACCCTGACAATTATTATATCTCATGTGTGTGGAAATTAAGGAGGCAAAGGAAAAAAGCACATGGTATTGACTCTGGGGTCTGTGTGCTCAGCAGTCTAGAGAAGAGAAGGAATGAGGTCTTGATGATGCACAAGAGGGCTTCACACGATGCCATGCACATTCACAGATGCCATCTCAGTACTTTTTCCCCCATTGCAAAGAGAACAACAACAAGTGGTTGCTTGGTTCCCCTCAAATTTTTGGTAAAGAAGTACAAGATGGTGCTCTAAAATATATTGTACCAAACTGTATCAGTAATATGGGGTTCACACGTCGCTGAGTCTGAAAGCGAAAAGCGTTGTCATAGAAAATGTTTCACATTACTATTCCCCCCATATTCTGTTGTTTAACATAAGAGCAATTTGCCCTGTTAGCACAGGGCTTTGTTTGATCCTGCCGTCTATTATTTGGATATTAGAAACATGCTGTTCATGTGAACTGGTGTGTGACAAACGAAGATCAATGCCATGTGGGTCTTTGCCAGAGGGAAATTTCCCCAACTCCGAAAAAACCCAAACATACCCTAAGCTGAGAGACATATAATTTGGTAGGTCGTCAAAGTTGCAAAACAAAATTCCCCAAGTAACTATCGTAGGGAGGGAAGACTACATCAGTGCGTCCCCTCGAATAACCTCAATGACCCCACGAGTGCTCGGGGGAGGGAGAGTTCGATGACGAAGCAGTTCTTAAAAACACACAGAAGCAGCACTCTCCACTCCTGTAATTTCAGCTTCTTAAAACGCACCATAATTAGTGACAGTTGGTGGGTAGGACTTGGCTTCTGATGTCGGCTTAAGAACGCATTCTTGCTAATTGCCTTTAATGGAGCACTGCTGGACGGCCTGACTCGATCTCGCAGGGCAACAGACAGGAAATCCAGTCAGCACGGTTATGATGCCAAGTGGGTGTGGTCGATTGTGTCACTTCCTGCTTCAGGGGAGGAAATGGCACGGAGATTTGTCCTTGTACGGTAAGCTACCACGGCTGCGGGCTGTATTTAGTCTGTGGAATAGGCAGGCAGGACTTTAATGCTGAGGTTGATTCTAAGCGATGCTGAGCTCGGCCAATCCGTTCCTTAGTGTCCGTTTGTGTACCGGCTGGCATATTATTGTTCTAGAACAAGTGGTTTTGAATCAGTATCGCAACGTGATGTCGTAATGTTATGTTATTGTAATGCAGAGGATTTTTCTCAGGACATTCAAAGTGATAAATTATGCCTTTGAAACACATTTCATTGCCATTCTTCACTTCTCTTTCAGAGCCATTCACATGGCCAGGCAGAAATGACTCAATGCCCATCCATCACACACACTCCTGTTCTCCAGTCACATTGCTCGCGGGTCATTTGTGTGAGTCGCTTGCTGCTCACAACCTCCTCCTAGACACCCTCCGACTGCCCTGCCTGCTCCGGCTGTTATTTCACCTTGTTACGTTCTTCCTTGCACTTCCTACTCTGTCAGGGTTACGTCAGGCTAAACAGTAAAAAACCAAACCACAGCGTTAAGCCCATAGCTTCACCTTGCTGCCGCCAGAGTTTTTATTTCGACCAGACGGAGAGGAAAAAAAAAGAAAGAAAAAGAGAAGAGGATGTTTTGGGTTCCCGTTCGTCGTCCGGACCGGCTCCGCGGGTCTGGGCCAAACATAAGTTCACAGCCCATTCATGTTGAGCTTGAGGTTTTTTTTCCGACAGCAGCGCAGGGAAGGAAACACTACAATGCTGTTCTGTACAACGCCGGGAGGTGAGAAGAGACCGCTGCATAAAGCACGTAGCCAGACCTGCCAGTGATATTCACAATGGACTTTGTGTGGCTTTTGGACAATATCCTTCGTGCCCTGACATGGTCTGTGATACCGAGGGGGTTAGGGGGGGGGAACCATTACCTTTCAGTTGATACTAAAGTGTGCTTCACTACCCCATAAAGGCTGAATGGAATTACATTAAAAATCTGTTATTCAGCCATCAATCTAAATGATCTGGTATAACAGATACCAGATCATTATTGCATTAGGAACAATAAGCTTTAATTTTATCTTGAGCAGCTTTATGGTTCTCGAAGGAATTGGGTGTTGTCGTCTCCTAAATGACTATTGACTGATGGGGGGCCTTTCTGGGGGAATTTGATTTCAGGCTAGCCTGATGTTATTGCTTGCATTCACTGAGCTGTATTCGCCAACTTTTGTAAAAAAAAAAAAAAAAGAACACTTGGTAGTGCAAAGCATATGTAAAATATATATATATACATTTTAAGAAAGATCGAATTTTTTGGACTCTCTGGACTGGACCTGGATGGATAGCTTGTTTTTAAACACAGGAATTGACAGGGTGTATTGACAGGGACAAAGATCAGTGATGACAGGCCATTCTGAAGCTATCAAATCAAATAATGCTCACTTGCATATCAAGGATCAATCAAAGCCTGACCAATGTCAATCGAGAAGAACGGGTATAATGGTCAGTTCACATGGCCGATTGCATCTAGCTACATTTCTCTCTTATCGACCCCCTTACTTCGGTTTAATAACGAAAAATCAGTGCTCGCAACCTTTGCCCTGCCATAATCACATTGTTATTTCCACACGCTTCTGTAACCAAAAACAAAGCCTAATAACAGTTACTCTTACTTATGTAAGACATTGCGATTCAAGCCACTGAAATATATTAAAATCGCAAAACCACCAGATTTCAGAACCGGGTTCCAAGATGAGGTTTGGAGGAAGACTTTTTTTTTTTTCTTTTTTTTAAGCAACGATTTCTGTAGTGGAACTCTTTTCACTGAAGCGTACTTTGATTATTATGTCTGTTCGATGGAGCGGCTAGTTCCCCGAGTCTCTGAGGTTTGTGGAGGAACAGTATTTTTCAGCTGCACCACAGCGGCGATGTTCCCGGTAATCAAGCCTGGAGACCCCCGGATGTCAGCGAGAGCCAACGACAGATTGACAGAGTGGAAGTGAAGGAGTAGTGAAGTCGGGGCACCAGTTCATCTGCTAACAGATGGTAGAGCTCTTGAAGACTGGAACCTGGGCCGCGGGCCAAGTGATGATTTCGTAAAACCCCCATAGTCTATCGTTATTTAGGAGCACCAGGGGAGAGGGGGTGGTGAAGTATGGACGAGATGGAGGTGGGGTAGGGGGATAGATGGACAGTGAGGCCTATTTCTGTGAGTGGATCTTCACATGCTTGAGTTTAGGCCTCTCTGCATCTATTAGGTAAACTATCAGGTATCCATTTAATTACGATGCCAACAGTATAACTAGCTGATATAGGAAAATGAGACAATGATCAAACCTAAGAATATGATAAATATAACCATATATAGGTAGATATATACTTTATTTATCCCCATGGGGATAATTAAGGTGTCCAGCTGCTCACAAAGGCAACTAAAGATTAGCGACAATACACAATTACTTAATAGAAAAGAAAGCACGACGGATTCACAGTCTTACAGTCAGTCCTGCATACATATTGGAACAATACAGTTACTCTCTTGTTGTAAATTGCAATTTACAACAAGGTCAATTCCTTTGGCTGTAGTTCTCAGTCTTGGAAACTACAGCTTTTCCAAAACTCCGTTTAAGGGCTTTGAAAGCATGGGGTGTGCACCAAACATTAACATGACCACAGACCTTTACTTGACCCATCCAGAACAAAAAAATCCCTGCTCTTCCATCAGAGCAGCAATGACAAACTGAATGTTGGCAGGACGGGGTGGGAGAGACCAGGCGAAGGCTAATGAAAGTGAAATGAAAGAAAGACAATCCGAAGGTCGAAAATCACAAGGTAAAGTTACAGAACCCCAGTGGTTTGAAGGTCAACATTCTGTGGCAATAACGTGAGTGTTTGTGTGCATGCGTAGCAACAGTGATTTGGGGGGGGGGGGGGGGGGGGGCATGTTCCCTCCCATGTTATTTTTACAATTGGTGGCCTTGTTTACGATATGAGGCCCAAGCTCTAGACCAAGGGCCAGTATCCCGGTATCCGTCGTTTGATTTGATGCCTGATTGTCATTACCACGTTGATTTGAGTGTGCTGAATGTTGCAACCTCATTAAATGTCACTTAATAGCATAGACCATTCACATTTAGGGCATTTAGCAGACGCTTTTATCCAAAGCGATTTACAATAAGTACATTTGTCATAAGAAAGTGAACAAATATATCGCTGTCGGAACAGTAAGGACGTTTATAGAACCAAGTGCAAAGCACTAACAATCGCTAGGTTAACCCATTCCCCGTACACAAAGATAGCTAGGATAAGAAGCTACATAACTAAGTTCTATAACTAAACACGACATACAATAAGTGCCTACATTAAGTGCCAGGACATACAACATACAGCAAGTAGGAGGAGGGGGGGGACAGGGGGCTGTGCAGAGTCTAGGGGGGCTGTGCAGTGAGAACCTGACAGAGCACCAGAGCCAGCCTACTAGTGGCTGACCATGCAGCCCTACATGGCTTTGTTGTAGAAAACAGCTGATCCCAATAACGCCGCCTCTTGCCTACACATTGTGACCTCTCTGTGGCTTTAAATGACTATATCACAACAGGCGCTGCTTTTAAAAAAAGCCAGGACACCACAAGCATGACCGCACAGGGAAAGAAACAACAGGACAGAGCTTTGGCTTTGCTTAGGAGTCTGGCTAGTGGCTGGGTGAAAGGAGGACATTTTGTGTTTTTGTTCTAAATTGTACCAATAAATGTTTTACCTCAAGAAGTCTTCTCGCAAGACTACAGTGACGGATGTCTGGGGCAGACGAAATATCAACGTAACACTAGAAAGAACAGCCTCTGTACATACCGGTCATAGTCTGCCTCACTTTCAATGTCTAATCAGGCATTGCATAGCAACTAAAACATTATATAATGAAAATAATCATTGTCATACCCCCTGGCCCTGAAATCATCTTCTTGGAGTCGTTGGAGAAGGTCGCTAATGTCAATCCCTAACCACACATTTAATGTGATAAACATGAGATAAAAACATGAAACAATCTTTCCAGTCAATGCTGAGTACGACAGAGTCCATGCTTATATATGCTTATATTATACTGATCCTAACTATTTAGGCACTAACCCAACATGAATAAGCCGCCCACTGGGCTAATGTGCTTTTGTTTGACAAACTTAATACTAGGAGACATCGAAGTTAGTGGTGTTGCCAATTCCCAACTCATGTCTTTCTTGACCTCTTTCCCCCCACGGGAAAAATACAAACTAAATTGAATAAAAGAAACACATAGAAACACATAAATAACACCTAGTCGAAAAAAAAAAAATGCAACGAAGCCGAAGTTAGATGGAGCACAATGTCCATCTGATTGTGTGTGTGTGTGTGTGTGTGTGTGTGTGTGTGTGTGTGTGTGTGTGTGTGTGTGTGTGTGTGTGTGTGTGTGTGTGTGTGTGTGTGTGTGTGTGTGTGTGTGTGTGTGTGTGTGTGTGTGTGTGTGGAAAAGCAACGCAGCCTGGCTCTGGACCTAGACGGCTAATGTGCTGGCATTCTAAAATACAAGAGAGCTATTTTCTTCTCTTTGAGGTTTCCCTAACCTTTTCTCCCTGTTAAGGTCTTTTTTCATTTCCAGCCTCCCACATATTTTCTTCTTTTTTTTTTTTTCCTTCAGAGTCCCACCCTGTTTCTCTCTTTGTGCTTAGCAGGGCAGCGGGAGAGGAACTTACAGAACTGCTGTGCTAAGCTGCAAGTCTCAGGGTCTGGCGAGCAGGGGGAAAAAAACACAAGCTGGGGCCAAGCTCCGGCAAAGTGGACACACCAGTAGCGAAAGCACTGTGACTGTGCTCTTTCCAGACTCCACTAATCTTCCCATGCTCAATTGTTGGCAGATTGGGAATGATAATTCCTTCAATTATGGAGATATTTCTGCCTCTTTATTTTTATTTTTTTCCTCTTTCCTGTACTCAAAATGTACAGCTTCCAGCTCCTGATGACTGCTTTGGCTAATTCCTTTTCGAGTGCAGGCCTTTTAAAAAAACATTCATCAGTACGTTGCAAAACACTGCTCTTTGTTCTAATGCAGAGCCAGACATGTTCATTAACCCATCACTCAGAGAGGCAGACACTGCGCTGATTACGGAACGATTCTTCCATGGAAGCAGGGATCAGTCTGTTAAGCTTTGGTTTGATTAAAAAAAAACGATGTACTTAACTGCCCAAGCACCACATGGGATAGTCCCAACATAGGAGGAGGTTCATCAATTTGTTCAGGAAGTGACTGAATGCTGTGAAGCATATGCTCAGACAGCAGCAAACACTGTATTTAAACATGAAGTACCCATGTGTGCATTTAGCAGAAAGGATGTGTGAGAAGATGGATAACATCAGACTCATCAGTGCATCCATTTCCCCCTCGCCAGGGCATATAGAGCGATAAGATAAAGCTCAGCTCTGTATTTGACAGAAGTGTTCAAAATGACTTTGATCAAGCAAAAAACAATGTTCACTATTTACATGCATCAATGTGATTAAAGTTCCAAAATCCTCCCTCTCAGTTGTTGTCCACTTACCCCGGGTTGTGTGAACGACCGGCCCCAGGTCTGGGAGCTGAGAGGCTCGTGTGCGATGGCTCTACCCAGCCCGGCCACCTCTAAGGAGGGGGACGTGGAGCTCTTGAGCCGGCGGGCTCCAGGATCCTGGACCTCTCTGGTGCCGGGGGCATGGTTAATCTTTCGCATATACACCTGTGAAATAGTTAAAAAGTGTTGTAACCATAGATTTACTAGGTCAAAATGTGTAGCATTTGCCGCTGTTTTTATACCATCTATGGTCCATTAATAGGGCTGTGCAATTAATCAAATTTTGTTTGCGATTTCTGTTTTTTGGGTCAAACAATCTTTTTCTTTTATGTGTTGTTGATATTTTATATAAATCAAACAGCTGGATACATTATTTTCGTTTTATTATATTCATTTTGTGTAACTTTCTAAAGGGGAAATTTCAAAGTTCTCAGTTACAAAGGTATTTCTTCGGAAGGGAAATGCTGAATAAACGCGTCGTGTTTTAAAACTCAAATATGCCGTGTCTCACATCAGCAGGTGACCCCTTGGCTCCCTTGTGTGCCGCCCCACCAGCGCCGGCGCCCATCCTGCCGTTCCCCGTCTCCTCTGCGTCCAGGACGCTGTGGGCCCTGTAGGCCTTCCACGTAGCCGCGTCCTCGTCCGAGCCGCCGCCGCCGCCGCCCAAATCACCGGGCCCCAGGGGACTCGTCTTCCCCCGAACGCAGGGGTCAGTGGACGCAGGGCTGGGGCTGACGCCTAGCCGGTTCCTCGAGGTACTCCTCACCGTCACGTGCCTCAGGTCCTGCAGGTTGTCGTCCTGCAGGGGCAGGCCGTACGTCTGACTCCTCCAGCTGCTGAGGGGGGCGACGGCGGTGGGGGTTCTGCCCTCGAAGCCCGACTCGGAGTCGTAGCTGAAGTCCGCCGGGGTGGAGTTGGCGGTGGCGGTGGTGGTGGTGCTTGGGCCTTCCGGGGACAGGAGGCTGAAGGCGCTGCGGTGGGAGAGGAGGCGGCTCGTGGAGGTGGTGTCCAGCCTGGAGGTGGTGTCCAGCCTGGAGGTGTCGTAGGGGCCGGACCTGGAAGGGAGCAGGTCTTCTGGGCCGTAGTCGTCGTAGTCCAGGCAGGTGCTTAGCGGGATGTCACTCTTGGGGATGGAGATTTCGTACGGTATGGAGATGCTGCCGCGGTGCTCCATGCTGGGGCCTGATAGTGATTCAAATAAATTGGATCTTTAATCAAGTTTTTAATAATTATATTATTCATTCATAAGAAATCTGCTTTAAGTTCAATCTCGGTTTTAGCCTAATTCATTTTTTTTTATAATTATTTGCAATGCTCACTGTTCAAGGTCCAGAGTTGAATGCACAGTTAAGAGACGGCGTTGTGACATACCTATGAGGATGTTACTAGTCGAGGTGTGTCGCTCCCTGCCAGACATGGGCTCACTGGACACACTGCTGCTGCGACTGCTGGTCCTGGAAGAGCCGGGGTCGCTGGGGTAGATGGTGATGCTGCTGGTCATCTTACCAGCGGCGGCGGTCGCCACAGGCTTGGTCGAGATCTTGGGTTTCCCGTTGGTGGCCAACGCCTCTGACATCATCACCTCCTTCCTGTCGCTCTCGACGATGGCCGGCTTGATGACGGCCTTGGACCTCAGCGCCTCCCGCGGGCTGCACGTCCGGCGGATGTCGATGCCCGACGGGGTGTGCGGGGGCTCGGGGAGACCCCCGTCGGCCAGGGGCGCTCGGCTGTGGAGCTCCTCGTCGAAGGAGCTCCTGGTGGAGGAGCCCTCCGAGTACCGGGGGTACCTGGGGGTGGCGGTCCTAGTGCTCCCCGTGGTCACGGTGGACGCCTCGGACACCCGGTCGGGATCGGACCGCCTCGACCCGGTGGATTCCGTCTCGGAGGCGGAGGAGGAGTGGCCCCCTTCTGACCCCTGGTCGCCGGGCAACAGTGGCGTGACATGGGACCTGTAAGCGGTGTAGGATCCGTTGGCCTTCGACGCCAAGAGGGGGACAGTGACGGACTCCTTGACCGCGTTCAGATCCTGATCGGACGGAAAGATAGAGTCCTTGTCCTGGGAGGAGACGCTGTTGGCTTTGCCGTCAGAGTGGTTTGACTCGCTGTCGCTGCCGCTGTACAACTTGGACAGCGTCTCCGGTTTGCTCTTCTTGCTCTCTACCTCGGTGTCCTTCTTGGCGCTCTTCCAGTGCTTCTGATCATTCGCTGCTGGGGGGTAGCGGCTTAAGACCGAAGCCTTCTTGCCTTCACCGGAGGACGTGCTTCCGGAGGCGCCGCGCGAAGCCCCTTCCCTTGCCCTCTCAGCCATTGCCCTTCCGGTTTCTCTCACGCCGTTATCAGAGGTGGTGGTCGTCGGGGTCTTGGGCGTCCTCCTGGTTTTGTGCGCGGGACTGACGGCTCTCCTTCCAGCATTGGTCGAGCTCTCGTCCGGATGGCTCGGCTCTCTGCTCCGCAGCCGGGTCTCCCTCCTGTGCTGAGGAGACAGCTCCCGGTTCTTGGCTTTAGGGGAGCCGGGCTCCGAGGCGGCGCTCCTGTACTTTGGCTTCTCCTGCCTGAAGCCCCCCTTGACGTTGATCTCCTCGTTCTCAGCCTTGCCGTTCTCGTGGACTTTGGCAGGGGTTTTGGGGCACGGGTTGGGGCTCCTGTTGCATTGGCTACGGCCATTATTGTCCGTGTCCCCGTTAGCGCAGAGCTGCGTCTGGAGCTGTTCCACCTGCTCGCCCAGTTGTCGCGCTCTGGTGCGCTCCACCTGGAACCTCTCCTGGAGCTCCCCGTTCTTGGACTCTGAGTTCTTAAGGTCCGCCTCGACGATCTCCAGTTGTTTAAGGCGGCTCTTTAACCTCTCCACCTCCTGGCTCAGCTCTTTCACCTTGTTGTCCTCCTCCCTCTGACCTTCTAGGCCGCTGTTCTTCTCATTCCGTAGGCCGACGTTGTCCTCTGAGGACTTCAGGTAGTCCAGGCTTCGTTTGCGTTGGTTCAGCCGGCTGTTGAAAAGGCCCACGGAGAATTCGTCCTCGATGCACGACTTCCTGAAGTCCCCGAGTCCGGGGTCTCCCGGTTTCCTCTGATGTTCCACTTTTTCCGTCAGCTTCAGAATGGTCTTCTCGTTGTCCCTCTGGCTCTCCAGTAGCCTTTTGCGCTCGCTCACAAATGTCTGGGTGAAGCCTTTAAGTTTGTCCAACTCGGCGGCTAAGGCCTGCTCCGCCTTGTCCAGCCTCACCTCAGACGTCTCCATCTCCTTCAACCGGGCCTTGAGGGTGTCCAACTCAGACGAGAGCTTCTTGGTGAGGTTCTTCTCCTCGTTGAGGCTGAGGCACAGCTGGCTACAGTCTGACTTGCTTTTTCCGAACGCTTCCTCCAGCTTCTCCAGTTCAGCCATCCGCCGCTGCAGACGTTCGATCTCAGCCTTCAGCTGCTGGGTGAGGCTCTCCTCCTCCTCCAGTTTCTCCCGGACTGTGCGGCAGAGGTCCTCGCACTTGCGGACCTCCTCGTCCTTCCCTTGGATCTTCAGGAGCCTCTTTCTCAGAGCCTCCGCATCGTCCAGCAGTGAGGAGTTGCTGCCTTCCGCCTGTATGATCTTGTCCTATGGTAAAGGGGGAGCGATTATTTGATTTTAAATACGTAGCATCTTATCATAACTATCCACAAAGGTCTTTATAAACATCAATCTCAATTTCTGGAAGAGAAGATACACATCCGCACTTATAGATTTGCACATCGACTGGCCAGAATGCACAGGTGCACTATGTTTTCAAACTTTTAAGAAAAAAATTACATTATCTAAAACAATATCCAGTCGGTTGTTCTCGGTGTTTGGCCCTGACCGGACTAAATTTATACAGAGCTTCTATCCAAAGGCAACCTGGCGGTTACCAGCCAGCCCGCTCTGCCTCCTGAGCTACTCCCGCCCACCAGACATCAAAGTACTAACCTGCAGCTCGACCAGCTCGTCCTCAGACTTCTGCAGCTTGTTGGTGGCCTCCTCCAACTCGTCCAGCCGTCGCCCGAGGCTCTGCAGCTTATGCCGCAGGTGGCGGTTTGTCATGTCCTTGTGCTCAGACATGGTGGGTACAGAGTTGTCGATGCGTGGTCTTGATTTCTGATCAAAGTTATTTGACAAGGTTTTGGAAAGCCAACATTTGTGTTGGTAGTAGCAGCAACAATCCCTGGTGTCCTGGTTAGTACTCCACTCAAGTCCAGAAGAATGGATGAAGGAAGGGAGATGTTGGTTCTTCACAATGGGGGCCTTTCTGTCTTTGTGTTGTCTTCTTGTAGCGTCACGGGACAACAGTTGGGTTTTGAGTAGGGGAAACCATCATCTGCAGGAAGAAGAGAAGAACAACCGGTTAGCAAGTCGTGTCAAAGTCACTCTAGAGCAGGAGTGAGTACAAGATAGCACACAAGAATGATGAGGAGAGGAAGAGAGAGAAAGAAAAAGAGACAGAGGAAGAGAGAGAGAGCATTGAACAGATGGTGTCACAGTTATGCTTGATTACCATGACACAAGCAATTAGCGTGGGTTAAGATATGGCAAGATTGACACAAATACTGTACAAACTTAAAGGAACACACACACTCGCCCTCTCTCACTATCTCTCATACATGGCAAGTAAAAGTAAAGTACTGTACGACCGGAAGCAAGTCAACAGCAAATGACGTTACCAAATAAATAGAAATCAACAAGACGATGTTGATTGTCATCCCCATTAACTGGGGTCAACTATGTCTCAAACAACGGTCAAGTCAAAAAAAGGCTTGCCCTTATTCTCCCAAGCATAGGCTCACTTAGAATCAGATGCACAATTCTGGCTTTAGAGTGAAGGGGAAGCCAGACAGAAGAGAGAAAACATGTAGCTTTTAACACAGAAAGACAGCAGTTTGGTTGTTGAACCCAGGACATCTATGAAGCAGCACCAGGTACCTTCATAGTATATTGTGCATTCATTTAGCTCTAGCTAAAGCTAGCTAGCAGCTAGATTATAAAATTTGGTGCAGGTCTTTGAGTAGGCTATTCCCTCTGAATAATACCGCTTCCATCATGAATTTATTGGATTGCATCTTAATTTCTATTCAATAACAAACCACATTGTTGGTAGTATTTTTTGATGATTTTTTTGAAGATTCAGTGAGTCCAAAAGCATGATATGAAGTAGCAATGCATTTAAGATTTTAGGTTAATTGGAATGATACAACGAAAAATTTGGTTTAAATAATCTTTCACTCGTTTTGTGAAGCCACATAGCACTGCGTGCATGCAAACCTCAACAAAACCTCAACATAATGTCTTCTTCTTTCTATTTTGTTATTCAAATCATTGTGTTTCACCTTCACTTTCTGTAGGACACACAGAGAGAAGGGGGGTTGTGCTGTGTGCGTGTGTGTGTGCGCGCGCGCATACAATTGTGTTTGTGTGTAAAGGATTTTATATCAAGCTATTGATACTAACGGGGCCTGTCCAGACTTGCTGACATCAGCGAATCTCAATGACACACGGCTCCCTCCCTCTCGATACACACACAAAGCAGCTGTCCCCATGGCAACCACGACGTCACAGGGGCCCCCCGATCACAACACTATTCATCGTCAACCAGGTGGAGGGCATGCAATGCTTATTGCGATAAACGCTGTTACATTTCCTTTTGGACTGTCCTTATAAACAGGGCCACCACCACAGGTAAGTAAGTGTCCCGACAGCCTCAAAGAGAACATATGCTCGGCAAGAAACCTATATGCTGAATACTATATGTTCACCGCCCGTAGAGGAAACAGGATTTCTGTAGCATGAGAACGGAGATCATTAGGCATTCAAAAAAAGTGCTTAGCAGTCAGACTGCTAAGCACCTTCACCTCATGCATGATTCAGGTTCTGGATCAATTCCTGGCCCCATGTTTATGTTCCTGTCCGACCCCCTATTCCCCCACTGACCGTTAAGAGGTATTGACCGAAGGGGATGGGGGCATGACGTCTGCAACTAGCAGCTCTCATTGTCCCCTGAGAGAGGGGCAGCCTTTGCACACTGCAGTCGCTCTCTTCTCAACCAACACTCCCATCGGATAATCTCCTCTGTGGTCCTCATCCGCAGTACTCCAGTCATCAGAGACACAATCATGTTTAATTAATTGATGGCTTCAAACTTATCTGATGCTTTTAAACCAAAGCGACTGACGATTTGTCATAAGAAAGTGAAACAATATATCTTGATCTTGATCATGAACTTGACTTCATATATATATATATATATATATATATGAAGTAACGTTTTTTGGCCTCTAAAAAATATCAAAAAGGGCTCTTGGATAGAAAGTAATTTACTCAACTGGCACCTTGTTTGTAGAAACTTTTCATCTCACTGGTATACAAGAACATGCTTCAATGTACAGCCCCAACTTGTTATTTTGGGTTACTTCCAGTGAAGCTTCATTCAATGTCTTTTCATTTGGTGCCGAATCCTCAACTGGCTAACCCGCAATACATTCAAAGACTTGTTGAACACGGACCAAGGCAATAAGCTTTAAGAGGCAATATGGCAATGATTATTTTACATACGAAAACAGCACAATGTCGAATCAAAGCATTTGGCCCCAGAGTTTTAATTATTTTCCACTTTTATGAGGTCTGGTGGTTTGGAAGTGTTGAGAGAGTACATGATGTAGGCAAAATAAAGCAAGACGTCTCAAAGAGAGCAACGAAGAGTCAAAAGACAACTTAAAGTTGTTGTTTTTTTAAATGGGTGTTGTTGAAAGGGACCACTGCTTAGGACTAAGCTGTCCACATTTAAAGCAGAAACACCTTAGTCAATGAACCGTTTTTGTCTGACATCGGTGGATCCAACTGTGCCTTGTTTAATGAAGAATAGGGTCAACTTCTCTCTCACCTCCCATAAAATTGAGTTGTGTTTGCAATCAAAACTATCCAACCTGCCCTGAACAATCAACGTCCAGAGGCCTCGAAACAATGTCCGTCCGTTCGTCCGTCCGTCCGTCCATATATCTACGCATGTTGTTGGAATTGACCTAAACTGTTTCTTGGATTCCTGATAGGATCATGACATACTATAGCAACAGGTTTAACTTGCTAACTTCTTAATAGCTCTCCAAATGCAACACAGGTGGGGCCTCATGTCCTGGTTGGCAACTTGGCGTCTATGCTGCTGGTTGGGTACAGCTACACCCTCTCTCATTCTCACTCTCTAGTTTGTTTGCTTTCTTACTATGCCAGATATATTCTATGCGCTCTGGTTCGGTCCCTCCCTCACCCTCTCGATCCCTAGTCACGCCCCTCTCTCTCTCTCTCTCTCTCTCTCTCTATTTAATTCACTCCCTCGTTCCATTGATCCCATCGTTTTCATGCCGTCCCTCTCTCTCCACGGCCCTTGCTACCTCCCCCACTCTCTCTCGCTCTCTCCATTCTTTGTCATACACGCATGCTCCTAGGGCGTTCTAAAGGTGACTCTGGCAAGGGCCGGTGCTTGGCCGAGGCCATCAACATACCTGGTTCCCCTTAGGCCAGAGCCAGGGGCCTCGTGAGCTACCTTCAGATGGCATGCCAGGGCTGGGAGAAGTGGGGTGGTGGGAGGAGGGGAAGAGGAGGTGGAGGAGGGAGAAGGAGAAGGAGTTCAGGGTGAGGTGTAGTTGGTGTAGGCGGGAGAGGTGGAGGATAAATGGAGTTGGTGGAAGAGGAGAAGAGACGTTGGTTGAGGATGGATAAGGAAGGAGAGAGAAGGAGAAAGGGGGGTTGTGAGAAATCAAGGCGGGCATGATTATTGTAAGTAATGAAAATTAGGTCCGAGAGAAGAAGTGGACCAAAAACAGTATGACAGAAGACAAAAAGTGGGAAATACGAGAGCCAAACTTTTTCCCTTTCTCTGCTTTTCTTCCACTCTTCCATCCCAGGATTCTCCAGTGAAACCCACACACACACAAACACACCATGCCGAGCGTCCCGGACTAGTGACTGCAATTACAGGATGCGTGCATGCGTGGCACACAATCAAAAGGTGTGTATGGCTGTTTGGGCAAGAACAGGTTTGAGGAAGAAATGAGGGCGGGACGATAAGGAACGAGAGACTAGAGAGAGGCTGTGGAGGAGGTGTGGAGGTGTTTTGAACTCAACCCGTGTTCTTCACTGTGTCAAGTATGGAAAAACATGGAAGAAGGAAGGGCCAAAACGCCTTGCTGAAACAATTACAGAGCAACCAGAACACCGCCAAAACCTCTGTCTGGATGTCTGGGCAAAGAGCAAACTTTATTTTACTCTTTGTGTTAAACCTGCTGTTTGTACTGAGTACGATTCAACGAGACAAAACCGACATTGCATTGTCAATCAGCGTGCTTGTTACTTGATTACTGCACTTAGCAGACAGATTTTCTGCCAAGACTCTTCTAAGAAAAGATTCACCCGATGAGCAATCCCCCTGATGAAAATCAACAGCCAAGTCAAACTACTTTGTGTAAAATTATTAAATAATAAGCATGCATCGCATGCCACCTTCTGCTTATTCTAATCTGGACAGGTCTTCCCTGGACCTCGGGTTCCGTAGTTTGAGAGGCCTTCCACTAGGGATGCAGGATAGAGATCGAACAGCGAGTGCTGGAGGTTTGAGGAGGTGCTGCGCTCCCAGATGAGAATGTCGTGACTGTGGAGCTGGAGAACCAGAGGTTCCTTGGGCGGAGGAGTTAACCAGACGTGCCAACAACAGGAGTAAGTGGATAATAGGAGTGAGCGGGAGCGAGAGTGAGAGAAGGAGGTAGGGTTAGGACTCTGACTCAAGAAGCCTACAGGTGGACAACATTGAGGTTTGAACACAGATCCTTTCGGCAGGATAGGCTAACCACTAGCCTATCCTGCAACCTAAAAGTCCTCCAAGTGACAGGAGGAGAGAAGTGAGTCACAGAAAGAGATAGAGTAGATATAGTCTAGTCTCGGGGCCAACAATACCAATGGGTTTTGGAAGTGCTGAAGAGGTCGGTGTTCTTTTTTCCCTGCTGCTCATGCACTCACCCAAACACACACACACAGCAAGTTCACAATCATACACTATATCATTAGGGCTCTAGCCACTCTTCCTGCCTTGTCGATGCTTCCAGTACATTCTGTTCTCTTATAAAGAGAGACACAGAGAGAAATATTCTCCCTTTCTAGTCTTGCACTTGACATTACCTTGGAGTGTGCAATAGAGTTATAAACAATGGTTAATAGGGGGACTTGTCCACAGCTCCATGGAGTAGGTCACTGCCAGTGTGTTAAGTGAATACATAACTGACACTGACAAGTGTGCGTGTGTTTGTGTGTGTGTTTGTGTTTGTGTGTGGGTGGGGCATCGTTAGCTACAAGAAGGTGGAGAGGCCTGACGCTTTTCCTGCATTTATTACTTTTTCCAAGAAAGGGAAAACCGGCGTTCCTTAATGTTTGGTTTTGTCAGTTCCTGTGTGCACTCGTGTCTTTCCTTTTTCATGTGTTTTTTTTTTCACTTGCTTTGAGTTGTGTCTGGAAAAAGTACAGCCATGTGGCATTTCAGCAGAAGAACGCCTTAGGAACGGAGAAGCCAATTAAACAAATAACAAAAATAAAATCTCAAATTAATATTTGACATAAAATATGTATAAAAAAAAGAATAAAAAATAGAATGCCTTTGCATTACTCGCATAACATCAACAACAAATCACATTTCTTGTTAAAAATCCATACTTACGTACTTCTTTCTAACAACTTTCTGGTACAATGCTTAACACACAAAGTATATCCTTCCGAGTTTGAGTTCATGGTTGGTTATTGTGCCTCTGGCCAGGTCTTTCCAAGAACAACAACAATTTCTAAGAACTGTTTCTCTTCTTGGGTTTTCAAATAGCAATACAGAGAACAGCGAGCCTTATATTTTTGTTTTGGTTTTGTCAAAGAACCAAAAGAGAGGGAAAGAAAGGAGATGCCAAAACAAAATGAGAGAGGAGAATAGATAAAAGAAGAGTTGACAGGCGAGCCACAACAGGGCCAGTGTGGCACAGCAGAGGCTCCGCATAGGGCCAGAACAGGGCCAGCAGAGGGCCAGAACAGGACCAGCAGATGCTTAGAACAGGGCCAGCAGAGGGCCAGCAGAAGGCCTGCAGAGGGACAACCAAGTGCTAGCAGAGGGCCAGAACAGGGCCAACAGATGTTTAAAACAGAGGCAGCAGAGGGCCAGCATAGGGCCAGCAGAGGGTCAGAAGAGGGCCAGCCAAGTGCTAGCAGAGGGCCAGAACAGGGCCAGCAGATGCTTAGAACATGGGCAGCATAAGGCCAGAACAGGGCCAGAAGAGGGACAACCAAATGCTAGCAGAGGGCCAGAACAGGGTCAGCAGATGCTTAGAACAGGGGTAGCAGAGGGGCCAGAACAGGGCCAGCACAACGTTTTTGAGGTTGGGGCTTGGCCCTACATGACCTTCGTCAAAAAACAACACTTTAAATAGAGCGCTGCAGTTGTTTTTTAGCTACTTGTATATGGCACACTAAACAAGCTAAAATAGCCAAATACTGATCAGCCTGAATCCCTGTGTTTTGTCCGTAACCCTTGACTGTACCCTCTTATAACTCCCAGCCGCTCTAACCTAACTATGTACCCCCCTCGTATATCCTGTGTTATGCAATCCAACTCTCCCAGCGAGTCTTCTTTGACGGTGCCCCCCACTAGAATGAATACTTCCAGTAAACAGAGCAGAGGAAGTGGGTCTCTCTAGGCTGCGGCAGAGTGGTTTCCAGGGTAACATCCCCCCCCCCCTACCCTTCTCTCCCTAAAAAAAGCTCATTGGTCTAGATATGGAGTCTTGCTATTTGGAGGCTGTAACTATCTAACCCTGCCATCCTACCCCGCTTCCTTACTTACTCGCTCAGTTTCCTCTCACGCCCACACACAGCCCACTGGTAAGACAACAGCAACAGTATCAGGCAAACAGGAAAGAGCTGGGTCAAGTTGGCAGGACAGTGATGAGGGGAGAGGGAGGGGATGAATTGTGTTCTGCTGCCATTACTAGTGAGTGTATAAGAGGTGGCCCGTGAAGATGGTTGAGCACGCACGCCACTTCACTTGGGCTTCGGTGTATCTTTTGGTTTTTTCAACTAGGTGTTAATGTGTTTATTTTATTCAATTGAGTTTACGTTTTTCCCGTGGGGGGAAAGAGGTTAAGAAAGACATGAGTTGGGAATTGGTAACACCACTAACTTCAGTGTCTCCTAGTATTAAGTTTGTCAAACAAAGGCACATCAGCCCAATGGGCACCTTATTCATGTTGGACTGTGCCTTAATTGTTAGGATCAGTAGAATATAATATTATATAAGCATAGACTCTGTCGTACTCCTCTACACTTCTCCGATGACTCAAAGAAGACGATAAACATGGAAAGGGGTATGACATTGATTATTTTGATTATATAATGTTTTAGTTGCAATGGAATGCCTAATTAAACATTGATGGTGAAGAAGACTATGACCACACACACACACACACACACACACACACACACACACACACACACACACACACACACACACACACACACACACCTCTCTTCATGACCTAAATGTGGACTCTCCAACAGACAGAGCGGATCTCAAAGTCCCACTAGTCCTGATGTAAGGCCTGGAGGCTGGGGAGGAGGTGACTGGATTGGACCCTGAACACTGCAGCTGGGGGTGTGAGAGGGGGTTCGCAGGGTCCTTAGATGCTCTGTTTAAAACCCATCAGCACCCCGTAGAATTGGAGCCAGTGGTTCTGGAGAAACTCTAGCGACGGGGAAAGGAACGCTGTGCCGCGTTGGAACAAACCCTGGACTGTTTCTATGTTCTGTATCCCAATCAGAAGAGCGGGGGTATGGCAATAGGCTATTGACTGTTGCTTTGATGTATACTCGTAAAAAGTCTTACAGCACAGAGATCCCATCTTCTAAAATATTCTAAATATGGGTCTGTTCCTTTTAATGTACATGGGCACAGTGAGTTATGGCCGGTACACACTACAGGATAACTAGCCAATTTGTTGCCCGATTTCCCCCTCCCGACTCTGATCAACAAAACCCAGATCTGTTGATGGTTCTACCAATTTAATTTGTGGTGCTGCGGGGTACAAGTGTTTTTTTTACCAATCGCAAATCTTAAACATGTTAAATATTACAATCAGCTATCCTGTAGTGTTTTAAGCACATGGGCTACCATACATAGCCAATAGGAAGTAGGATCAAACACATAAGCTGTAATTACTATATATAGCCACAGATGGCAGCACCTTTAGACAGGTGAGGAGGGCGGAGCCAATACGACACATAGGACACGCCTACTTGGTATTAAAGCAGGGCCTGGAGCCAACGAAATCAGAAACATCCGGCAGTCCATTCTAGGGAGTTAGGTACAGAGGCCTGCTGTTTGTCGCTCACACGCGTGTCCATACAATTCCCCTCCTTTTGCTTCATAGTTACCATACCGAAATACTTTAACAAATAAAGTTAGTTAAAAGCGATCCGAATTAGACTACTTTCTTCAGTAACGAGAGGGACTTTGAGAGAGAACACAGTGTATTGATTGTCACGTGGGAATGACAATGGCCAATTTGGAGCCACACTGACCGGTAATCAAAACAAATGCCATTGCTGCAAAAGTAAAGTGTGATGGTTTGTGAAATAGAGTCCAACTGACGCTACAACACGTACAGTACATTTTCACGCTGTCGACATTACTTCGTCCATAGTTATTTAGTCGTTCCAGATTAGAGGACGTCCGCCTATTTGTTTGCCCTCAAGACAATTTGAGCAATTTGTGAGAGCTTCCGATTTAATAACCAGAACTATGTTGTTTGGAAATGGAAACGGTTAGTGTGTGGTGTGCTGCTTTGGAAAACCAGTTGCCTTCCACACACTTAACGGTCATCTAGTGTTTGTCAGGCATAAGTAGACTTTCCTTGCTCAAAATATGGCGTAGGTGGTAACTTTGTATCAAAGCAACAGCAGTCGGTCAGGCGTTACTGCCACTGTCGATACTCAATATGTTGTCTTTGTACAGTTATACGGGATAGTTCCCGATCATGTGCATGAGCACATTTAACGAGATGAGCAAGGTGAAGTGGAACTTCAGTACGTTAGTCCAAATTCCACAAACCAACCTGTAGTATCAAGGTTTCGTCTCATTATTATACATAGGTATGCCTTAAGTAGTACTCCATTAAAAAGGCTCTCTGATTAATGTGCCAATAATAATCAATCACATCACTATTCTTGGAACATTAATTTGTACCGTAACCCGCTCTGTAAAGGGGACTGTATGTTTGCAAAAACAATCTCCTCCAATCATAACGATTGTTCAGGTATTTGACGAACAGCCTTTGTGTATTGCAAATGCCAATGATGCTGCGTATCATAAAAAAAAATGTGGATCCTACTAGGTTGCACGCCAAGCCTTAACTGTGGGAAACGGCCTTGATATAGCTCGGTAGGCAGAGACCAATGCACACAACGGTGTGACTCCTGAGCTAATAGATTGTACCACGTCACTGTCATTTATAACCCTGGAGTTTTAACATCAACACATGTGTAACAGAAAGAGAGCGTAAGATAGAGAGAGACAGAAAGAATAATTCACAAGCACGTCTCTGACGGATGTCGGACTAGAGGACATCATTCCCACTCACTAGCTGGGGGTGGGGGGAGGAGCTTTGGGGAATTGCTGTAAGTCACATCTATTTATCGCACATTTTTTAACCAGAGAAGGACCTGATTCATTGAGATAACATTTTGTATTGTTTCACAGTGGCCTGGGCAAGCACCAGTGAACAATATAGTTTCAGAAAACAATTAAGCTGCAGACATGGGGGGGTCGAACATGGTGCAATCCTGGCTGGGAGTTCAACAATATGCCTCATCCCTATACATTACATTCCTGAAAGAAGCAACCAATCACATAAATAAAAAAGACAGAACACAAATTCCAACAAACCATAAAAAAACGTTTAAAATAAAGAAAAAACTGAATCATATCTCCCCCCGCGACCCAACCCCGGATAAGCGGATTGACGATGAGGATGAGGAGTCATTTCTCTTCCGTTTAAACATGTCTTATGAAGCCAGCTGAAGAGAAACAGATTTTCTCCTCCTCCAGTATGTGGTCCCTTTACCAGATAGCCGTTAGCCGTGAGGACAAACACCGGCTCGCTATTTAAAGCCACTCCATACAGCTGTTCAAACACTCGGCTATCCGCGCACGTCAGCTGAAACGCTTACATGACTCAGTGGCTCCACAACTACATAGATACGTTAACTGCTGTGTGCGTGTCATTGTGTGTGCTTCAGTTTGCGATCGTTATGAGGATGACCCGCTCACAAAAGGAATGTGTGCGTGTCATCATTTCACACAGCTAATAAGAAAATAGGACACAAACAAAACATCACAATGACTTGCACTCGCCCGAACACAAGGTATCTACAGTATCAAAAGTTATCAGCAGTCGATAAG
>NC_136948.1:7948411-7988411 GCF_949987615.1 Pollachius pollachius | reverse complement strand
CAAGGGGTGGTGGAGGGGAGGAGAGAGACAAGGGGTGGTGGAGGGGAGGAGAGAGACAAGGGGTGGTGGAGGGGAGGAGAGAGACAAGGGGTGGTGGAGGGGAGGAGAGAGACAAGCGGGAATAGAGATCATGTTCAATTTCCTCCGCTGGGGAACTTCTTAAGGCTCTGGACCCGACGCCGGCCTGCCCTCACCAGGCAGGCCTCGTTTGCATGGGAGCCCATTTCCTGTGGGTGATTAGCAGAGGGGAAAGCTCTCTCTCTCTCTCTCTCTCTCTCTCTCTCTCTCTCTCTCTCTCTCTCTCTCTCTCTCTCTCTCTCTCTCTCTCTCTCTCTCTCTCTCTCTCTCTCTCTCTCTCTCTCTCTCTCTCTCTCTCTCTCTCTCTCTCTCTCTCTCTCTCTCTCTCTCTCTCTCTCTGCGTGTGTGTCTTGGTGAGGTCTGGGGTTGTTTTGTCTGCAAGGGGAGGAAAGGAATGCCCAATCAAACCCAATGAACAGAACACCTGGAGAGTGGAAGGAGTCATATAGGAAAGAAAGTCATAGACAGGAGAGTCAAATGGAGAAGAGTCATATAGGAAAGAAAGTCATAGACAGGAGAGTCAAATGGAGAAGAGTCATATAGGAAAGAAAGTCATAGACAGGAGAGTCTAATGGAGAAGAGTCATATAGGAAAGAAAGTCATAGACAGGAGAGTCAAATGGAGAAGAGTCATATAGGAAAGAAAGTCATAGACAGGAGAGTCAAATGGAGAAGAGTCATATAGAAAAGAAAGTCATAGACAGGAGAGAGTCATGTAGAAAAGACGGTCCTATAAAGAAGAGATTCATCTAGAGATGAGTCACAAAGAGAAGAGAGGGTATAAATATAATTATTATAACCAGTTAGGTTAACTTCTGTCTCTGCTGGTCTCACAGAAAGGCGTGTTGAGAGATGGATATCAAAATGGACAAGTAATTGTTTTTGTTTGCCACCCATTATGACTGTAAAGAGCATTCCTTGTACTGGACTTTGCATTCCACTGCAAGGAGAGGGTGGAGCAGGAATGCATCAAGTCTGTTGACATGTCAGGTTTGAAATAAACATTCAGCACTCTTTACCTTTTATTTTACCTTGAACCTGTTCCTAATGCTGGGCATGACGTAGCAGTCCTTTGGTTCCTATCTGTTACACAAGTCACAGCTAATTTGTTCCCCTTGATACCATTTTTCTGCATAGACATTCAAGCGTTTCAATCGTTACCAAAGCAGTTTGAGGGAACACATTGAAAATGTGGCCCAAGAAAAACATCTATAAAGTTTGAGATGTTGAAAATATGACAGTATTGAGAATCAAACATTGAGAATCCATTGTTCTATTAACGTTTAGTTGAAGGAAAAAATATTAAAAACAGTGGTGCATAAAAAAAATAATGATTCCTAGTTATTTTATTCCCCCCAGAATGATGGCATGAAAGCAGGGGTAAAATGTGAATAGGATTATGCCGTTTGTAGGATATTTATATAAAAAAAAAATTTGTAAATAAAAAACAAACTGTCATAAACTGGGTTTGATACTTATGTACAGTTTGAGAGCAGGGCGCTGTGTGTGTGTGTGCGTGTGTGTGTGTGCAGAACAGACTGTCGAGGTAGACAATCCCCTCCATCTTCCATAAGGAAGTGTTTGACCCAAACCCTTGGTGTACAATGACTGAGACAACAATCCCAAACTGACAAACTAAATTACCCCTTCACTGCTAACAAAGACCCAACCACTTTATCAAGCAACACATGGTACAGACGTGTTTATTGGAGGTTGGCTGGTGTTGTCTATGCAGCAGCGTTCCTCTTTGAGGGACACTACAGCGGGCAGATGGCAGCCCAGGGATGATTGAATGGAAGACCATCCAGATGTAGACCAAATAATGACTCGCACATGGCCACCAAGTGAGGCTTTTGGTGGGCGCGGGTGTCTGTGTTTTGAGGATTGAAGTCCTTATTCTACTACGGATTCAAATTGTGGTTACAGGGTGCCGGGTCTGTTTTTACGATCTAATTTCTGCCCATGATAGCCCGCTAAGGTTAGTCTGGTCAGGACACGCTAGCTAGAGAGAGGGAGACCTCTTTGGAAACATTGGGTGTGGGACAGGACTCAAATCCCCCCCCGATGTTACAAAACACCTGGCACTACACAAACAATGCTTGGATGTCAAGAAGAGTCCCCCTCCAAAAAAAACCCAAAACAGGGTCAGAAAGAGAGAGGGAGGACTAAAAGAGAGAAGGGCTGGAAATAGCAAAGCTGTTGATGTCTGTATGGGTCAATCCCAGTATGGTGAAAGTAGCGATGACCAGACATGCCAAGACACACAGAGGGATGGATGGACCAATGCCTCCAGGAATGGGGGAGGAAAGTGATTGCTAGTTGCTGCTTCCAAACATTTGAGGCCCCCCAACCGAAAATAACATTTCAGTCAAGTTATTCATGTCTGAGATTTCAGTCAAACTGCGCCTTGACACAAGGACCAACAAATAGGAGACATTTTTTTTGTTTTAAAACTTGGATTTTTCTGTGGGTTCCTGTTCTTGCAACCCCTTTGGATATGAGCCTTTGCTTCTAAATGATAAGTACAGCGGCAATATGAAGGCCTAGGTAATGGAGAAATCCAAGTACACAAGTAAACCTGGAGAATGGAATAATAAGTTCACAGATCAGAAAGAATGTGAAGAAGAGTGGGGAATCTATGGGAATGGAGAGGAAGGACAAAAGGCCCGGTTGCCATGGCGTCGGAACATTCCTTTCACCGAGAACATGTATATTTTCTGATCACAAGAAAAATAATCCACGGGAGGAATTTTATTTTGAGAGCCGGCGGGTAGATCATAGGCTTACGGTGGGTCAGAGGGGGTTTCGCGAATGAGTGTGAGTCGATGACTGTTTGTGTCTATGTGTGTTCCATGAATCAGGGAGTGAGGTAATAGAATACAGCCTCTTCATATCCGTCCCCTGTTTTATCACTCTGTCACCGTTGTCTTCCGCGGTGCCCAGCAAGCAGGAAATACAACTTCACGCCAATCTCTTGGCCAAGACACGCGTGCAAGCTGCTGGCATATCAATAACAAACCCAACAACTAGGACACATAAACACACACACTCACACAAACACACATACATACGTTTTCCAGCTGGCTAACTGTATATGACAGAAATAGATGTCTAAAAATCACTTTTGGAAGGATGTTTACACAGGTGTCCGATTACAGTAAAATCCTCTCCTTCGCCTTTTGCGGCCCTCATTTTGGTTGCCTTTATTTTGCATGCAGTCTGTTTTCAATATGCTCAATCTGATTCTAGAGTTCTTCTGTTGATGTTTAAAGATGTCAAAAAACTAATGTTCCCAATAATGAGTTGCATAATTACACTGTTGGTCTGTTGGTCTCAGAAAGCATAAAAGTGACATCACAAGGTCAGTAGTAAGGAAGCAGCCAATCAGGGTGCAGGAACGAACCAGCAAGTGGATCTAAGAATAAAGCTGTAATTGTTTGTTCATGATAGATATTGGATTTTCCTGGTGATAAAAGAGCATTATGGACTTTTCCTGTTATGAATCGCATTCAGCATAATGCCATGTGTCACTTTTTCAAATCGGTCTTTCAGCAGTTCAAATGTAATAATATTTTGGGATTTTGTCATCAAATGTTAAACCTCTCTCCCAAAATGTGACGCACACACAAGCAGAAACAGACCACACACACACACACACACACACACACACACACACACACACACACACACACACACACACACACACACACACACACACACACACACACACACACACACACACACAAGCTCCAGCTGGAACACCAGCGGAGCCTGAAGACCTCTGGACGAACCCAGAAAAGTGCAGGGTTCTGTGAGTGGGTCCAGCCTACAGATGTACAGAACCCTGGCCAGACAACCTCACATCCAACAGCCCTTTAACGCAACACCCGTGAAACAGCGAATCCAAAACATTGGATCGTTTTAAGCGGGCTTCTGGATTAGAGGGTTTGGAACATTTGTTTAACTGTCATGGCGTGGAGGAGACCTATTATGGTGGCACAAAAACACATTAAATTAAAGGCGAGTTATGGTTACTGGACGCATACCAGCCCCACTGGGTGAAGGACAAAAGGTTCACGGTGGGCTCAATTCTCAGATCGTTATCAGCTTCTTGTTCCAGCCGGTGTTGTGATGGCTAACAATATGTCATTTAGAATAAATGCACAGAATGTACACCTTCCCTTACATTATAAAGAAAAACTAAGAGGGACAGACAGAATGATTAAGAGACCGACAGACAAATATAGAGAACGGTTAAGAGACAGAGAGACAAACAGTGAAAGGCCCATGGATGGCCCTTTAGACATGTTGACTGAGCAGTCAGCAGAGATCTGAGAGGAAGCGGGCAGATCTGGAATGCACCTTGAACCAGACTGGAATGACTCCTGAAATATGCCAAAAATGTACCCCCGCCCCCATCGAGACATGGGCTGGATACCCACCATCCACCTACAGACCCAAAACGCCAACCCAGCTCTACACCCCCCCCCGCGTACCACCCTTGCGTTATTGATCACACACATACGCGCGCACACACACACACACACACACACACACACACACACTTCTAAGGGCAGTTCAGATTTCCAGGTTTTCATTAACTTCCAAAATTATCCAAAGGCCAGACTTGGAGAGCAAGGGGGGGAGGGAGAGAAAGAGTGGATAGAGATAACTGAGATAGGGTGAGTGGGGAAGAAAGCAAGAAAAGGACTGGGAAAATTGTGTTAAATCAATAACTAAATCAAACCGAAATAGTGAACAAAGCAACGAGAAAGAGATGGATGAGAGAACAGGTCATTATAGGGAGTTAAGCTGTGCTGGAAAGTTTGGCTTTTCCGCACGATTCAAAAACACCCCAAAGAGGGAAAAAAATGTGGCAAAGGAATTTACAAGAAACGTCTTTTAACTTCCCAGTCTCCTCCCTCCCTTTTCGCTCGGCCCCACTCTCTCTCATTATCTCTCTCCCTCTTTCTCTCCATCCCTCATTCCCATTCTCTCTCCCGCCCTCTCGTTCTCTGTGCCTCCTGCAAGCTTTTGAAGTCTGTGTCGTCCCCCCCCGACCATCGGGATTGTGGAGTTTACCTGTTTAAAGAGAAATATATAATATCTATATATAATATTTTTTTTATATTTATTTATTATTACATATATATATTACAGTGGATTTTCTGTGCATACATACTATTACCGTGGATTGAACCAAACATGCATAGGAAGGGGGGTGGGGTGTGACTAAGAGTACTACTGTAAAAGGGCAAAGAGTCCACGCGCACGCGCGCACACACACACACGCACACACGCACACACACACACACACACACACACACACACACACACACACACACACACACACGCACGCACACACACACACACACACACACACACACACACACGCACACACGCACACACACACACACACGCACACACGTGGGGGCGGAAGAGGAGAAGGAGGAGCAAGGATTATTTTAGGTCTTAACTTGAAAACCAGTATAACAAATGGTAGCGGAGATTGACCCACATAGGAGTTGATGGCAGTCCAAATTCCAGCTGCACCATGGGACAGAGCAAGGGCAAGACTCGTGATTACAGATTGATAAGATCCAACACCTGCTGAGATCAGGCCAGGTTTGTATACAGCCACGGATAGTTGTTAAACTGAATGACCCCACTGATTATTAAGGGGAGAGAATAGATGGAGAGGAGAGACTGAGAGGCAGATGGACATTAACCAACATAATGCAATCAGAAACTATGTGGGCCTTTTGCTTTAGCCCTGTATGTGTGTATTAAGAACAGTAAAAAAGAACCAATACATTGGGCCCACCAAGGCACTGTAGTTTATTCCCTGCTCTACAATGAATAAATAAAAACGAGACAGGCAGACGGATACAATTATAACACGTCTGTGTATGCTCTGGCCCCGACCGGACTACCAATATAAACAGTTTACGGTTGTTAAAAAAAAAAAAAGTTCAATTCTTGGGAAGAGTCAAGGTCACTAACAGTAAAACAAATACAATATAGAAAGATAGTCTGGTCATAAGGAAATAAGGGGTGATTGGCTATAGCCTGAACAGAGAGCAAATGATTATGGGAGAGAGAGAGAGAAAGAGAGAATGAGATAAAGGTCCTCTGCTCATGCATGCCAGTAAGTGTAAATGAGTCTTCAGGCGGGGGCAAGCAGCAGGTAAATGCTCCAGGTTGTCAGAGAAAGAGCATGTGTGCCATGTTGCTTATGCAGCCTCACAAAGGTAGTTACAATTCAGCACACATATGTCATATGTGCATAGCCAAAGCGTGTTTATGATCCGTTAAAAATCATTTTGTGAATGCATGGTGAGAATTGCACTCCTCACCGTGCATTATAAAGTATATATTTGAAAGAAAGTGTTATGTTATGCTTGGCGTGTTATGTAGTGGGGAGAATGTATACTATTTTAATATGTGGCTGGAGGGTATGCGTGCTTTCAGTTTTACGGCTAAAATACTGCTACTACCTCGGCCCGAGGTAACTTGTGCTCAGCTTATCGGTTGCACCAATGGTTTAATTTTGATTTGTTGTGTGACTTGTGGTGGAAAACAATTTGTTATTCTTATTAGAATACCATAATCGCTTCTGCTTGACAATGACATGACGCAGTAAACCGTATACTATAATGAACGTTGTTATGATTCATAAATGTTAAGAGTAAACAGAAGTAGAAACAAGGCCCTTGGATGTGAGAGATAAGACTTTCAAGGAGCAGTATGTTTAGCTCGAGTTAAGAGATGTTTTTTTTTTTTAGATACTAACTGTAACTAGAAGTTATACTTGCAGTATAGTCTATTATTAGCCGTAACACAGATCTGTGGCTAATTGTCTATACAACACTATTATATTGCTGTTGATTAATAGATTATTGACTTAAAAATATTAAAAGCCTTAAACATGACATTGCTGTCTGGATCCAACCTTCAACGTTTCTGATAAAATTGGGGAAAAGAAATGTTAAATTGAAGACAATTGACGCATTCAAATACGGCCATTTTCAATCTTCCTTTCGATTAAATCTACTCCACATCCCCTGTCGGAGAATCTGCTGCCGTCACGTGGACACACAGAGCCTCCTAGAGACAGCGCCCAGCGCCCAACTAAAGCTTGATGTCCTTCAAAAGACCCTCTCGGCCTGGCCAGTGTCACCTGCAATGGGGGGCTTGCACTCCAATGGGGGGCTTGCACTCCAATGGGGGGCTTGCACTCCAATTGGGGGCTTGCACTCCAAGACCTCAGAGACAGAGACCTACGTCATAGCTCAGTAATGACGGCCCTCGTTGGACACGGTCTGGGGGACAGGCCGGGGACGCTTGGCACTGGCAATGCAGACCACACACGCTCACACAAACACCAGCATATCCACGTGATTTGTACATGGCACAAATCACAAACAAATGCCGAAGAGTCTCGCTTTCAAGGCAGCGTTGACAAAGCGCAGAGATATGTCTGCGTCGGCTTGATGAGCGACACTTGTTCTCTATTATCTGACGACGTACACGACTGGAACACACAGACACACACAGCTGTAAAGCCAGGGCCCTGCACTGTCGCTGATAAGGAAATCTGAAAGGGATGGTCGGCAGGAAAAGAGAGAGCCAGGGAGAGAGACCAGAGGGGAGCGCAGGGGAGAAAGAGAACAGGAGAGAGAGACCAGGAGAAGGACAAGAGATAGGTTGGCAACTGAAGAGGTTGAGGCTGGCAGGAAAGAGAAAATGTATAGGAGAGGAATGGAGAAGTCCACACAGCGTGCGTCAGCCAACAGTCCCACAGACCAGCTGGACTGCGTTCTCTTAACTGCAGCTTCTAGTCCGGATACTAAACCCATTATTACATTATCTCACACACACACACACACACACACACACACACACACACACACACACACACACACACACACACACACACACACACACACACACACACACACACACACAGCTTCTTATACAAGACCGCGACTTCATGATTCATCTGGGCTACTTTAAAGATGAACCCCTCTGCCCACCCATCCTGTTTTACACTACGCCATCCTCCTGTGTGTCGTGCATGTCCTCCACTACTCCATCCCTTGGGAGGTGGGTGCTGAGGCTAAAAGTGAATCATCCATCACTAATAATAGGACAACATATGACCCACGATATCCGACCCTAGTGCTGCGTGGGCTATCAATTAAAGCACAGGGGGAGATGGACCAAGAGGGCAATGTTCTGTTTGCACAGGGCCTTTTCCTCATCAAAATAATGTTATGTAACTAGAGAAGCAACTGGCCAGCTGCCTGTGTGTTAATATATCGAATACAATATTATTGAATAAATTACAAAGAAAAATGAATGATGGATTTTATAATTATCTGAAGGTGGAAAGCTATGAACAACAAATGCTTGATATATTTACTTGATAACAAATATGCACACACATTATATATATATATATATAAATAAACACACTGTGGTTTGTCACTGGTCTTTGATTCCCTTGACAAACCTGTAAAGACAGCACCTGCATCGTTTAATCACTAGAGCCGCTCAGAGGGATCAAACCTCCTCTGATGTGACAGTCTTCTAGGCCTCAGCCAATGGCAACACACAACACAAGCCATGCTGTGACCCAATAAAAGGTAACACTACACTACCACCGGTAGACTAGCTCCAACGTGCCCAGTGGTCTGGGTCTCTGAAGCATAAAACCGCAATATTTTAATTGAATCCAAAGAGCAGCCGTTAAGCCACTCCGTAATCCCATAGGGCCAGCATTTACCGTGGTAATTACCATTATTGGACACCCATAATGATTGGTTTAAGGTTTTTGACATGAAGCAGTACAGGCAGCTTCATTGGGCGGTCGCAGTGTTCCATGCAGTGGAAAACAAATAATGCATGACGTGGAACCGTGTGTCATAAAATGAAGGAAGGGGCTAGGGGGATACATATAACAGATAGCGGGCGACAATGCTGGACCAAATGAAATGCAAGACGGACGCAAAAACGCCATCGCCTTCTGACTGTGCGGCTATGGTGATGAGGTACTCCATTTAGGCGTCAAAGTACCATGGTCAAGAGAACAGCTTTGGCAGTGGCACTCCTGTTGTGTAAACAGAGGTCTCTGAAAGTGTTCGAACCATTACGTTCTGTAAAAGGCAACAGCCAAAGGTCACATCCTCTTAGAAGCTTTCCTGCCGTCAGGCCAAAAAATATCTAAACACATGCTAACACATACACCAGTCAAACCTGAAGTAAAGAATACCTGGTAGAGAAACTTGTAGGATGTGTAAACACTGTGATCTCACTCTCACACACACACACACACACACACACACAACTTAAAAGGACTACTTCTTCAAGTATCTCTATTAAGCTTCTTGTTGAAGTGAGGAAGCAGTTAAAGAACCCTGGAGAATAAGTTAGATAGAAAACTGTCTGTGAAAAAAGCCTTTCTAACCGCACGGCTAAGCCCAGCTGCCGCCTCCTCCACGGGGCTGACTTGCAGATACTTGTGCTTTAAGTTGGGGATATGTGGGTGTGTGGTGTGGGTGGGGAGTTGGCTGGCTTCTGGTGAGCCAGCCAAGAGCAAGCAGCAGAAAGGCTGGTAGCTGGCATCAACTACAGCTGGCTGGGAGGCAGGCAGCTCCTTACTGGAAAGTGATCAGTGAGGTTTTTTTCTTAGTTGCTTTTTTTTCTCTCCTTCCTCCTTCATGTCTGAAACAGGTCAAGGCAGGTCCCCCTCCATCACCCTGCCTCTCTCCTTTTTTTTTTTTACGAGCCCCACCTGGCAGCTTAGTGATCAACCTCTGCCACCGCCATTTCTGGTTGCTGACAAACGGCAGCAGAGGCAGAACCAGCAGCAGCAAAGTGGGCCGGTGTTTTGAACAAGGACACAAACACATGACGTCCATCTCAGTTGTTATCAAGAGAGCAACGGGGTTAGTCTGTGCAGAAGAGGTGTTCATATGTTAACAATTAATTTGCATCACACAAGCTTTGGCCCAAATTATGACTACGACAAGTCCTCAGCAACGCACAAACACATTAACTTTTTACACACACACACACACACACACACACACACGCACAGGATTGACGACTTTTAACTGGCACCTGAACACATCTGCCAGAGGACTGATCCAAAACATCATTCATTAGCAACTCCGGCTAAGGCCTATGCCTTTGAGCTGCTAAAATGTGCCCACGATCCCCGACAGACAAATGCGACCGTTGCTTTGTGCTTGTTAAATACAAGAACCACAACACACGGCAGTTTATGTTATGCTAAGCAATACTATTCTCGTGAGGCAGTTTGCTGGCCATTCATCAGACATCTTGGGTTATATAGCCTATTTGTTTTCAGTCTTTCTTTGCCCACCAATAGGCCTAATTCGGGTTTTATTTGCACAGTATGACTGCATTTAGGAGAAACAGTTTAGCTTCATTAAAAAAAAAGAAGTACAAGGAATTCGTGTCGTGAACAATGACGTAAAATACGTCCTCAAGATTGTTAATGGTTAAATGTCTGTCTCCATTTGGATGACACCTAGCAAAGGGACAACTAACTTAACTTGATCGGACTGACAAAAGGGCTGCCTTTCAAACCCCGAATCCCCGCGGCGGATAACTAAAACAAGAAGTAAGAAGTGGATATATCACTGCTACTTTTTGTTGATGCCACCTGGCTTTCGCCGCAGTCCTGGATGCTTCCTCTGACTACGACACAACTAGCCCCATTCGTGACCCAGAAATATACTGTAGGGTCACCACCATTAACCACCTTTGGACGGTTTATGACAATGGCCTATTATAACCATCTTTGGATGGGGTTTGAAAATGATAATAAGCCGGATTTTCGGCTGACAAATGGGGATAGGACAGAACAGGAGGGAGGAGGAGGGGTACAAACTTGCCGCAGTTCGGAGTTCTGCAGTACCGACATTGTCGAAGTAAGCAAGCCTCTGCCACGCACACATCCCATAGAGATTTATAACAATTGACAAATGAACATGAATACTTACTATCGCGTGTCTTGGCGAGAAGCGCGAAACGCAGGTAATCCACAAGTTCACGCGATTTGATACGGGGAGTAGTTGAAGCGAACAAGATGACTCGGTGACGGTGAACACAAGTTCTTCCACATGCTCGTCGGCTGGCTTAGACGTACCCGGGAGGCAAAATGAGAGGTGATTGTATTTTTTATCACTCTGACCGGATTGCTTTCTCTGTGTCTTTTCTCCGCGTTCACATTCCCTGTGCTGTAAGATCAAACCATCACATTCCACCGCGTCCCCAACAATGAAAAAGGTGGGTTTTCCTTTCCTCGCCGGAGGACCCACCCCTTGGAATGACTCTGCGCTGTCTGACCGCAAAAAGAACGCCCTTCCCGGCTACAAGGTCCCGCCTCTCAAGACCAGCCGGTAAAAATGTGAGGGAAGCTGAAATAGAGACGGGCAAATAGGCATATTCAAGTTCTTGGAGGAATAATCCTTGCCTGGTATGCAGTATGCAGATCACATTGCCCAAAAAAGGACGTTATTATTATGGGATGTTATGTCAATGGTCACAGTCACACCACAAGTGTTTTCTATCTGGCTTCTGCCTGCGTTAAGTGAAGTTGTTTGAGCCTAGGTACCTTTTATGGTTACAGTTTGAGAAATAGCGAGGGACATTTCTTCTGTGTGCAATGACTCACTTGATGGAAAAAGGCAGCAGTTAGGCCTGTCTTCATATCCTCTCCCTTTCAAATTGTTTTTTTTTTGGGGGGGGGGGAGGGTACAAACTTGTGGGGTAGTAACTTGTGAACCTAATGCTTGGCACTCACTCACATTCAGACTCGTTATCTGAACTGCATTAAGTCTCTTTGACATTTGAATGTAAAGGACATTCCTCTTGTTGTGAAACACATTCTTGACTGTCCCCTATGAAGCAAGACATATTTACAATAAGATAAGCTTGATGTTTTTATTTTTCTGCATTCATCCTTCTATTTTCGTACCTATCGCATAGCCCCTTAGTCTTTGTTTCGCACAACATTGAGTGGCATATTGTCGACCTGTACAGCTGCCCTGTAGCAGGAGCCAGTGGCTTCCCTCAGACAGTTATCCCCCCCCCCCCCCCTCCACACACACTCAGCAGATCCATCTGGACCACCACACATCTAAATCCAGTCTATTTAGGGGTTAGGGTATTAAACCTTCAGCAGAAAGGTTCTGGGTTCAACCCCTGGTGTCTGCAGTCTACCTGAATGTATCCATACCTGAGCAAGAGAAGCCCAACCAGAACCTGTATGTGGGAAAAATAAAATATTTTACTGGTTGTTTCTCACTATATCATTAGAATGGTATGTAGAATGTATAGCCTAGTATGTAAGTTATATCCGTATCATTAACATGCTGAAGGGGAAGAGAACTTTGGCCTCTTGTTAAGGTCAATAGGACTGTAATTGACATTAGGTATTACACATTGATGATAAAGGTTTGATAAACTATGAATGCTTCATTGTCCTCTTTATTTTTTTGCTGCAGTGTGTGTGTGTGTGTGTGTGTGTGTGTGTGTGTGTGTGTGTGTGTGTGTGTGTGCATGCTTGTGTGTGTCTGTGAGCTGTGTGGGTGGGTGCTCTAAAAGGTTATAATATGATATCCTAATCTATGATGAGAAATTGGTCTCCTTACCAACAGAAAGCAAATATGCCAATCTCAAAGGTTCTGTTAAGTGCAACAAATAGCAACAAAAAGAAAAACAAAATAATGTTGAACAAACTAATGTGTTATTGTGTCACCCATGTCTTTCAAGCTATTCTATAGTCGTTGTATTTGCAGATCAGATAAGCCGGACACAATTTGGCAATAAAAAATAGTTCTCTAACACTCTACTCTCCTACCCTCCTTAAAATATGAATATTCCTCTTATCCTAGAATTCAACCTAACCAGTGAGATGTTGTTTTGTTGGCTGTATTTTCAAACAGGGTAAAAGGCCAAACAAAGTGACATATTAAGAGGAAATTAAAAAGTATTTGCAATAGCTGCTGTTTGCTAGAGGCAGTCCAAGGTGTGCCCGACATCTGAGCACCATGGAGCCAAGATGGAGCACAGGTGCGTGTTCGGGGACACGTGGGTGTGCATGCACATTTATGTGTGTGAGTGTTTGCTAAGCATGTGCGTTTGTGTGTGTGAGTGTGTGTTCGCGCTCCAGCCCGCACATGTAATCATGTTTAAATGAGGGAGAAAAAAAAGGAGAGATGACGGGGAATACAAAGTGTTTCAATCAGTACGTCAGTATATAGATTCAGGCCTGTAGTGTATGAATGAGAAGTTTAAATAATAAATAAAGAGATACGTTTGCATTTGAAGACACAGGTACCCAAAACAAGAAAAAGTGAGGAGATGGAAGTTACAAACCGGAGTGGAAACCAACCTGTTATGTAGATGAAGCTACGCAAATCTCATGTTTCCGTCCTGGGACAATTGGCTCACACACAGACATCGTTCTGTAATTTGGGATATTTGCTGAAATAAATCAAATTAACCTAGTCTCGAATGTTAAACGAACTAGAACATAGTGTGATTGGAGGTGAGCGAGTTTGGGATTTTCCTCAAGCCATACAGTGAATACACACTCGGTGAGCACACACAAGCACAAACACACACACACACACACACACACACACACACACACACACGGGAAGAGAGCTGTCCCCCCTGGTCCGTGTCCTTCCTAATCACAAACATCCTCCAGTGGCACCATTGGCTACCAGGAACACATAGACAGTATATGAATCATAGATGAGCACATATGTCGCCGTTGACAAATTCTTTCCTCTTACCGATAAAGTATTTTATTTTATCTTTAGAGAAAAGTTTTCCTTGTTACATGGTTAAGTGGGATTTATTCCAGATTCACAAATGATTGTTTATTCATATTTATTTTTACAGCAAGGATTAAGGATTCCAAAGGATTCTATTTACTTTCCAAATCTAGTTGCACTGATGGCACAGATTTTTGCCCACCTAAATGTGTTGTTCACAAAAGCTGCAGCAAACCGTATACTGCAAGCTGTTTAGCTGAACTGCCAATCCTTTCCAATTCCAGATATTTTGAAAGGTTTTTATAAAATAATATGAAACCACATCATAGTTAAGGTACTGTTCAAGTTGTTATATGTAATTAAGCATTGTGTAAAAATCCAAGAACTTGGATCATCATGTCATTTTTGTCAACTACAGAAACAAGCCTATGTTATTATACTATGTGATTTATACTACCCCCTGACTTATCTGTTGCGCACAATCTTCCACATTCCCCTTGCCGAACCAAGTGTGACACGTGTGTGTGCGTCACCCACACCCATACCCACACACACACACACACACACACACACACACACACACACACACACACACACACACACACACACACACACACACACACACACACACACACACACACAAACAAACCCCAATTTGTCTATCAAGCACTATTTGCTAAATAAGTGTGTTATGGGTTATTGGGTATCTGAAGACTTTGGACATGTGGCTAATAAATACCTGGATTGTGTATCCTATGGTATTTTAAGATGTTCAAGGTTGTTCCAAAGTTGTTCAAGTTAACCCGTTCATCTTCATTGTTTCGGCATTTGCGCAAACATTATTGAGAGCTCTGTTCTCCATGATGGGATGAAAGTACTTTTATCAGCACTCCCAGAACCTTGGGACAGGCTGGAGGGACTTGCTGTGGTTTTTAGGAAGTATTTTCTCACCAAATTCCTTGAGTAACGAATACCTGACAGCCCTGTTTGATACATTAACAACATTATCACTCCTGCACCTGGAAATGACTGATGTGCCATCAGATGTGAGTATCAGAAATAAGTATTGCAGTAGTTTTCTCTAATCATCTCCAACCCTGCAGCCATTCAGCCTCTCCTTAAAAGAAAAATGGGTTCCATCCCTTTCCAAACACTATAGGCGTATTTTTAAATGCCCTTTTTCTAAATAATATTCGAGAACGTTTTTGCTCGACAGTTTTTGGTCCAATGTTCACAGTTAACCTGGAAGCATCCTTGCTCAAGCGGCCTTAAGTGCACCTTGACCTTAAACGCATCTGTAACCTTAGTTCGGTGTAAGTTGCTTTGCATAAAAGCATCAACGCAATTAATTGACACGGAGCACCGGGTCAAAGGTTGTGTCAAGGGAGGATCGGACATGCAGGATCTCTCTCCCTCCCTGCCCTTAGGATGAGGGCAGGGTGGCACAACCCTGAGGTCTGCAGCTCTCGCATGCCAACACTGGCTCTGCAATTTAGAAAACAAGGAGGTCATTGGCAGTGTTCCCTCTGCCTCTCCTCTATCCTCTCCTCTCTCCTTCGTTCTCACTGAACGCCTGCACTGAAATGCCTTATCTGTCGAGATGAATAGATTCCTCAGGGTGACCCATGCAGCAGAGCAGAACATCAGGGTACGTGTTCTGCACGGACTGGTGGCTTGGTTCTCCAGTGGATAGGAGCCACTCTTAACAGCCTTCTTAACCCTTCTGCACACACAAACACACCCATGCGCACACACCCAGACGCGCACACACACATACACACACACACACTAACACACACACACACACACACACACACACACACACACACACACACACACACACACACACACACACACACACACACAGCCCGAAGGAATGAGACGGGATAGCTTTGAAAAAACTATCATAACCTTCAATTGCAAAGGTTACAAAAATGTGTGTAAGGATTGGATGGGATTAGATGTATGAAAACCATCCCAGGAAATATAAACTAAATTCATACAACATTCATCGCTAAAACGAACGACAAGATGGTTTTAAGTACAGAAGCCTGTATTGTAACACATGACAGTTCTGAAAAATGAATAACCATTGTTTTGTTTCCACTGCCGATTCATAAAACCGGGCTCGAAAGGGTTATAGGGGCTTGTTAACCTTAATGTAGGAATTAAACAGTGGCCCCACAGAGACCAGGTTCCCTTTATAAGAAAGATCTACTACTGACGAGGCGTGGCTATTAACATATCAAAGGTTCGTTGGACAGTATGCTCACTGCGAGAAATGCGCATAGTTTATGGGCAATTACGGGAATAAATGCCCATAAATGGCATGGCCGGTCTACTCCTCAAAGGCTTTGAGGACTTTTCATCAATCTCTACTTCCACCTAGCGATGGAAATCCAGCACTACATTATATTATTACTAAAATTATTTAAAGAAAAGTATGCTAGTAATCTAAAAAATTCTACACTGGCAATTGATACATCTATATTATCTTGCTTTCATATCAATATAAATACATGAAACAGTAATTAGATTAGGTAGGCTGATGATCCATAAATTCAAGACATAGTTTAATTGTCTCGTGATATTGAATATGAATGTGAAACGTCTTTACGAACAATGCTCTGAAAGAAGGGAAATACCCTTATAAAGATCAGACTGCAACTCTGTGCTTTCCGAGGGGTAGGGCTAACACCTTTTTACACACACACACACACACACACACACACACACACACACACACACACACGCACACACGCACACACACACACACACACACACACACACACACACACACACACACACACACACACACACACACACACACACACACACACACACACACACACCCGAAGGAATGAGACGGGATAGCTTTGAAAAAACTATCATAACCTTCAATTACAAAGGTTACAAAAATGTGTGTAAGGATTAGATGGGATTAGATGTATGAAAACCAGCCCAGGAAATATAAACTAAATTCATACAACATTCATCGCTAAAACGAACGACAAGATGGTTTTAAGTACAGAAGCCTGTATTGCAACACATGACAGTTCTGAAAAATGAATAACCATTGTTTTGTTTCCACTGCCGATTCATAAAACCGGGCTCGAAAGGGTTATAGGCAGGGTGCGATTTGCCGGTGGGGATGGTGGGGATTATCCCCCCCTCTGGTTTACACGTCCTACCCTCTGCTGAATTATTTTTATCCTCGGTGGGGATAAAAATTATCCCCCCCACCCAAAGTATTTTCACCATTACATCGTAATAATTAACAACCAAAATACACAGGGTCCGTCTTCATTTTGAAACATTTTAAAATGTTTCTCAAAATTATACCCCCTCTGGTTTTTTCACAAATCGCACCCTGGTTATAGGGGCTTGTTAACCTTAATGTAGGAATTAAACAGTGGCCCCACAGAGACCAGGTTCCCTTTATAAGAAAGTTCTACTACTGACGAGGCGTTGCTATTAACATATCAAAGGTTCGTTGGACAGTATGCTCACTGCGAGAAATGCGCATAGTTTATGGGCAATTACGGGAATAAATGCCCATAAATGGCATGGCCGGTCTACTCCTCAAAGGCTTTGAGGACTTTACATCAATCTCTACTTCCACCTAGCGATGGAAATCCAGCACTACATTATATTATTACTAAAATTATTTAAAGAAAAGTATGCTAGTATTCTAAAAAATTCTACACTGGCAATTGATACATCTATATTATCTTGCTTTCATATCAATATAAATACATGAAACAGTAATTAGATTAGGTAGGCTGATGATCCATAAATTCAAGACATAGTTTAACTGTCTCGTGATATTGAACATGAATGTGAAATGTCTTTACGAACAATGCTCTGAAAGAAGGGAAATACCCTTATAAAGATCAGATTGCAACTCTGTGGTTTCCGAGGGCTAGGGCTAACACCTTTTTACGCAATCTCCTCTTCCCCTGCTTCTCATTCAGTCTCACCAGTCTGACAGACAAGACGCGCCTTTGACTTGCTCAGGAGGATCTGCTCTCGCAAAAGAAAAAATAAATAAAGAGAAGAACCGCTGTGTGGATGGTCTACAGGTAAGTCTCAGGACTGTTGAATGTGTTGATAAAGTTAAGCCTTTAACTTGCTGCTATACCTTCTTATATATAAGTAGGTATATATAATCTACTTATAACAGAAACGTTATAAAGATGACTGACAACAGTTCAATTATAATTGCTAATTAAGATGTGCTTCCGTTTAGGTTCGCCACAATCTTCCTGTTTACAACTAACCTCCAAATTGAATAGGCGAAATAAGAAACATTTCTAAAACAATAAAATTATTATTCATGTACACATGTAAAATAACTCGATATTGTATGCCAATTGAAGAAGTTAGCTCTGACATTTAATATTAAAGGGTATTAATATGCAGCTCAGTGTGCAAGTGCAGTCATTTCCTGTCAGCCTCTCCTAACAGTCTTTTGTCAAACAGCTTTCACATTTTTTGGGAGTGTCAGTCTTGACTACATTTTATGATTAACTATATTTTACGGCTAGTAGGAAGTAGGATAAAGGGTTTTCTTGTAGTACAGCTTGTGTGTGAGTGTCAGAAAAGGGCTATAACAAAAAAAGAGCTAGCCTATGGCCAATATGAATTTCTTCTAGTACTTCTTTCTCCTATTGGTCACTTTGTTTGCTTTGGTTAAGTTGTAATCTGGAGGTTAAATGTATTTTAATAATACAAATACATGAATATACTTGTTATCTTGATGGACAAGTTAGTAATAATAATAAGACATTAATGAACAATACACGTGGATATACAATTATACTTCATTTAAACTGTGGTGTAAAGGCTACATTTTGGAATCTGATTAGTTTTCTTTGCCACTTCCCAGATAGAAGCAGTGTTTTCAAAAAACAATGGACATGACTTTCATCACGGAGGTCAAACCACTATCCCTAGATATCACTGGGCTCAGCGGCTCTGCTCCAGACGTCCCCAAGGCCAGCGAGGACTTCCTGGACTCCGAATTCCGCTACACCCTTTTCTCTGCCTCCTATGGCATCATCTTCATCCTGGGCTTCCTGGCCAACTGCTACGTCCTGTTCGTCATCCGCCGGATACGTGGGGCACACAACATCGGAGAGATCCGCATTTACATGTCCAACCTGACCGTCGCCGACCTACTCTTTGTCTGCGCTCTCCCCTTCTGGGTCGGCTACTACAGTCGCCACGGTGACTGGATCTACCCGGACTTCCTGTGCCGCGTGACCGGCTCCATGTTCTTCATCAACACCTACTGCTCCATCTTCTTCCTCTGCGCCATCAGCGTCAACCGCTACTGGGCCATCACGCGGCCTCTAAGCGCCGTCGCCTCGAACAGCTGGCGGCGAGGCGCCGGCGTGTCCTGCGCCATCTGGGGGGTGACCTTGGGCGCGGCGGTGCCTTCCCTGCTGTCGCCCGCCTCCTACCTGGACGAGCGGAACGTGACACGCTGCTTCGAGGGCTTCCACCGCCAGAGTGACGAGACCAAGCGTGGCGTGGCGCTCACCCACTTTCTCATCATCGCCATGTTTTTCGTGGTCTTCATCCTCGTGGTGGTGTGCAACCTCCTCATCGCACGCACCTTGCTACGGAAGCCCCCGGGGGCCCGGGCCAGATCGGTGGTGGCTGAACAGGCGGGTCAAAGCCTCAACTCCCCGGCGTCCAACAGGTCCCGAGGGGTGCGGCGCCAGGCGCTGCAGATGCTGTGCGTAGTGGTCGGCGTGTTCGTGCTGTGCTTCCTGCCCCACCACGTCGTCCAGGGACCGTGGACCCTGGCGGTGCTGGAGATCGGTGAGGGCTGGGGCAGTGTGACCTGGAGCCTGGACACCCGGCAGACCCTGAATGACGCCCATCAGGTCACCTTGCTCCTCATGGGCCTCAACTGTATCCTTGACCCGGTGGTGTACTGCTTCGCCACCAATAAGTTCAAGACTTTCATTTCCCGGCACGTGAGGAAGGTGATGAAAGGGGAAGCGTGCTCCCCACAGACGTACACCAGCCAGTTGTCCAGTCAGGAGAGCAGGAACCACAGCCGAAGAGCCCCAGGAGAAGAGCAGCCAATGGCGACGATAGGGAAGGACTGCGAGATGCACTGCTAGAGCTGAACGTCACAGAATGGAAATACAGCAAGGCTCTTGAAGATTTAATGACAGTGGGTGGACTATTATGTGAAGCCTGTGATGTATTATTTCAGGTTAGCAACAGTACAACTATGGAAGTAGTGTATAGCTATATTCGAAAATGTATAGCTTGTTATTGTTGCTCTCATGCACAAGAGACATACATGAAATACATAAGGAGATAGGAAGTGTTGACCACTCCCTATCTCCCATGAGCGCTCATGTTCAAGTTGTTTAGTGTTTGTAAATGTGTTTGCATACAGCATCATATCACAATACGTTAAAAGATCGGCAGCAACAACAACACACTGATACCTTTGAATGCTATTTAACACTGAAACTGTAGATTTTGTGAAGACGTTCCCATGTGTTTTAATTTTGTGGAAAGCAGAAGTAAAGATACTGTGTTACAATTGTCATTGTGGAATTTTATTGAAATGCGAAACAGGATCCTATTGTGAAATGTTTTCAAGGCAGTGACCTTTGGAGACGTAAGGTATAAAGTCATTCTGAAAGTATCAGGCTCCAAGAATGCTTCAACTCTGTCAAATTAGTCTCTTGTTTGAATCTATTTCTTTGTTCATCCAATGAAGAAAGAGGGAAGGCAATATTCTCCTACCCCCTATAACAGGAAGGCATTTGTGTAATTGTTTGTGTATTCCAACACTGGTAAAAGACCAAGACATTTAATTGTTAATTGTTGCGTAAATCAAATGTACATACATCTAAACCAACTCAGGTCCCACACAGAGTCACACAAATCACTTAAATCAGAAAACATGTTGAGCAAACTTTCACAGAAGAAAAGTCTTATCCGGAAGGAAGTGATTCTAAATGTTTTAGCCATATTTGTTTTGTGGATATTGACTAGAAACGACCCCAGGTAAGCGGTTTTGAAGATGAGGATGAGGACTAACATGATAAATCCACATTCGTAATTCCGAATTACATCATTAATTTCTTTCAGTTTGTTTATTTTCAGTTTGTTTGATTGATGTTCCTCTTAAGACATTGTTTTTTAACGACAAACATAATGCATCTAGTCTCTTCATTTAAGTTATTTATTCAAATAAACATTTTCACATTTCTCAAACACAAAAAACTAAATTTGTACTTTCATGAAGAAATTATGATAACAAACATCGGACAATCTATGTAACCTTCAAAAGCTGTTGATAAAATTGGAAATGTAATTTTGCGATTCCCCGTCAACCTTAATTTTCCTCTCCAAAGAGGTCAATTACTGCTCATGGAGGTCAGGCCATACTGTTATATGTAATTTCCAATCGTGAAGGTCTAGGATAGGCTGGAGTAGACATCATGACCAGTCATGGAGTTTGGCTTCAGGTCTCCGTAGGCTAGGTTGGTTCCGGTGTAGTTCATGTAGTCACCTTGACTTTCAACATGTGGCAGGCCATCACTTGGTTTGAACCAATAAATAACAAACCAACAAATCAACTTTGGATGATATTATATCAAACACATTCTTGGCTATTCACTTTTTGAATCTCAATGTAACAGGACAGACTGTAATAATGGTTGTGTAATGTGTGTGTTTATAATAACTATTGGCTTACCTTGTGGCCATTTTAGATCCAGTCAAACCTGTATATGATTTGACCCATGCACACAAACACACACAGACACAGACAGACACACAGACACAGACCCACAGACACACACACGCACACACAAACACACACACACACACACACACACACACACACACACACACACACACACACACACACACACACACACAAACACACACACACACACACACACACGCACACACACACAGACGCACACCCACACAAAACCCTTTTAATGTGTGCAAAAAATAGTGAAATAAATACCGAGTCAATAAATCAACATAATTCTTTTCGAACCTTTAGCCTTGGCACTTGAGGATATCACTTCCTGCAGAAGTGTGCAACAGGGGCCATAACGCCCCCTGGCAAACAGCAAAGCAGCAAGCAGGATGAGCCAACCCAGGAGAGACAGACCAAAGCCTGCCAGACCCAAATGATCCACAAGAGCCAGTCCTAAACGTAACATATCAAATACACAGATAGTTAAAATGAACTGAGGTCGGAGGTGAACACACAATTAGCAGTGGCAACATTAACGATAATAAGCAAGGGAACTCAATTCTAAATGTCATCCAACAAAAAACCTGTAGATTCTATTCAGGATTTTGTGATGAATACAAAAACTTGCACAGACAAAATAAATTGTATACGTGATGTCACAAATAAATACAATGCAAATGAACATCTCATTTCCAGAGGGAGAGAACAGAGAAAACCTACCCGTCTTGGGCATGCCCACAACCAGAATCAGGAATGATGAGCTGTTTTCCGTTTGATTGATCCCCATCTCCAGGCTCTGAGCCATGCAGTGGTAGTGACCGCTGTCCTCTGGCCTGGAGATAACCACATCCCTCCCGGTGTACATCACGTTCATTTCCAATCTGTTCAGAGGAGTCATGTGCCAGGACCAGTTGACAGTGGGCGAAGAGGTGGGGGCATGACAATTCAGCACCACGGGTTGACCCTCCATGACAACCGGGAGAGAGGGAGTGGCCAACACCTCCAATTTTGCCAATCGCTCTGAAGCGGGCGAGAAAAGACGTAAGGATAACTTATAACTTCAATTATATTAGTTATATTGCTGTTGGATTTTCTTTGGAGGTCAGGGTAATACACACTTACCCACTACGGTGAGGTTGAAAGCGTGACTGGAAGGTGTTTCCTCTGGCTCATGAGAACATAGGTATTTCCCAGAGCTCTCAACGGTTGCTTGGAAGACTAGATCTCCCCCTACAATGTGGTATGGATCTCCACCTACAATGCGGTATCTGCCCAGAGTGTGGTTGAAATAATACCAAGAATGTGTCAATTTTTTTACCAGATTGCATGGCATCTTCACTTCATCCCCCTCCTTTTTAATCACTGGCTTTGCACCCACCGCAGGAACATCCCTCGTGAAATTACCTGTGAAAGAAAATCGAACAGAGCTTAAAAACAGCCCTGGGGTTCCTCTCTGAAATATACTTTATCACCGGAAAGACAATTTGACAAGACAAAAAAGTATGTTGATTTTTCATAAATAAACACAACTTGGCATTTACCACTTTCAGAACTCCAACACCCAAGACTATAAGTTCTCATCACAAAGAGTTCCAAACCTGCTGTTGCAGACAAGAAGAGTAATAGAAGAGACCAACGCAGCATCTTGGTACGATGGTCAACTGAACTCCTGATTGCCACTACCTTCTCATCAGGTAAGAGTGGCAGGTTTGTGTTATCATCCTGAATGAGGGAGGAAGTACCAGGTTCCCTTTCAAATGTTTGACTTACTGTACCGCAGTGAATGTCAACACAATAGGTTGGTAAGTTGTAAGGGCAACAAGGTTAAATCAAGCCAAGGCCACTGTATTTTCATACCCCCCTGCACTATGCACTATTTACCCTCAGACTGCTCCCACTCAGATTGGTACCCTCTGACAGTTCGACCCAAACCCCTTTCCCAGAGGAAAAGCCGCCCCCTGGCCAATACTGGCCAGTGACAGGTTAGTGCAGTGTTTCTCCTGCTTGCGCCACTGCAATCAGCATTGATTGTCTTGTTCTGCTATCAAATGAAGTTGTTTCCGCACTGTGCACATGTAAATCATCAGCAACCATAATATCACACAATAACAGAACAACAAGTTTATTAATTGTCAGCCCGAGCCGATTGCTATCAAAATATTATGGTGACTATTATTTTCTGGGCAAATATTTGTCTAAAAGCGGAGCTCTAAGAACGATAACATTCACTGCCCAGACAAAGTCTTCACTTCCTCTTTCTAAAGTTGTGTACACCAGACGGGGAATGGGAAATCTGTGAAATTTACCTAACCCTTAATTTCCGTTTTAGTGCTTCCCTTTTCATTCTAACCTACATACAGTATCTCTCTTTTTATTTATTGTCTTTCCTCTTACACGTTTGTTTAATGGTGTTATTAACACCAACAACATGTACTTGCCAGCAGATGTAGGTTTGTCAGTTTTAGTTGTGGTTTGGCTACATTAGAGCTGGATAGTCCCACCTACTTTGATGACGAACAGCTGGTGGTCAGTTAAAAAAATAATTCAAGTCAAAGTCTAATTTCTTAGAATTTTAGAAATTGGTTGTTCGAAATCATCTGCAGGAAATAAAGAGCAACTGCCTGTTTAAATATGACTAATAATCTATATTAGTCATAATATAGAACTAATATATATTTCTTGTATTGTAGCCTGGTAGTTGGTTAAGAAAATACTTTTGTTCTCTGCTGCCACATCCATGATTTCTGCGCAGACATTGTGCATTAAAGGGGTCATATTATGCTTTTTTTGTGGTTAATAATGTCATTTGGGGGTACTACCAGAATAGGTTTCCAATGAGTTAATGTAGCAAAAGAACACCTTCTTAATCGCACACTGTTCATTGCTGCAGAACCCCTTTCAGCCTCTGTCGAAAACGCTCGGTTTTAGCGCCTGTCCCTTTAAGGCCACCCCTCCTGATAAGCCCAGTCTGCTCTGATTGGTAAGCTGGCCCACTCTCTTGTGATTTTCCCTTGTGACTCTACCCCTGGGTTTTTTACCAGCGAGCGTGACTGTCATGATCCGCTCCTGGCTTTCCGTCCTACTGCCAGCTCTGTACCGCCAAAATCCGCTCCTGGCTTTCCATCCAATTGCTAGCCCTGCCAGTACTTTTCCTGATCACCTGCCTGCCACGCCCACCTCATCAGTGCAACCACCTTCACCTGTGTTCCCTCACCTTATTTAAACCCACTCCTTCCACTCAGTCTCTGCCAGATTGTCCTTCGCAGCATGCAAAGCTCTCTAGTACTATTTCCCGGATTGCTTCCTTGGCTTCGACCCTGCTTGTCCCTGACCCGTCCTCGTCCTTCCTGCCCTGGTAACCTGAACAGCCTTCTGTCCCTGACCCCTCTGCCTGCTCCCCCCTTGTCTGTCTCCAGTTACCTTGGATTCCCTGTTTGGGCAATAAAACTGTTGAACTGTTCCAACGCTGGTCTCCGTCTGTGCTGTTCTTGGGTCCAACCTCACGACCCATTACAGTGACAGTGTGAGAGTGAAAGGGAGAGTGTCGACTACGCGAAAATCAGACAAGGGACATAGCAGGCCGTAGCCTGTGATTTCTCTATTTACTCTATGAAACTTGCTACACATGGATCGTTCGTTATGATGAACAACTTTCAAATCGCAACCCACATGGTCAGACCATTTGGATACAGTGCAGTGACCACAACTTGACCAAATGCCAGCACTCAAACGGATTTGGTGCCAAATGGGTAAAAGCTGCAAACTCGGGACACACAGGTACCAGGTGAGTTTGGGACTATATGCCAAATACATGCAAATGTAAACAGCTTTACAATACATTTTAACAGCTCTAACATTGCGTCAAAAACACGTAGGATCAGCAGCTGATATGGCTATTAAGAAGAGATTCCATAGTATACCAATGCCAAATTTGAAGACTATATGAAAAAAAAAGTTCTCCTTTCTGAACTGCGGCCTCTCACCAATGCATGCTGGGCATTAAAGGGATACACATGTTATTTTGCAAACGCCGGTTTTAACAGTGGGTTTTGATACAGTATGCTTTAGAAACATGGTTTGTGATTGTTTTGATATGTTGACTACCGGTAAACCAGTTTCTAAGGTATACCAATGCCATATTACCATACCGACCAAGCTCCCCACTAAAGATCATGTATATATCTGGTCCGTCGGTCCATGACCAATTCTGGACACCTATTTGACGTCCAAACTTGGTCCACTATTTTGATGTCAAACCATGACCCAACTTTTAACTGTACCCAGTTCACCTTTGAACTGGGTACATTTTTTGTACGTCATTTGGATGCCTATGACAGGTGCAGGAAATGTAAACATGATCCCACTGCGCAATGTGTCGTCGGAGTAAAGTCTTTTCTCTGTCATTATTGAACATCAGATTTCGGCCCACTGAAGGGGTTGTTTTGTAACGCCAGCCGACGTCTTTTTTTTTACTTCTACCAAACGTCTATTGATGACGTCCATGGGACCTCCATGTAAGGGCTATTGGTGCGTTCACACTGCTGGAAATATGGGGAAACCATTTTCGCGACGTCGGAAAGTTTGCGTGAAAGACACCTCATGACGCTGTTATGATTCTACTTCCGTTCGGCAACTCGGGCCAAATTTTGATTACAGAGTTTCCCAGTTGGTGACGTATGGTTTACGAGTGACGCGCATGAATAGGCGGAACATGAACGTTTTAGTCAATATAAAAGAATCAACCATCATATCACATACTTTACTATTGATTGACGTTGTTACCGTCTGTTGGCATTGACTTTGCTCAGTTAAAACGTTGTGTACTGGTAAACAAGCTCTAGATAATGGGGAAGTGTTGCTTTCTATACATTGGCAATACAATGTACTTCTCATAAATAAAAACAAAAGTATAGTAGGTGATAGGCAACAAGGAAATAAAGGCATGCAAACTTGAAACTGATCCTACTAAGATCTGTTGCGTTCTTGAAGAAAGTAGTCTAATCCTGATCGCTTTTAACTCTTTATTTGTTAAAGTATTTTGGTATGGTAACTATGAAGCAAAAGGAGGGGAATTGTATAGACACGCGTGTGAGCGACAAACAGCAGGCCTCTGTACCTTACTCCCTAGTATGGACTGCCGGATGTTTCTGATTTTGTTGGCTCCAGGCCCTGCTTTAATACAGAGTAGGCGTGACCTATGTGTCGTATTGGCTCCGCCCTCCTCACCTGTCTAAAGGTGCTGCCATCTGTGGCTCGAATAGTTATTGCAGCTTATATGTCGGGTCCTGCCCCCCTTGTGGCTATGTATAGTAATTACAGCTTATGTGTTCGATCCTACTTCCTAGTGGCTATGTATGGTAATTACAGCTTATGTGTTCGATCCTACTTCCTAGTGGCCATGTGTGGTAATTATAGCTTATGTGTTCGATCCTACTTCCTAGTGGCTATGTATGGTAATTACGGCTTATGTGTTCGATCCTACTTCCTAGTGGCTATGTATGGTAGCCCATGTGCTTAAAATACGTAACAGATCTGTTTAGTTCTGACTGTTTATCGGATACAAAAACCCTGCTGTGAAGAACTTTTAGATTCCCAATGCAGTGCACATGAACGGTCGCTATCAGGAACACGCATAAGCGTCCTCACTGGCGAGCGGTCTCGTTGTCACCAGGACCGTGACCGCGTCTATAATTTCATGTTATTTTTTGTTTACGTTTGTTTTTTGTTTACTTTTTTTTCACCTTATTCCTAACTTAAAAATTGGTTACGCCATGCCAGCTTTTGTCGTGGGCATGCGTGGTCTACTGGTTATGGAGTCGGACCAGTAACCGGAAGATGGCCAGTTCGGAACCTGGACGACCATTAATGACACAGAAGAGACGTCACTCCGATGACACATTGCGCAGTGGGTCACCATAGAGTGGCAAAGTCCCTTCCGGTAGAGCCCATGGGACCTATGAGATCGAAAAATATGAATGGGTTTCAATGGAGAGAAAGTCATTATTTTCTGGTCCCAGTCTTTATATGCCCTGGATTACACATATGTTGTTTGTGGATTTAAATGATAATTTTTCATGTCAAGAGTTTGACCGTTTATTGTGCAATTGTTCAGTTAAAGGCTGTAGCGAAAACACAATGAGAAAGACTACATGTCTCGTATGTGACGTCACGCTCCCTTCGACTCGCGTGGACAAGACCTACAATCTCCCCATCGACATAACTGAAACTCTCCACATGCCCCGACTTATAATGGTTTTCACCTCTTTCGATGTCTTTATCCTCCCCTTGGAAAAAAGCGGTGTAGTGGAGCAGAGAGATCGCCATGTCTGTACCGGAGTTCCAAGTGCGGGTGGTGACGTATTTCGCGTCGAGAACAGCGAAGAGTTGTAGTTCACAAAGCGGCCTCACACAAAACCTAACATTATCAAACTTCTTCGCAAATTTTTTTAGTTTTCTTTGCATGAAAAATGATCATTTAAATCCAAAAACAACATATGTGTAATCTGTTACATATTTTAAGCACATGGGCTACCATACATAGCCACTAGGAAGTAGGATCGAACACATAAGCCGTGATTACCATACATAGCCACTAGGAAGTAGGATCGAACACATAAGCTGCAATAACTATTCGAGCCACAGATGGCAGCACCTTTAGACAGGTGAGGAGGGCGGAGCCAATACGACACATAGGCCACGCCTACTCGGTATTAAACCAGGGCCTAGAGCCAACGAAATCAGAAACATCCGGCAGTCCATACTAGGGAGTTAGGTACAGAGGACTGCTGTTTGTCGCTCACACGCGTGTCCATACAATTCTCCTCCTTTTGCTTCATAGTTACCATACCGAAATACTTTAACAAATAAAGTGAGTTAAAAGCGATCCGAATTAGACTACTTCCTTCAAGAACGCAACAAATCCAGGGCATATAAAGACTGGGACCAGAAAATAATTACTTTCTCTCCATTGAAACCCATTAATATTTTTCGATCTCATAGGTCCCATGGGCTCTACCGGAAGGGGCGTGACTTCGCCACTCTATACCTCCACACGTAAGACTTCTATTTCTCAAAATATAGTGTAATCTGCCCGATACAGTCTATCTTACATCCGGCGCAATTGACTTAATCACTGGCGCATGTGTTGTTGCTAGTTTGCAACTGGCGCAGAACGTTCTTTTCCCTCCTGCGGCATGCGTCGGTAAATTAGGGAATGATCTTGCGCCCCAAGGGGCGGTTCGGCGAAAGGAGGAGGCGTGTTCTGGTGCAAACGTTCCCTGGTGCTATTTTGCAGTTTAAGAAACCACTTGCGCCACAAACCAGGAAATACCTGGTTTAAAGTCAGTGGCGCGTTGTTCAGAAGGGCGCATGCATAATGTTGGTTGTGCACCTCGCGCATACACTTTTCTTTTCTCATCCACACATTCTTGGTAAATTATTTGAGAAAGAACAGCTGAGACAGTGGTAATAAGTTGTACTTTTAAATCAATGGATCTGCAAACACCGCACAGCAAACACATATTTTCTTGACACAGACATCGTGCACATGCCCATAACTTTTAGGATTGATGAGTATGCGGGTGTGTGTATGTGTAAAAGAATGAATGAATGAATGCGGGCGTGCGTGTGTGCGTCCATCTGTTTAAACACACGCAAACTAAACACGTAACGCATAATACAGTCCATGGCAATGTATATTAACGGGGGGACACATGCATATTAGGAACACAAGTCAATAACGATAATGCATACAATACTGATAAGAAACAATGTTTATAATGTATTGCGTATATCATTAAATAGAACCACAGTTACCGCATATCATATGTGTGTTAAGTTTTCTTTTCTGAAATTTATTTGAGGACTCAGTATTTCTGGAGTTGTGGAAGAAAACCTTATTCCATGTGTGAATAAGGCCATATTATTTGGCCATAAACTGAGCAATTTGAAATTCATGTGCATCTGTCTCATCGGAGACTGCAGACGCGCTGTCAAAATATCAACTCGTCAGATTCAAATGTGCTCATGGCTCTTAAATGGGATGGGAGCTGGCACTCTCATTGGTTTATTGCACTTACGCCCAAACCACACCTACGGGTAATTAGGCTACTTCAGACCAACCCTTTTTAGATTTGCGCCAGGCGCAAGAGTCATTTTTGCGCCGGTAAACTAGGGGCATCGCCATAGAACTGCCCACAAAGCTACTTGCGCTTGGCGCTTCTCACATGCGTTTCAGACCGTTAAAATAGGGCCCTATATGACATAGTGTAGTGGTTTTGCGTCGGCCTTACCAACCAATCTGTGAGACGTGTCATTATTATTACAGTTTTTTTCAATCGTTCAAACACGTTTTCTGAAACTATAACTCATGGCTTTATGCGGCCATGTTACATATTCCAATGTATAAAATTGATAAGAATTAGCATGCAACTTTAAAATGAAAGAATTAGTATTTTTTTAATTTTAAAGTTGCAATTAGGTGGTACATATAGCATAAAGACTGTTGCCATATTGTAAGACAATACTGTGAATATATTATATAAATATTGCATTGACACAATCGTATCAGAATAGGTTACAATGCATATTTGTCTATCCAATGAGCTCCAATGGGCTAAACTCACAATCCCAGCATCCCAGAGTCATACTGTACACCTATAGTTGATGCTGCAACATTGTTCTGACAATTGTGGCAACCCGGCCTGGGCCAATTAAGGACATGCAGAGCACCTGAGGAACAGGTGGAGAAGCAGGGCTTAAATAGCCTGCTTCTCCACTCGTTCAGGGCTCTCTTAGCCACGTGGCTCGGGCAAGGAGAGACCGCGATACGACCGTCGATTCCTCCCAGGTTTTCCGTTCTTTGTGTTTTTTCAGTGAGAGACTTTGTTTTTGGAATAAAACGTGCCTTTTTGGTTTTTGCCCAGCGAAGTTGTGTCCTGTTTGGGAGGAGGTTGTTCGCTCACCGTGCCGGATTATCACACAATACACCAATGTTACCTATTTTGGTAAATTACAGTACAGTAATTGTACTGTAAGTAAAATTAAAAACACTACAGTAAGAAAATGTTTAGACTGTCTTCCGGGGGATGTAATGATGAAATCAGTGCAAGTACAAGTACAAAAAGGTAACAAAGCAAATATATATATTTTACTGTAATAACGTAAAATATTCAGCTGAACTGACTGCATATAATGCTTTTCGTAGGCCAACAAAAAATAAAAATAAGAATATAAATGAGGTGAAACAGATCTACATGTAAATCAGTATGTATCCCACCTCCAATCCTGATCAGGCCAAAGGACCATATCTACAACACAGTAGAGCTCACCGAGTCCTCTTTTATGCTCTGACACATGATTGAAGTGTTTTGCCAGTTGAGGTTGAACGGGTGAGAAGTGAGTCAGACTTATTGGTAATTAGTTGTTGCGTTTTGAAGGCCAGTGTGATCCAGGTGAACCAAATGTGCTAAATGATAAGATTTGTGCTTAGAGTTGGGCAAAAATGTGAAAACAGTGGAATTGTGCTTAGATTTTAGCAGTCTGGAGTCTTGTAGTTGATACATGAGCTTCAAGTTTTCAGAATTGTGTGCATAGTTCGATTTTTTTGTGTGCATACAATCGAGAAAAACTGTATTAATAAGGCCACAGTAGGACCCCGGCGCAGCTGCTTGCAACTATATTTATTTTTATTATTGTTAATATTATTGACAAATATATTTTAAACTTGAACTTGAATAGTGTTTAAATGGTAAACAAACTAATGAAGGAACAAACAAACAAACCAACAAAACACTTATCTGCAGCTAGGCATACTTCTAGCCACTGGGGGGGGCCCATCACACATACATGCATGCTGTTAACACGGCGTTCTGCTGATCTACAACCCTTGTGTGTGTGTGTGTGTGTCTTTGTGTGTGTGTGTGTGTGTGTGTCTGAGAGCATGTGTATGTGTCTCATAGGAGGGTGCCTTCCGTGTGTACTTATGTCTGTCTCATGCCTTGCGTGTGTGCAAAAAAATGTGTGTGACTAAGTATATATGTGTGTGTGTGAGTGTGTACGTGGGGGCTGCTGTCTGTGTTTGAGCAGAAGGACATGAAGAAGTGCAATCCCCTCTGTATCGTCTTTTTTTAATGGACGTATTCTGTCTTGTGTGTCTGTCGCCATCGCTATGGGTCGTGACGAGTTACTGCGCGGGTTTCTAGCGGCCGACACGATGCAGAGATGAGTACAGATGAATAAGAACTCATTCTAAATGTCTGCAACTGCATTTCCACAGTTTATATAGTCATTTTCAGGGTTCATATCGTCGTTTCCCAGATTGATATACAGCGCCTTGCAAAAGTATTCACCCCCCTTGGCTTTTTACCTATTTTGTTACATGACAGCCTTTAGTTCAATATTTTTTTAATCTGAATTTTATGTGATGGATCAGAAGACAATAGTCTAAGTTGGTGCAACCAATTACCTTCAGAAGTTACATAATTAGTGAAATGATGTCTACCTGTGTGCAATCTAAGTGTCACATGATCTGTCAGTACATATACACACATTTTTTGAAAGGCCCCAGAGGCTGCAACACCTAAACAAGAGGCACCACTAACCAAACACTGTCATAAAGACCAAGGAACTCTCCAAACAAGTCAGGGACAATGTTGTTGAGAAGTACAAGTCAGGGTTAGGTTACAAAAAAATATCCAAATCTTTGATGATCCCGAGGAGCACCATCAAATCTATCATGACCAAATGGAAAGAACATGGCACAACAGCAAACCTGCCAAGAGACGGCCGCCTACCAAAACTCACGGACAGGGCAAGGAGGGCATTAATAAGAGAGGAAGCACAGAGACCTAAGGTAACCCTGGAGGAGCTGCAGAGTTCCACAGAAGAGACTGGAGTATCTGTACATAGGACGACAATAAGCCGTACGCTCTATAGAGTTGGGCTTTATGGCAGAGTGGCCAGAAGAAAGCCATTACTTTCAGCAAAAAACAAAATGGCACGTTTTGAGTTTGCGAAAAGGCATGTGGGAGACTCCCAAAATGTATGGAGGAAGGTGCTCTGGTCTGATGAGACTAAAATTGAACTTTTTGGCCATCAAAGAAAACGCTATGTCTGGCGCAAACCACACCCACAACGCATCACCCAAAGAACACCATCCCCACAGTGAAACATGGTGGTGGCAGCATCATGCTGTGGGGATGTTTTTCAGCAGCCGGGACTGGGAAACTGGTCAGAGTTGAGGGAAAGATGGATGGTGCTAAATACAGGGATGTTCTTGAGCAAAACCTGTACCACTCTGTGCGTGACTTGAGGCTAGGACGAAGGTTCACCTTCCAGCAGGACAATGACCCCAAACACACTGCAAAAGCAACACTTGAGTGGTTTAAGGGAAACATGTAAATGTGTTGGAATCGCCTAGTCAAAGCCCAGACCTCAATTCAATAGAAAATCTGTGGTCAGACTTAAAGATTGCTGTTCACAAGCGCAAACCATCCAACTTGAAGGAGCTGGAGCAGTTTTGCAAGGAGGAATGGGCAAAAATCCCAGTGGTAAGATGTGGCAAGCTCATAGAGACTTATCCAAAGCGACTTGGAGCTGCGATCGCCGCAAAAGGTGGCTCTACAAAGTATTGACTTTAGGGGGGTGAATAGTTATGCACATTGACTTTTTCTGTCATTTTGTCCTATTTGTTGTTTGCTTCAAAATGAAAAAAAACAAAAACATCTTCAAAGTTGTAGGCATGTTCTGTAAATTAAATTATGCAAATCCTCAAACAATCCATGTTAATTCCAGGTTGTGAGGCAACAAAACACGAAAAATGCCAAGGGGGGTGAATACTTTTGCAAGGCACTGTAGTTCTTTCCACAGCTGATATCTCCATTGTCACTGTTTATATAATTTTTTTTTATATCGTAATTTCAACAGTTTATATCGTCATTTGTCATTTTCACTGTTTATAATGTCATCCCACAGTTTACATACTCAACTTCTCAGTTTATATCGTAATTTTCACAGTTTATTTTATCATTCCACAGTTTGGATAGTCATCTTCACAGTTGATATTGTCAGTCCACTGTTAACATTGTCATCTTCAAAATATACCTGTTGAAGCACAGGTATATATTTTTTCAACACTCGAAAAAACATCTGCCTGACCAAGAAAGGCTATGTGTCTAGATACAACAACAACTGTGTGACAGAGGACAGGGTAAAACATCAGAATCTATCTGTTGTTCCTTCTCTCTAACTTCTATAATTTCGACTTCCTTACAAGTTGTTTCCCCCACCCCCTATTGCTCGGCTGTTGCAGCTGGTTCGATTATATCTCTGTATATATATTTTGTGTAAGTGTGTCTTCATTTCGTCTGTACGCATGCTAGCCTGTGAGCATGTGTGTGTGTGTTTCTGTTTGTGCCACTCTGTATGGGAGCGATACTGCGTGCCCTAAAGATATGTGTTGAACAGATGTCCTGGATGCTGATACTCTGCCTGTGATAAGCAGACCAAACACATACACACACACACACAGGCACACACACACACACACACACACACACACACACACACACACACACACACACACACACACACACACACACACACACACACACACACACACACATTTATACACATTTAAACACACACACACACATTTATAACACACACACACACACACACACACACACACACACACACACACACACACACCTTCGGATTACAGATGACCCCTATCAGAGACCTCGGCTGGATTTGCAAAATGTAAATAAAGTGTGTGTGTGTGTGTGTGTGTGTGTGTGGGGGGGGTGTAATCCAGGGTTCCAGGATGATGAGGGACTGCATAATATGCACAGGATGGACTCCAGATGGCAGCTTTGTATATTGTAGTTTGTGTGTGTGTGTGTGTGTGTCTGTGTGTGTGTGCATGTGTTTCAATGTCAGGATTATGTTCCGTTTTAGCTGTGCCACAGATGGATGAGCAGAACATTTATTTTCTCTGAATCCAAAGTTTTTTCGCTTTGACCCCCCCAGGGTGTCCACCCCAGCCTTGCGTTGTGCCTTGCGAGAGAGAGAGAGAGAGAGAGAGAGAGAGAGAGAGAGAGAGAGAGAGATGGATCACACTAGGACCCCATTTCACTTCTTTCCCAGACAGAGCATACCCAACTGAAGTAGCTATGTTAGCGTGCTACGCTAGCACATGCTTCTACTTGGGATCTGTTTCTCCAGTGAGAGCCTTCATGCTGCCCCCCATCGCTCACCGACACATCTACCCAACCACCCCTCACCACCACCCCACAACCCACCCTCCCCTACCCATCACACCCACCCATTCTGTCCTTCCCATAATTTAACCGCATGTCATTAGCAGCCTGACTCTTAATTATTTTCTTATCTCCCAGAATTGAATGGCTGCGTTGATAACATTTCTTATTTTCTGCACTACCATTACCGAAAAGAGAGAAAATGAGTGAAAGTGAAAGAGGGTTAGAGAGAAGAGACTTTGTTAGAGTTACAGAGATGAGAGACAAAAAAAAACTTGGTGGCCGAGAGATGTAGACAGATTTAGACCGACAGGCATAAAATAGTCAGACTCAATTTATATTTTTTACCAGAGGACAGACACACAGACAAGGGCATGAGATAAAGCACAGAGAGAGACCCATCTCTCGGGGGCAACAGCAAGAGAGAATAGTAAGTAATGTCTGGTTTGTTGAGGTTGAAGCGCCGAAAAGGCACACCCGTCTGTATGTTCTGTTGCAGGGGCGGGAGGTGGTGGCACACTGAGAGGGCTGCACTACATGGAGAGACACAACCAGGAGCATGTGGTGGAAATGACGGAATGAGGAGCAGCCAGAGTAAGTAAATAAACGTGTGACGAAACATGACACAGAACACAGTACACAGAGTGCAGGATCTTCAGAGTAAATGACAAACGGCAGCTTCCAGAACATGACTCGGTTCTGGCAGGAGACATAAATACCAGAAAGCCGCCACCACATGACGATGAGGGAAGAGAGGGCTGAAGGAGGGAGAGAGAGACAGAGCAACATAGGACAGTGGCAGATGGGAAAGTTCTGGTCTGCTACTATTGTTTCATAGAAGATTTAATGGTGCCCACACACGTGTACACACATCCACACGTGCATGCATGCACAGACACACACACAAAATCGCGCACATACACACGCACGCACACACATACACACACACACACACACACACACACACACACACACACACACACACACATACACACATACAGACAAACACAGAATTCAAACTGAGCAGTGGAATAAGTTTGTTCTTTGTGTGCCGCATGTTCGTGCATTCTTTCACGCCTGCTGTTATCAGTGTCTTGGGCGTGAGGAGGGAACCGGAAGAGAATCCATGCCCAGGGATTAGCAACGGCTGTAACTGTGTTATTTGTAATTTGTTATGTGTATGCATGCTTATTTCTGTGCATGCACACACACACACACACACAAACACAAGCCACATGCACCTGCAAACACACACACTCACACACACACACACACACACACACACACACACACACACACACACACACACACACAAAGGCCCGGTAGATTCATTACAACTGTTCCAGCCAAATCGGGAACAGAACACCGCCCACCACTGTGGCGGTGTCCAAGCAGCAGATCGTCTGCCAGCCGTCCTGACTGGTGTTGTATCCCTCTGGCAGCAGGGGGTAAGCATGGCCAAGAGGGGGGCTAGTTATAGGCCAACGAGGGCCCAGGTAGAACCTAGCGAAGGAGGCGCCCCGCTGCAACCCCCAGAAGCAACATCAGGAGGGGGGTGCAGCTCCCCTCACGGAACTGGCCCTGGTCCTCAGCTACAGAGACCCAGAGCAGGGGAGGAAGGGGTGAGAGAGAGAGAGAGAGAGAGAGAGAGGGAGAGTGAGAGAGAGAGGGAGAGTGAGAGAGAGAGGGAGAGAGGGAGAGAGAGGGAGAGAGGGAGAGTGAGAGAGAGGGGGAGAGAGAGGGATGGAAGTGAGACACAAGAGGGATTGAGTGAGAAAGAGAAAGACGGATGAGAGTACAGAAAGGATGAGCAGAGCTGCTAGATGCACGAGAGGAAAGTGCGTGAAAGTGAAGAATATGGAGGCGGGGGGGATGGAGTGAAAATGAGAGAGGCGATAAAAAAAAAGAGTAATGGAGGCAGATAAAGGGGAGAAAAAGAAGAAGCAAAGGGAGACGAGAGAAAGAGGAGTTGAGAGGGTGTGAAATCGGGAGAGAGTTTAATTTGTTTTTGGGCAGTGTCGTGGCGTCACAGAAATGTGTTTACCAGCCCCTTCTCTGCCATTAGCGACACTTGATCGCCCCTGTAGAAGGAACCGGAATAGCATCATAACTGCCTCATGGATCCTCCAAATGCCCCCATAGCTCTCTGTCCTCTGGACTGTGTCCGTCCATATGTCTCTTCTCTTCTTTTGGTTCTCTCTCTCCCTCTCTCTCTCTCTCTCTCATTATTTCCGTCACTCTCCTTCTCTTAATCTCTTACTCTGTCTCTCCCTCTGTCTCTCTCTGCCCCCCCCTTTGACCACTGCAAGCCCTTCTCCATCTCGTCACTTAGTTCATTCTTTCATCCACGTCTGCTTCATTTCGATCTTGGCCTCTTTTCTGTTTGAGTTCAGGGATAAGACAGATTAGAGTGCATTTAACATACATTTTTAAAGCATTTCAGTGTTTAAAGACAATTCCCCTAATGTCCGCTCTCTGTTTCTCTAGAACACACAGACCAGTTCTCAGCCGGAGAGATTAGTAATCTTCACCTCCGCTCGAAAAATTCCACTCGCATTTCTCCTCAATTTCCGATGCCCTTTCCCGACGCCATGAGGGCTTTGTCTGTCCCTCACCCGTCCCAAAGGGTCTGCGTTTGTGTGTGTTTTCGTGCTAAGGCATCCTAGGCACACTCTCCTAAGTGCTGATATCCTGTATGAAAAAAAGCTGTGCATCCATCTTTCTGCCACGGCGGGCTGAGCTACAGAAGCCTGCCCTTTAGCAGTTTTATACCCCCAGAATGCCTCCCTCTCTCCTCCTCCAGTATATCCACCCACCTGTCTGTGGCCACACAAGAAAGACACCCTTTTTCCATCACCACTTTCAACCAAAATATATATATATCCTTTAAATATTATTTTTTAATTTTTGTGCTTGTATTATAGAGTGAGATAGACAGGAAGGTATGGGAGATTGACGGGAGGACAATCAGCAAAGGACCACGGGCAGGAATCAAACCCGGGTCGATGCGTTCAGGACTGAGCCTATATGGTACGCACTCTACCCGGTGTGCCACCAGGGCACCCCCCAACCAACAGAAGTTAAAAGACAAAAGCTTGGGTAAATACCCCCCAACATAGTGAAAGCCCCCTTTGTCTGTGTTTTCTCCCTGTTTCTCTGTGGGGTCCTCTGATTCTTGTTTGGTAGGTTAACGTTCCTCCGTTAGTGCTCTTCACCTCAGGCAGGGTACCCTCCACATGGCACTGCGCCCTGCCAGAGCTGGAGCAGAAAGAACACAGAGGACAGACTACCCCCTGAAGCCATCCATAAAATGAGTCTTTATTGTTTTAACAGCTCAGATATTTGACATCGAGCAGAGAGAGAGAGAGAGAGAGAGAGAGAGAGAGAGAGAGAGAGAGACAGATGGAGGTAGAGAGGTAGAGATAGGTCGTTTTTCTTTTTCTTTTTGTATCAGATTTAAAACCAAAGGGTCAAGACGTGCAGGTCAGAGTTTCTTGTGGGTCTTGTGGGTCTTGCGGGCCTTGTGGGTTTCTTGTGGGCCAAGCATAAGTACAAGACACTGGTCCAGTTGTCCATTAGTGGGCTCAGAGGGGATGAATGCGGGGCCAGTCATCATGAATCAGCCTGCTGATGAATTTGTGTGTGTGTGTTTTTTAAGGTGAGCGGATATGTTCAAACATGAATTTGTGTGTCTATGAATATATACAGTGGGGCAAAAAAGTATTTAGTCAGCCACCAATTGTGCAAGTTCTCCCACTTAAAAAGACGAGAGAGGCCTGTAATTTTCATCATAGGTAAACCTCAGCTATGAGAGACAAAATGAAAAAAAAAAATCCAGAAAATCACATTGTCTGATTTTTTAAGAATTTATTTGCAAATTATGGTGGAAAATAAGTATTTGGTCACCTACAAACCAGCAAGATTTCTGGCTGTCACAGACCTGTAACTTCTTCTTTAAGAGGCTCCTCTGTCCTCCACTTGTTACCTGTATTAATGGCACCTGTTTGAACTCCTTATCAGTATAAAAGACAACTGTCCACAACCTCAAACAGTCACACTCCAAACTCCACTATGACCAAGACCAAAGAGCTGTCAAAGGACACCAGAAACACAATTGTAGACCTGCACCAGGCTGGGAAGTCTGAATCTGCAATAGGTAAGCAGCTTGGTGTGAAGAAATGAACTGTGGGAGCAATTATTAGGAAATGGAATACATACAAGACCACTGATAATCTCCCTTGATCTGGGGCTCCACGCAAGATCTCACCCTGTGGGGTCAAAATGATCACAAGAACGGTGAACAAAAATCCCAGAACCACACGGGGGGACCTAGTGAATGACCTCCAGAGAGCTGGGACCAAAGTAACAAAGGCTACCATCACTCACACACTACGCCGCCAGGGACTCAAATCCTGCAGTGCCAGACGTGTCCCCCTGCTAAAGCCAGTGCATGTCCGGGCCCGTTTGAAGTTTGCTAGAGAGCATTTGGATGATCCAGAACAGGATTGGGAGAATGTCATATGGTCAGATGAAACCAAAATATAACTTTTTGGTAAAAACTCAACTCGTCGTGTTTGGAGGAGAAAGAATGCTGAGTTGCATCCAAAGAACACCATACCTACAGTGAAGCATGGGGGTGGAAACATCATGCTTTGGGGCTGTTTTTCTGCCAAGGGACCAGGACGTCTGATCCGTATGACGGAAAGAACGAATGGGGCCATGTATCGTGAGATTTTGAGTGAAAACCTCCTTCCATCAGCAAGGGCACTGAAGATGAAACGTGGCTGGGTCTTTCAGCATGACAATGACCCCAAACACACCGCCCGGGCAACGAAGGAGTGGCTTCGTAAGAAGCATTTCAAGGTCCTGGAGTGGCCTAGCCAGTCTCCAGATCTCAACCCCATAGAAAATCTTTGGAGGGAGTTGAAAGTCTGTGTGGCCCAAAAACATCACTGCTCTAGAGGAGATCTGCATGGAGGAATGGGCCAAAATACCAGCAGCAGTGTGTGAAAACCTTGTAAAGACTTACAGAAAACGTTTGACCTCTGTCATTGCCAACAAAGGGCATGTAACAAAGTATTGAGATGACCTTTT
>NC_136948.1:7933411-7943411 GCF_949987615.1 Pollachius pollachius | reverse complement strand
GTGTGGATATGTTTTTGTGTTTGAGAGAGAGAGAGAGAGAGAGAGAGATTACATGTATGATTATACATACAGTATTAATATGTGCGGTGTGTCCCAGCAGCACTCTGCCTCATATATCATAATGATCAGACTCTATGGTTAGGCCTCTGCGCCTTGCAATGAATCAGTAGGACCCCCAATTAACAAGGACTGTTTCATACCGAGATTAATATTATTAAGATAATGTTAAACGATAAATAGTTCAACCAAATTAATCCGATTTATACCACGGTCTGGTAATGGACACCTCGTCGGGCATTATCCCTTACATATTTACTGAACGTACCACAAGTAAGATACGTAAAACTGTCCATCGTATCTTGTCTAGTGTTAAGGCCTATAGCATAAAGGCTTAATCAAAGTAAAGTAACAACAGTGGAAGGAACAGTTACGTTGCATTGACTCCCATAACAGTCCATAATGTAGGTTTATTGCAATGGGCAATGCTCTGAACTATCATGGTCATTAAGCATTCTCATCTGGGCTACCATATGTCTCTTGGTCAGTCTGTCTGTCTCTCGCTCAGGTCTGTCAATGACCTTAAGTTTCTCTTTAGTGATGGAGTAACCTGAAAGAACTATTGTTTCAGATGTCACACATGCACGCAATCACACACAGACACACAGATATTACAGACACACAGACACACAGACACACACACAGACACACACACAGACCCCCCCCCACACATACACACACACTCACACACACACACACACACACACACACACACACACACACACACACACACACACACACACATACACCCCGTCATACACAAGCCCACTCACACACTCATACACGCACACACACAGAAAGTCTCTCAGGTTATTATGGTCTGTCATCGTTTAATCCCCGCTCATTAAGCGCTGCAGACAATGGGCGAGCGGTGGTGACGGTGGATCTCTTTGTTCGCCCTCTTATCTCGGTCCGTCCTTCCTTCCTCCTCGCCGCGGCGCTTTCTGCCTTTTGTCCCCCACTCAAGGTCGCTCTGAACCATCCTCACCAGGCACTTAAACATTCCCATTCATCCCAGACTAATACCTGAGAGAGAGAGCGAGAGAGAGAGAGAGAGAGAGAGAGAGAGAGAGAGAGACAGACAGAGAGAGAGACCGAGAGAGAGATAGAGACCGAGAGAGAGACAGAGTCAGAGACAGAGACAGAGGGAGACAAAAAGAGAGAGAGACACATAGTCAGAGACAGAGAGAGACAAAAAAAAGAGAGAGAGAGGGAGAGAGAGAGAGAGAGAGAGAAAGAGAGAGAGTGAGAGAGAGAGAGAGAGAGAGAGAGAGAGAAAAAATGGAGTCTGGATGTATTTCTACAAGAACAGCAGGTCACCAGAGAGTAACAGAGAGCAGAATTAAGGGAAAATGAAGAGATGAGTGCTGCCCGGGTGTAATTTAGCTTTCATTTCATGGCCAAGTATCTCCACAATGTGATCTGGACGCATAGAGATCCATTAGTATGGTCACTTAACGCAAACAGCAACCAACTAGCATGCATAATTTAAACCCTTTTTCACAAATAATAGTTCTGTACAGAAGCTAACCAGCAATGATATGAATTAAGGCAAAGCCAAAATAGTCCTCAAACACATTTATTATCACACAGATGTTTGTAGGGATATCTGAGTGCAATAACCAAATTCATTTTCAGACAGAATCCTCATTTTTGTGTTGGTGCACAGAAATAATAGCAATAAATCTACTACATGTTTATGAATACAAATGATGGTGGCCTCTGCAGGTAAATGCAGCAGATGTAAAGGTAATTGAATCAAACACGTGTTCCAACAAATCACAATCCAGAGTAAAAGCAGCACAATGTAAACAGAAACAAATGAGATGAGGATTAGGGTTGATATTTTACTGATTTTACTGACACTCAGGTATTCATACTAATTATTTCATAAGCTTGAATGTGCTTTATTACATTGTTCTCGAAGCCTGGACAACACATACCACCCTATTCCCCTTCCCATCAGCACCCCCTGGAACGGAAGCGGCGACTTCACCTTGAACACAACCACAATAACAAATGCCTTTCATAAACAACCACCATGAATGTCCCCAGGAATGCAACTCCTCCTCCACAATCTCCTCCTCGTCCTCCTCCTCCATCTCCTCCTCTTCCTCCGCCTCCGCCTCCTCCTCCTCCTCCTCCTCCACCTCCTCCTCCTCCTCCTCCTCCTCCTTCTTCTCTGTGCCGGCAGAGCCCTGATGTCCTGACACTGTGTTCACCGTAGCAACAAATAGGACCAATGTCGGTTTGACTCTAAGCACAGTTCAGCACTGAACCTGCCGTAGCGCTGAGAACGCTAATGCTAATGTAGTGTGCACGTTCACAGTGATCATTAGGGGGAGAGCACAGGCCCATTAGCTCATCAGTACCCTGTGCTAATGCACACTGACCATCTTTCAGTGCCTCTGTCCCGCCTATTTCCAAGTCTCTTTGTTATGTATTGTGACGTGTGTGCATGTGCGAATGTTACGGTGCATCACCACTGACAAGAAGGTTTGGTTCTTGGGTTATTTTTCATCTCTCACACGCACACACACGCACACACAAACACACACACACACACACACACACACACACACACACACACACACACACACACACACACACACACACACACACACACACACACACACACATACATACACACAAGCATGCACACTTACAAATACACACATGCACACACAGACATGCACACACACACACACACACACACACACACACACACACACACACACACACACACACACACACACACACACACACACACACACACACAAAACACACACACACCTGCACACGCACACAAACAACTGCACACAACACGCACAGACACACACACGCATTTATACACGCACGGATGCACACATTACACTTTCAATTGTTGTCTGGCTATTGGATGGTTGGTGATTTCAAATATGGTGTCCTTGAAGAGCCTACCTAAATATCCCGTCCAAGTATTTCCTTCCAAATGTCCTCCAAACACAACTCATTTGTATACTTAATACACAACAGAAAGTCATTCAACTCCATAACTCACAAAAAGGCAAAGTCGATGAGACACTCAAACTTTTATGAGATATCATTCGTTCTGTAAACCCAGAGATTATGATTCAATACTAACAAGACTGAACATGAGCAATGAGTTGGTATCAATGTTTGTTGTTGTTTTTTTGCCACCAACGTGGATATTCATGGGTCTGTGTGTCTGTTATATTTACTTTATTCCAAATTTTGTTCTGAAGGCGTTGCCAAATTCATTTAATTCGCCAACGATAACAGTGACTCTGTGATCAATGGAATTTGATGCTATACCTCAAAAATGCAAAAGAATATTAACAGACGGATCACCGAACACTCTTTCTCTGTGGACATTTTCATAGCAAGCACATAGCAGCACTCCAGCCTTCTGGGTGAGTTGGATGAATTATGAGAACATCAAGCAGATTAACTTCATCATCCCTCCAAGTCGAGACCTTGGTCAGCGAGTAAACAGCAACACTCTGCAGATCGCTAGCGGGGAAAGAGGTTCTGGTCGTCTCTTGGTACAGCTTTGAATTAAGCAAGCTGTGTCCTCATCACTATGTTTCAGTCAAAAGACGCAGTGAAACACTACTCTCTGCTCTGTTGATAATTGACTCAGAGAGAAAAGCAACTTAGACACAATTCCTGACACAAAATAATCTCCTGTCTAGTCAAAATTAGGGAGAGCTTGGCATTGGCACTGCCAGGGTAAGGGGTTTGATTGCCAAGTAGTCACTCTGGCTTAGAATGTATGCACTCACTGGGTATTACTTTGGACAAAGCGGCCACTTAAAGGCATATATTATTAAACATTAGATATGTAAGCTCCTCACGATAGGATGGATGTATTTTCCACCACAGGCGCGTGAGTGTGCAAGCATGAGTGTTATGTTTTATGCGGCAACGCATTGCCGCCCATTTTTCTATACACACATAGACAGTACTTTCGAAAAGGGGCTAGTGGTTAGAGTAAATCTAGGGTGGTTGACTGTTAGCCGAAAGGCTTTTGGTTTGAACCCTGATGTCCACCTGTGAACTGTTGTGAACAGTACCACACCGAGCGGCAACAAGCTGCTCGGGAGAAGTACGGTAGGAAATAGAGAAGAGGAACCTGACCAGCAACCCAGTAGTTGTCAAATGAAGAGCTCTAGCTCCAGTGGCTGCCGCCACTCAATAACAAGAAACACACGCACACATGCGCAAACACGAACGCACATGCACGCACACATAAGAAGCACAAGGCGCACATGCATGCACCCACACGCAAACACACACAGAGGCAAGTGTCTAAATGGAGAAGCATGCAGGGTCATTGATTTAATGCACATGCACATGCAAACATGCATGTGTGTGCCTGGTACTTCAGCACTTAATGGGCTGGAAAATTTGATTGCTACTGATGCTGAATGCTGAAAGAGAGAGGACAAGGAAGAGGAGAGGAAGGAGAGGAAGATAAGGACGAGGGGAAGAAGAGTAGAGAGACAGAGAGAGAGAGAGAGAGACAGAGAGAGAGACATAGAGAGAGAGAGAGAGAGGGGGAGGAAGCGGAGAGACGTAGGGGCTGAGAGAGACAGAGTGGGTGAGTCAGGGGACTTGAACTGGGAATTATATGAAATATGGGAAGCATAGAAAAACTGCAAAATTAATAAAGTAGGATTCATACTGAACACAGCTATTATGCAAGTGTTTTTCCTACATAAATAATCATAGAAAAAAAATCACAATCAGTTGTCAATTATTAATATGATTGTGTGGTGAGCAAGCACACTGATGCTTAAGACATCATTTACCACAACCGTCAGGCTCGGGGAAGGCACGTTGCCTTTAAGACCATCTCTGGGCGATGATGAGGTACAGGGGAAGCCTTGTTTGTGTTGATTGTTTATGTTTGTGTGTATAAGCGACAATAACGCAGCTGGGCCATCGCTGTACCCCAACTCATTTGGCATTCCTTTTCTGCACTGGTGACCTTGACGTTCTTGGACGATTCCAGAGATTCGATTTTTCCTTTTGTCTTTATGGTTGTTTTTTTCCTTTGCCATGGATGTAACGATTCAAACAACTGCGCTGCGCAGTGACATCATGGACAGTGACATTAGTAGGAGCTGGAGCTGAGCTGGGTGTATGTGTATGTATGACCTGCCCGTTCCATCAGTAAAAGTATCAAACGTATTCCACCATCTCTTTATTGACAACGAAGAGAACAGTACAATGGAGGCCCCTACCGTCAACGCAGGAACGCTCCCAGCGCTGGAGTTTTGGAAGCAGCATACCGCCGCTTGGTTTGAGTGCAGGCCGAGGCCCAGTTCTCCCTACAAAAAGTCATCACAGGGATGGTGAACTCCTACCCCCGGTTCTGACCTCGCACCGCTGACCTCATGCAGCCCCTGTGGGCGGCGGTAGCTCAGGAGGTAGAGCGGGTTGGCTGGTAACGTCAAGGTTGCTAGTTCGATCCCCGGCTCAAGCGTCGAGGTATCCCTGAGCAAGACACCTAACCCTAACTGCTCCCGACGAGCTGGCTGTCACCTTGCATGGCTGACATTGGCGTATGAATGTGTGGGTGAATGTACGCAATACTGTAAAGCGATTTGGATAAAAGCACTATATAAAATGCAGTCCATGTGCGAGGCCCTCAAAGGTAAAGCTTTACAGGCCACAAAAGGGGCCCTGGGAATTGTGACCATACTGGCCCATCCATTCCTCTGGCTAGGGCCTTCCACTGTTTCCTCAAATGATTGTTAGAGGATGGTGTAGCTAAAATACCAATCAGAAAAAAATGTAAAAATAATTGTGTTTTCAAAGCAAATAGAATATAGATTTTGCACACACGGAAACACACACAAACACACACACACACACACACACACACACACGCCATAAACCGTTAACCATAGCAACCCGTACCTCAAATCATAACATGCATTCCCCCTCCTATTGTCGTTTAAAAGCCAGCGGTTGCCAGTAAACACAATGTTATGCCGCATTGATTGAATCATGGGCAGACGCATCTCAATTTGCTTTGATAATTTCACACAACAGGAGGATTCTCCTGCATGATGAGCACAAATGAGCATTAGCCCTCTGGGTAAACACAAACACACACACACACACACACACACACACACACACACACACACACAGTACACAGGGTTTGTGTATGGACTAGAGCTGCAGGACTATGCAAATGGATCATTTCAATTTGTGGAGTGTGTGGATAAGCCCATGCTCAGCTGCACCTCTGCCCAGACAACAGGGTCACCGAAGACCCAAAGCCTCACCTGGCGGTAGTCACACTGATTGGACTCTGGGGCTGGGTAAGGCTGCACACCTGTTGCACATTAAGCAATCAATGTGGACAGGTTAAACCAGCCATCACACACACACACACACACACACTCAGAGAGACCTCCTGCATGGCAACATGTAGCACGGGGTCATGCATCATTGTCTACAAATGTACAATAAACCGGCGACCTCAACATCACCCTGTGTCTTTGTTTTCGAGGAGCCCAGTGAAAGCCACCCCGGTGCAGTATGGCAGCCAACTAGCTGGTGCCCAACGTGGGGCCTCTCCAGACCAAAGACTGCCCGGGCTATCCCAGGATGCGCTGGCCACCGGCAGAGACAAGCAGCCCACCGCCCAGCACAAGCATTCTCCACAACAGTGCGTAGTGAAGAGCAAAGCGGAGTATAGGGGGGAAGGCAGCGCAGCGACCTATAAACTACAATAAACTACAAACTATAAACTACAATAAACAGCCTTTCAAAATCACCACCCGTCCTATGTTTGGAGAGGCAAAATGAAAGCATCTAGGTGTAGTCTGGCAGCCATCTCGGTGGCGTGAAGCAAGCGACCTTTTTACAAGATAGATTTTCCCCTCTTTTTATATTGTGATTTTTCAATTAAATTAGTTATTTGGTGCCTACTAAAAAAGAATGACCAAGTAAGCGCTTATATTTGTTCAGAATTAATTGCAACCTTTCACGAGTCATTACAGAGGCTAAAAGTGCAACTTCGATTAATATGCAATTAATAGCCCAGCCCCCAGCAGCATGGACTATCTTCTAGGGCTCTTACAGTCCTCGCCAACATAACCCCCCACCCCCCACCACCACATCTGCATGTCTGGTCCTCTGGGTTCCCCAGGCTTCCACTGACCCATGGAGCAAAACATCCTCACCCCCCCCATCATTCTACCTCCTGATTACCATGTGTGTCGTCCAGGTGGTCCATTGCTAATTGGGAAAGAATGCTCCAGGGGGTTAAAAGGAGGGGTTAAGGGAGTGTATGGTGTACAGTTTATGTCCCCCCCACCTCCCAAACCCCCTCCACCAACATGCACGCCACCACACAGCGACTCCTGGGAGACCATTTTTCTGGGTGCTGCAGGTGGATGGCGCACCAGGAAGAGGTGCTTTTCATTTATATCACTTAATCCAAAGGAAACACCCTTAGGTGACACACACACGCACACGCATGCACACACACACACACTCATGCACGCACAGACACACACACACACACACACACACACACACACACACACACACACACACACACACACACACACACACACACACACCGTGACTGAGTAAGTGTATTGGACAGCGGCATTGTTGCTCACTACTCTTGACTGTGGGGAACAATTAGGCTGGTGTGTATTCCCACATGTAATCATTAGGCCTGGCTGAATAGCTTACAAATATACACAAACGCAAGTCACAATCACAGTCCTCCTGTGTGTGTGGTTGTGTGGGTGCACATTTGCTGCTCCTGTGTGTGTGGGTGTGTGTGTGTGTGTGTCTGTGTGTTAACTTATCGGTGTATAGGCGTCTGGTGGTGGGAGCTCGGGTAGGGGACTTCATATGAGGTGGTGTGAATGTATCAAAATGAATGTACATCAGAGTTGGTGTTTATAAAGCTTTTGATACTATGCGGTGGCTTTGCCCTGCCCTATAACACAATCGAATTGTAATGGTTCACTTTTATTTGACCGGTGTATTGCTTGATCCATCTTCTTCACACAAACACGTTCAAGGGCCTTTAACTTCAAACACAGGCATTGTTAAATGCCCATGTGTTGTTGTACTGCAATGTGCAGAGGACATATGTAAGTGTACGTTTGTGTGTTTTAGTGTGTGTGTGTGTGTGTGTGCGTGTGTGTGTGTGTGTGTTTGTGTGTGTGTGTGTTTGTGTGTGTATGTATGAAGGAGAGGGGTAGAGCAAGGTAAGGAAATAGACAGACAGATAGATAGAAAGTATAATCCAAATACATTATTTGTATTTGGATTTTTTGGATTATGACAATGTAATGTGTATAGTGTATAGGTTTAATTCATGTTAATCAGACTGGCATGCACATATATACGGGAATGCTCTTTAACAACGTGACCACACACACACACACGCACACACGCAGACAAACACACACACACACACGCACACACACGCACACACGCAGACAAACACACACACACACACCCCCCCACACACACACACACACACACACACACACATTGTTTGCCTCCCAAAAACAGATCAAAAGTACACACGGGTATGTATGGGATTTGCCTGCTTCTCTCTGCATGTCTGTGTATAATCGAGGAAAAGGCACGCAGCACATGTCTTCAATCTGCCGACAAATCAGCCAATCCCAGAGAACAAACACAGGATTACTCGCCCGCTCTCACTGGGCCCGCGCTCTCAGGCATCATTTGCATATTGTAGAATGGAATAGAATAGAAAAGAAACAAATCAAATTGAATAAAAATAACATTAGTGAGAATATAAATTTAATAATTTAGAATATAATTTAATTGAGGAAATATTTGCGAGGAAAATAATGTAGTATAGTATAGTGTAGTCCAGTGTTGTGTAGTATAGAAGAATGGAATAGAAAATGATACAATTGAATCAAAATAACATTACAGAGTGGCATCGGCATAGACTATAATTTAATTGAGGAAATATTTGCGTAGAAAATAATATAGTATAGTATAGTGTAGTCTTGTGTTGTGTGGTGTAGTAGAATATAATAGAATAGAACAGAAACAAATACAATTGAATAAAAATAACATTACAGAGGAATGAGACTGGAATGAGATTGAACAGCATAGAATATAATTTAATTGAGGATCTTTTTCCTAGAAAATGATATAGTATAGTATAGTGTAGTCTAGTGCTGTGTAGTATATTAGAATAGAATAGAACAGAATCTGCCAAGAAATGCCAGAGCATGTATATGATCCGCCGTATGAATTTGTAACAAGCATGTTTTTTTTTTAGGTATTTTTCATCCCCACTCTTATCGAAGCACCGACGTAATGGCAAATGAGTGAGAAGCATCTATGCATAATACATTTAATATAAAAAATGAGGGGAACCGTATTCTATCTACATTGGCCATGCCTGTGGCATGCTATAACCTCTCCAGTCTCTGACTCGCTGAATCTGTCACTCAAAGCCTATTATAAAAACACTGCTGAAAATACAGTGCAAGCCACGCGATTGATTGACAATGGTGCAAATGGCAATGATTAAATCGGCTTCTTTGGTGTTGCCATAGCAATTAATCATGGGCATGGCTGTTGTTCAAAGAATGTAAGTGAAGCATTTGGACAAGGTTTTGAATGTTATTACCGATTTATCGTCTCATAGTTTGGAGAGCAGAGAAAGTAGAATCCATCAATTCCATTAAACAAGGACTGAGCTGTCGTATTTCTCTCTCTCTCTCTCTCTCTCTCTCTCTCTCTCATTTATATATATAAGGAGTTGCTGCTGGAGTTGATCAAAATATTGTTGATTTTGGACTGAGCCTTTGTGGTTTTTATTGCATTTGAACAACATTCTAGACTTTTACCACAGTGTTTTAAATGTATGAACCCTCTGTAAGAAAGAGAGGGTGGCATGTCCTGCCTC
>NC_136948.1:7920911-7923411 GCF_949987615.1 Pollachius pollachius | reverse complement strand
ATGTTGTTTCATGTTTATTCTAAATGATAGTCTCTCCTGATTGAACTGTGCATTGGATTTAATGAGTTGTATTCAAACAGCTCTGAGTGTTGGTTAACCAAGCGGCTGGCACAGTCCACATGGGCGGGAGCGAGCTCTGGCTTCCTTGGTGTTGCTGTTGACGACTAGTTGCTGTTGTTGTGTTGTTGTTGTTGTTGTTAATGTCGTCGTTTTGGTTGTACAGGGCCGGGCACTGTGCCAATAAAAAAGTAACAACTGAAGAAGCACTTGTTCTGTGTGTCCAGCAGCCATGTTCTGTTGTTGTCTCTCCAGGGGATTTATACCCCTCCAAGGCGAGGCCTTGGAGCGGAACGGTGGTGGCGGTCTCGTGGTGGAGTCGGAGTATAAACCGATCAGACTTTGTTCACTGCAAACACAAAAGGGGTTGGGAGCAGAAACAACTGCGAGTGGATGAGAAGGGGGAGGTTGGTGTGTGTGTGTGTGTGTGTGTGTGTGTGTGTGTGTGTGTGTGCGTGTGTGTGTGTGTGTGTGTGTTTGTGCATGTGTGCATCCAGGGCTCAGCTCAAGATGTTCCAAGTGCTCTGGGGTCTCATCCCCTTATTGTGTGTAATAATGAGCTGTGTGTGTTCTGGCTGGTTTGTGTGTGTGTGTGTGTGTGTGTGTGTGTGTGTGTGTGTGTGTGTGTGTGTGTGTGTGCCTCCATCGCAGCCCGCCAGCGGCCCCTTCTCCTCACCTCCTCCATTGTTCAGCATTGCATATGAATTTAATTATAAACAGCTGTTTGGTGAATGACTCTAATTAACTGCTGGAGTTCCGACATCCGGCCAGCACCCATCCCCCCCCCCCCCGCCCACACACACATTCCTTCACCAACACTACCACCACCACCACCATTATGTGACAGCAACATTACCACAACCACTAGCCACCATCCCTTATACCACCACCTACCCCCATCCCTTATACCACCACCTACCCCCATCCCTTATACCACCACCTACCCCCATCCCTTACAAACACCTACAACCATCCCCTCCACCACCTACCCCCTACCACCATTACCCGTCCTACCTCATTACCTTCCCTCCACCCCTCAGCAGTCCTTCACCTTTTCCCACAGAGGGCATTCCAGCAATGCTTGCATTTTGTTCTGTGATTGTGTGTGTGCATGTGCGTGTTTGTGTGTAAGCGTGTGTATGTGTGTGTGTTTGTGTGCGTGTCTGCATGCATGTGTGTGTATGTATGTGTGTGTGTGTGTTTGTGTGTGTTTGTGTGTGTCTGTGTGTGAGTGTGCGTGTGTTTGAGAGTGTGTGTGAGAGTGTGTGTGGCAAGGGAGTCAAATATGGCAGTCTATCTCTATGCAGACAACGGTCCATGTCGAACACATCACGACCTAACAAATAAACATAGGTCAAATAGAATTACGTATTAAATATAACGATCAATAATCGCATTAGGGATGACCCCCTGCACCCCCTTTTATTCATTGCTCCCACTACAAGGGCAGGGCTGGGCTTCAGAATCATAACGACCTAATTGACCACACCTGAGTACTAAGGGTGGGGTTATATAAGCAGGCTTTCAATCTCTTGCACTTTACTTTATCTAATTCTTTCCCCACATAGCCTTGCAGGGGAACCAATTGTCCCTAGACATTTGTTTCACCTTGTTTGTACCATTTCAAATAAATTGCCTTTTTGATTAAAAGTTGAACCCTGTTTGACTCCCTCGTTGTGTGATGGTGTGCGGGTCCACCGTTACACATTCCATACTGCCTGCAAGGGCTCCATGTGCTCAATCTGCATTGATGCTGTATGAAGCCCCGAAGAAGGAACGCAGCGGATCCTATTGTAAAACACACAGCTTCCACAATCGTAAAACCATTTTTGTGGACCATTAAACGTACAGCATAATGTTCTCCTCACTGAGGCGAGACTCTCCCTCATCCCAGAGAGGGAGGGTAGCCTAATTGCAGTTCTTCAGGGAAGGCACGTCCATCCATGGACCCCTTGGAGGTCAGCCCCACCCATTGCCTGACCCTCCGGTCACCAGGGCCTGATGACAGTCTATACCAAGTGTCTGTCCAGGAGATGGAAGAGAGATAGCGGAAGAGGATGAAAGGACGGGGGGAGAGACAGAGAGAGAGAAACCTCTATGGCTTTGTTTCATTTAGTCTTCAGCTCACCGGGGTCGCTGAGTGACAGCAAAGGTGACTGGGCTGTCTGCTTGACTGATCATCTCTCTCTCCCTCTTCATCTCTCTTTACCTCCATCTCTTTCCCTCTCTCTCTCTCTCTCTCTCCCTCCATCTCTCCAAACCCTACCTATTCCTCCCTACTCTCTTTCTCTCTCCCTCTTCATCTCTCTTTACCTCCATCTCTCCCCCCCCTTCTCTCTCTCCCTCTCTCTCTCTCTCTCTCTCTCTCTCTTTGTCACACACTCTCTTTCTCTCCTTATGTATCTCCCTCTTTATCTCTCTCTCTCTCTCTCTCTCTCTCTCT
>NC_136948.1:7917884-7920711 GCF_949987615.1 Pollachius pollachius | reverse complement strand
GAGAGAGAGAGAGAGAGAGAGAGAGAGAGAGAGAGATCTAGAAAGGAAATGAAGATGAACAGATTAAGGCAAGAAAGGAAGGCAGTGGCAATAAAGGCTGAAAAATGATAAATAATGAACACAGCGTGTCAATGGACACATGAAGTACTGGGAAAAGCACAGATTTTGAGAAGACAGGTGAGGGCCAAGCCTTTACAAAGACGCCGTTGCGAAGCCACTCTATTGTCTTGGTGGTTGCGTGGCCCTAGAATTCATTGTGTATCATTGGTTCAGTGTTTGTGTGAAAAAACTTTGATTTAATTATTGTGCATGCAAATTATTGCTGTTTATCTCGTTATATCACATCCTCAGGGCTTGTGATGAGAGCATATTTGTATCTGCTGCCCTGGCTAGGGTTTCCCTGTGTGTGTGTGTGTGTGTGTGTGTGTGTATGTGTGTGTGTGTGTGTGTGTGTGTGTGTGTGTGTGTGTGTGTGTGTGTGTGGGGGTGTGTGTTTTTGTGTGAGCTGCAGAGAGGTGTGTGTACACATTAACGAAGATATTCTCTTTAAACACAACACAGAACACAACAACAAAAATTATAGATATCCTTTTTAAACTCATTCTGTTTTTATTATATTTTACTTTATGGCCGCGCAGCTCGGAATAGTGAAGCTCTCAGGATCTCAGATGGGCCGAGGCAGGCTTTGATAAACGCAACACAGGAGGATTGTGTTGCGTTTATCAAAGTAATAAACAACCATTCAGTATGGCTGCTACTACCCAGCAGAGTGAGGGACACAGACTGCTGGTGTTGAAGACATTCACCCCATGAGTGGCTATCCCCGCCTCTGCAAGATGATTCAGTGAGCGTGACAAGGGTGGGAGAGACATTTGAATAAATGTTAATCTCTGGAGATGATTTTCTCTTCTCATTCAAATTTGATCTCCCACAACCTCCCTGAATATGTTGAATACGGGAATTCATCCAGCTTTGACAAATGAGGTTACGGCCCGAGACTGAATATTAAAGGAAATCTCTTTAATTGAGGCCATGGCGATTTATGCTTGCTTTAAAAAATAAATTATGCTTTTAATTTGTGTTTTTTGATACGGGTTTGGTGTATCGGTGACCTTGCTGTGAATGCCACTCAGTCTGAAGCCGGTTGCATCAGCTTGGCGTAAACGTTGTCTAGTTATAGCGCTATATAATCAAGGCGCTGTAGTAGCGGCAGCGTGTTTCTACCCATAATACCCTTTCTTTTACAACAAAATGCTATTCTAAAGTACACAAGTACATCAAAACGTATGTACTCATGTCTGACTGTGCCATGCGAGGCGATGTCCTCTCCAGTCTTCTCAAGCACTTTGTTGTTGATCCATAGCTCGTTGTGGAATTATTACCGCTTAATTGCTGTCCTGTTGAAGCAAATTGTTATAAGTTAGGATATCACCACTGCCACAACTACTTATCAGTGCTGCAACAAAATGTTCTAACCTAGTTCGAATAACCAGTGGTTTCTCAGGACTTTACGCACAGACTAAGTTACAAACGTACACTTATCTTGAGTCCTTGACCTTGTTCAGATAAAGCGCCACAATTAGAGAGTCAGGGATATAAAAAGTAAAAAAAAAGCTGTGATTTACACATCTACAAGCTTTTATTAATCCCTTTATTTCTTCTCTCACCTCCATCACCTCCAACCTAACCAGTAAAGGATTAACAGTCAAAAAAAGAGAAGAATGATCTATCGCGAGGTGTGAGTTACGACCGCTAGTAAACAAAAGTTGGAAAAGGGTAATAAATAGAGTCTGAATCAGGGATGACAGAGCCAATAACACATTATCAGAAGTGTGAAGCTGCTCATTATGTGTGTGTGTGGGTGTTTATGTGTTTGTGCGTTTGTGCAAGTCTGTGTACGTGTATGTTTATGATATTGTGAAGTGTTAGACTCTGGCTGTGTGTGTGTGTGTGTGTGTGTGTGTGTGTGTGTGTGTGTGTGTGTGTGTGTGTGTGTGTGTGTGTGTGTGTGTGTGTGCGCGCGCATGCACTCGCGTATGTTTGTGTGGGTCTGTGTGCATTTCTACGTGTGGGTGTGTATTTTTGTGTGTGCTTGTGTGCTTTAGCAGAAAATCGGAAACAAAATCACTCACAGGTTGAGAAACTAAGTGAGGGTGACACTGTACATTTACAGCTCGGAGACAACACAAGTCAAATAACTCAGCTCACCAATCAACTGTATAAAGACGTTTACACATTTCACATCTCTTCTTCACTGCCCCTTGCTCCAAAGGTTAACACATTGGAACAAACAATCCATTCATAAAAGGAGGCGCCATTTTGAGACTCCTTGAGATTGATCTGTTTTCTAATCCATTTTTATTCAAACCTTTTCGGTGAAACCAATTGGAAAACAAAAGAAACAAGCAAAAAAAGTAGAGAGATCGTGTGTGCGTGTGTGTGTGTTTGTGTATTTACGTACGGTCAAGTGTGTGTGCGTGCGTGTGTATAATTGTGTGTGTATATATGTTTGCGTATTTATTTCTGTGTGTGTGTGTATACATGTTCGAGTGAGTGTGATTGTGTGAGTGTATGTGTGTGGGTGTGTGTGTGTGTGTGGGTGTTTGTGTGTGCGTGTGTAAGTATAACAGTGTGTCCGCATGTAAGTGAGATAGGCCCCTCATGCACTCGCTAACGCCATTAAGCAGCATATTTATTGCCACAACACTTCATTCGAATGCACATTTATGGATGGCGTGGTGTCATTGATATCCGCTGAATGCGTTTCAGGGACGTGCCCTGTGTGCTCGTGTGTCATGTTTGCTGGCTCCCGTTTTCGCTTCGGCCG
>NC_136948.1:7890384-7915384 GCF_949987615.1 Pollachius pollachius | reverse complement strand
AACTTTTTGCCTTGTGTTCCGCCCCCCCTCTCCGCTACCTTGCAAGAAATCAAATAATCTCCCACGTTGACTCCTGACACCTTTGCCATTTCAGGAGTTGTTTTTCAAAGCCAGTTCTTCCCTCCTGCTGGCTTGCGGGGGTTTCGGCGCCTTACCCTTTCTTCACCTCTGCGTTCAATCAAATGTTCAGAAGAAGGTCATGCTCAGATGGCTTTATGCCTTGGCTGCTTTGTGTCAAATGTGGTCTCTGCTGTTTGTCAGTTGGCAGTGTGTAGTAGCCCCCCAGGTACCAATAGGTTCTTCATACAAACCGCTTGTTTGAATGGCTTCTCTGTTTGACTTCACTGCACGATGCAAATGGTGTTGTCTATTCATGGGCTTGTGTTGCTGTTGTTGTTGTTTATTGAATGCATCATTGTGCTGCTGCCTTTTTTCCACCTGACTGTAGAGGATATCGCTCAGGAATGAGAAAAAGTTAAAATAAAATTTTAATTGACTCTTTTATGTTTCGTTTTGATTGATTCTGGAACAACTGAGATTGGAGTTTATTATCTGTAATATTACCTCCTGGTATAATCAAAGACTGTGAAACTCATAGTACCATGCTGAAAACTCTACTATACTGTATTTTCATAAAAAGGCTAAGATTACTGTACTGCTTAGTTCTAATTGATGCTGTGTGTTAAAACAATGATGAAGTCTATTGCAGTCATTAAGTAGACACTCTGCAGAGACAGGGGGTTATGGAGCTGGTAGAGGTAACTCTTCTTGCTCAAGGATACCTGCAGATCGAATGCGGCCATTTGGGATTGACCCTTGAACCTTTTCGCTTGGAGTTGAACGCTCTAGCCCTATCCAACACTATCCTGCCTTACGTTTTGATGTTACCTTTCATACCATGAAATTCCTCTCAAAGAAAATATCAAACTATGTTGGCCCCAAACATGAGCAGAAATATAGTCCCACAATCTTAATAAAGAAATCCATACCAGGTCCACTGTCTGGTCCGAGAAACCTTCTATCAACTGAAAAGGAAAATGTGGGCGTTTTACTTAACCATCAGAAGTAAAGGATGAGTTCAATACTTCATTAAGGTCAATACAGAAGGCTTCACCTATCTCTCTTGGTCGATGAAAGGTCATTTATTATTAACACTCTTTTCGAATGGGGAGATCGATAGCCTAGCTGTTGTGACAGGCTAATTTTGAAGTAAATGTCTCTGTGAGTAGAAGCAGACTCATCCCCTAATGCCGGAGACAAAACACCCCCTCTTCCTAGAGGCTAAGCAGCTAATGATGTTTTTGACTGACTGGTAAACATGCTTTGTCTCCTTTAACCTCATTTATTGACACCAGACCGCCGGCTTTGTTTCTTTTCTTTTCTCGTTGTATCACATAAACCAAAGAGTTTAAAGTCACTTCCACACACAGCTTTCTTATATTATAGAGCCTATGTCACTGAGAAGAACACCTTCTGCATAATGGATAATGCCTGTGGGCTACAGAGGTATGAGGCCCGGCATTAGAGGCTCATAAACTGACTTTAAAGTGTGTTTGAAGGGTGGCTCAGTGGCTCAAACCGCTCGTGTGCTAACCGCTCGCTAGCGACCAGCCTTTGACTATGATCTGTCGTCCAATATGCTACATGTCATTTCCTCTCTCTTTTAAAAAAAAATAAAACTTAAATATCTGTCTACATTACCTTGTCCAAAAAGCTCAAAAAATATATGTTTGAACGAAACAGAAGGAAAAAAGGAGGACAAATACTGAAAAAACAAAAAACACCTCATTACGTTCTCATTTGCAGGTGCAAGCATCACTAGAGATAGACATATGGAGAGAGTCCCAGGACGAATAACAGTTCATTCCTTTCCTAGTTAGTGGAGGCAGTGGTGTGGTGTTTGTTTGATGAATACAAACCTCATTGTCCTCCGTCCCACTCCTGCCCCCTACCCCTGCCGCCACCCCAGACACCATGCTTGGCCCCGGGTAGGATCTGTGAGGTGGTGGTAGTGGTGCTGGTGGTGCTGGGAAGGGAGGACTATTATAACTCAAAGCAGCGAGAGCACCTGAAACAACACAGGGACACTCTGGCTCATCCCTCTCTCTCTTTTTTTTTTTCGCTCTCTCTCTCTCTCTCTCTCTCTCTCTCTCTCTCTTCTTTACTCCATTTTACTACTCATCTTTACTTTACTTACCTGTGGCAGTGGGTTGTCCTGCCATTGGGCTTGCTCTGCTTCTTTTTCAGCTTGGTTAGAAGCGGATGCCAACACTGAACACTCCCACCCACTGGGTGGGATGATGGCTGCTTTCACTCAAATGTGCAGCACAAACAGCTAACATCTCTGTCTCTCTCTCTCTCTCTTGCACAAACTTTCTTTCTCTTACTTTGTTTCTGTGTCTCTCTCACTTTCATCCTGCCTCCCTCTCTCTCTCTCTTGTGTGTGTGTGTGTGTGTGTGTGTGTACGTGTGTGTTTTAACGTGTTTCTCTCTTCCACTGCTCAGTCTCTTTCCCTCTCTCGATCCTCCTTCAGATGACTAAAAATTACTTCCTACTCCTCTGCCCCCCCCCCCCCCCCCCCCCCCCCCCCACACACACACACACACACACCTTCCAACTTCTCCTCCATCTATATCACCCCATTTTTTATCATAATTTATTTGAACCCAGATGTTGTTCTGTGAAACTGAAGGTCTGGAATAATAGAAGATGTTCTTAACATTTTATTTTTATTATTTATCTTTACCAAGGCTTTGGATCTTAAAAAGTGTGTTAAATGGATAGGTAGTACTAAACCAAATGATGTTCCTTAAGTCATGGCCACCTCCACCTCTATTTTTTCATATAGAATGTGTGCTTATTTCTGCAAAATACGGCCCATCCCTTAAATATATGACCCCCCTCAAGAGATTTCATTTCATTTTCTTATTATTATTAGTAATCATGTGTGTTATTGCCTTTTAACATTCTCATTGCTCCTGGAGTATTACATAAATACATATTGGATTAGGAGGCTGTGTTGGGCTCTGCTATCAGCCCCACTTCAGTTTCAACTCTCACACAATGATGAAACTTTGTTGGCTCTGGCAAACGGATCCACAAGCACCAGTTAATATTGTTATTGTTTGGTACAGACCTAGAGCGCTAAAAGGCTTCGGTGTCAAAAAAAGCAGATGACATCAAAGAAAGAACTGATGGAAACACAGAGAACTGTAGATAAAATAACTACTAAACAAAACAAAAGACAAAGACCCAGATCCCAGATCCCAGATCCGCAGTGCTGGCGGGTGGCTGCCAAACAGAGTGGGAGGCGTTGTTATGATCAGGTTCTTTACAATATGTCTCCCTCTTTACTCAATTATAACTGTGAAGGTGTCTCGCACGTCTGGGGAGCTCGCTCACTCTCTCTCTCTATCACAGACACACACACACACACACACACACACACACACACACACACACACACACACACACACACACACACACACACACACACACACACAAACACACTTGCACGCATGCACGCACGCACACACACACACGAGTTTGCATTCGCACGCATACACACATACACACACACACACACACACACACACACACACACACACACACACACACACGCAAACAGACTCAAACACATGCACACTCACACACTCACGCACACACTCACACGGACAGACTCACAAACAGAAGAATGAGCAGCAGAGGATTGTTTGTGTAATCTGCAGCGACAGGGGTCAGAGCCGTGAGGTACGCCCCACCAAACAGCACCGCAAGGACACCGCCCCCCTCCACGCCCCAGTGGTGCATGGTAGATCACCAGGACCACCTGACGTTAAGGGAGTAGAATATCATATATAAACAAATGAAGGACCTCTGACAATAAGTTGTAAGTGTACTGTGTATTCACTAAAAACAATATGTTTTTTTTTGTCATTTGTCAGCGGGTCAGCATCTGCCAAAAGTTAAGCTTCTGCGTAGACATTTTTCTCCAGCTCTTCCTTTCAGCATGGATGCAAATAGTCACACATTAAAAGTGGCTGACAATGTTTGCATGGATTGTGGGGTCCTGATGCTCAAAGGAATTTCATATGCAACACATGTCCTTCTGGATTGAAAGGTCTCGGAAACGTCATCATCATTGGGTTCTCCCATAAATGAATCCAGACCAACCTGAGCAATTGGAGCCACTTATCAAAATTGACTCAGAAGTCCTCCAGTCTATGATGGAGTCTGAGGTGGAAAAGAGGCAGCTATAGATCCACAGCACGTTTGGGTCAATTACTACTTCATGTTTCATTTTTCAGCCTAACAATTTTACTGAGTTATTATCTTGTTTTAATGTTTGTTTAGTTCACTTCATTTTTAATCTGGACGTGTGTGAACTTTTGTCATTTTTGATATGGGCCTCCATGTCTTTGTCCTATTTGTGTGTATGAGGACTCTATACTTCAAACAAAATCTACCTTTTGGTACAAAATAAAGTAACTTGAACTTGAACTTGAACTACAAACGTCAATTAACGATTGCAGTTGTATCTGGTGGATTTGTGGCGGCTTTACATCACACACCTTTGTCAAGTCAAGAACTCTAAAACCATGTGTATATTTTGTATTTCATTGAATCTTAATTGCATTTCTTGTATTGTTATACTTTACAAAAACCCTTCGTAATTGTTAAAATTCCAGCACTTGAAAGTGTAATGCTACGCTGCTATTTCTCCCATCTCTGAGGCTGAGCCAACGGAGGGAGATGGGGTCCATCCCCTGCCAGCCTGCCATGACTCAAAGGCAGTACCGATGCTGCAGTGTACCGGGAACATCTACAAAGAAGATGCATCCTCTCAGCATCTTTCCTTTGATCTTTCATCTTCTCCCTCTTCCCTCTTTTGTCTCTTGCCTTTGTTTTTTTTCCACATAAATAAGAAAGCATTCTTCAGCCATTTTAAATATAGCTGTTGTTATGTTGTTTTTCCACTTTTTTTCACAATTCTTACCACGTGGCATCCGTGCTACCTCCAAATTACTTTACACAGCCTGCTCATCAAGGTCAAAGGAGGACGTCAAGATTTTTCAACCTCAATCCTATTTTTTCAGATCATTTTAGGTCTAAGAGACGAATACGAACAAAGTATTCAGTATTGAGGGAGAAAGCTGCAGCCATAACCGTGAAAACGGGCTGCGATGTAATCCTGTCGGGCAAAAGTGCCCCGTAAGAGTGTGTCCCCGAAAAGCCCCCCTTGAACGAGACATGGTTGGACAAAATAAAAAACTAATCGGATCAAGCAAAAGGTAAAGAAGAATGTGGTATTTCTCTGTAGGGATCTACTCCATAAAGTTAAAATAAAAGGTGCAAAAACAAGCAATTACATTGCAGCCTGTTTGCAAGGATTAAGGTTGCAGCTTTATTGCTCAATACCTGACCACCAAAATGTTGCCCGCATTAGTCCCTTGGATCATCAATTATGGAAAATAGGCCCCGGTTGAAAAACCCTGAACTTGTCCTTAAACATCGTAATATTGCATTTGGGCCCTCAGCTGCTCTTCAGTCTAATTAAAGCGATCAGTGCTCACGGCCCTGGGGTGGAAGTAGGTGCTGTTATGCTGACCATTAAAGGGGTATAGCAAAGATCGACCCTTATGAGTGCATTGGTAGCAATTAAATTAAACCAATTCAGCTTCATTTTATTGTATGACTATGTATCAATGTGAAGCATTTTGAGTCTGCCTCCTGTATGAAAAGTGCTATATAAATAAAGTGGCCTTGCCTTGCCTTGATTAAATTTTAATTTCAAATTATAACTGAATTTATTATTTGATGAAATATAAACATTCTGTATCCCCCTGACAAAACTAAGAAGCAGCTGATAATCTTGTACATTTACCCACCTAGTTATGACATAAATTGTCAATTCTTGACAAGCATATAGGATCAAAGGTTTATTTTTCTCCACCCAACCGGACAAATTTGCTATGTTTATCTCGCTAGAGAACACACCTGGAGCAGTGCATTGTGGCTTTTTTCTTATTAGCAAGACACAAGCGGCATATTTTGTCTTGGCCTTCTGTAACCCCAGTCTCCAGGGAAACTGAGCCGCACTGCTCTGGAAAGTACGAAAAGGGAGAGGTAATCATCTGATCTTTCTCGTCTCTCTGGCAGGAGGCAGGTGGAGGCTGACAACAGGTGACTCTGAATGCAAGTCCTCCGATTGCAGCCGCTGCTAGTTTGGATTCAAAAGTGGGTGAGGTGGGTTGGCCTTTAAGGGTGAAACCCACACAAACGTACCCCCCGCACACACCAGAGCTAAAAGAGCATGCTATTAGCGCTCACAGCCAAACACACACATACACACTAACGCTAGAACAAACACACACACACAGACACACACACACACACACACACACTCACATGCGTACACACACTCATGCAAGCACAGACACATGCAATCACACAAAACAACGCACACACCCACACACATATATATATATATATATATATGCAGACGCAAGCAAACAGCGCTCCAGCTCAGTTCCCCTTTGCAGCACCAGCTCTCCCTGGTGTGGGCAGAAGGTCAGGACGTGTGAGTGGGGTGGAGATGGCTGATCCATTGGGGCTGTGTTGGTGGTCAGAGAGGCATGGCGCTCCAGGCCCTGTGTGTCTGGCTGTTGGGCCGTTCACAGCACAGCAGCCAGACAGCCTGTCAGTCTGCAGGGTCAGGGCACCCGGGAGCCCCGGTGGTCCCCTCCCTAGCTCTGGGACCAATAAGAGGAGACACGGCCGTACATGCTACAGAACATTGCTGCCTTTCACTGCTTCCCCCCCCCCCTGTTCAGTCTTTCTTTCTGGCCTTTTTTCATTTCATTCATTCATTCTTTCCTCATGTCCTTCTGTCTTTTCTTCTATCTCGTTCTACTTTCTATTTTTTCCATATTGATCTGTTTATTTGCCTTTCAATGCTCAAAACGCCAACACACTGATGCATGTCGTCTCTCACAGAAACAAGCAGATCCAATTTTATACACACACACACACGCACACACACACACACACACATTCACACGCACATACACACACACACACACACACACACACACACACACACGTCCAGATCACCGACACACACACATACACACACACACACGTCCAGATCACCGACACACACACATACACACACACACACACGCACACACACACACACACACACACACACACACGTCCAGATCACCGACACACACACATGCACACACACACACACACACGCACACACACACACACACACACACACACACACACACACAGACACACACACACACACACACTTCTCTTCTCCTATGACTGCCCAAGTGTAGTGTTGGCCTGCCTGCCGCACATTGTCCTCCCCACCTCTCCAACACCTCTGCCACCCTTCAGCTGTTGAGTGCTTTTTAGACCCTCCAAAAGGGGCTAAATGACGTATTTTTAATGACGTCATCGGCTTACTCAACTTGCATTTACCAAAAAGGCAATACATGAATCACTTTGTAAGCACATTTCTCCACCACTGAGCTTCTGAGTCCCTGAAAAATGTTGAGTGACCTTCTTTTTTGTTAACATAACATCCACATTTTGCATATTTTCCAACCGCACAGCAGCAATTCTGTTGTTAATACCAGCGAATGAACAGATGCAGTTATCATTGTGTGAACATGTGCTCTATATGCCAATAGAGATGGACGGATAGGATAGTTAGGAATAGGCTCACAGCACTAAGATATATTTATAGATGAGTCATTAGATGAAATGTCAAATTTAATTTGATTTAATAACTGTTTTACATACTAATGATGATTATGGCATAAAGACCACAGACACACACACATGCACACACACACACATACACCCACGCATACACAGACACACACAAATGCACACACACACATGCACACACACAACCACACACACGCCTACACATACACACACCTACACACACACGCACACACACACACACACACACACACACACACACAGACACACACACACACACACACACACGCACAGACACACACAAAAACACATTCATTCACATCATTGATATGCACCTTTGATGTTAATGTGGAAATCTGGGTAATATGAATTCACCTGAGCGTCTGGTCATCTCCGAACCTCCCCCACCCACGACACCACAACCACAACCACCACCACCACCACCATCACCACCTTGCAATCGTGCATCGCTGGGAGGTGTTATTAATATTAAAAGTTAAATGCCATCTGCTCCATAGCACCCGACGTGAATACCAATGGTGCCCAGGAAAGTGTTGCAATTAACGGAGCCAAGGTGTGATAAGGGGGCCTCGCTCACAGGCTCCCCAGCCCCTAGGATGAGAGAGAGAGATTTGAAGTTAAAGTGAGGGAGAGAGAGAGAGAGAGAGAGGGAGAGGGAGAGAGAGAGAGAGAGAGAGGGAGAGAGCGAGAGACTTTTACTTACTTATAACATGCAAAAGGCTCACATAAAAGGGCCCCACCATCACCATCACATCCCTCTTCCTCGGCTCCATCTGTTTGAGGCGCGTGATACGATCTCCGTTTCATCTTAACTGAGGGATATCTGCCTCTGAAATACATCGGCCTGCCCTGTAAGTGCCTGTCGCTCTCTATTTGAATGTTGCGGGTGAATATAGGCAGGAGGGGCATCACAGGTGAACGATGAAGAATCTCTCTGGTGGTTTTGTCTTAAATTGTGCAAGCAAATTGTGTTTGGACTGCCACACTTGATTTGTCACTGCAGGAATCCGGAGCTGGCCTCTGTTTGTGTCGCCAAGTGTGACTGAAAAAATACAAAGAAAATTGAAAATAGATTTAAAATATGATTCATGGTTTAAAGTAAGGAAGATATATAATATATATATATACATATATGTATACTGTAGGGAAAAGTATGGTTAAAGGAATAAATGAATAAATAAATAAATATATGTATATAAATACTACAGGGAGAAAATAAATATGTTTAAACACACCATACATAGCATATAATGGTAAATAGAGGAAGAGAGAGCGCTACAGAAAAAGAAAAAGTCACAGGAGCCTTAATAACGTCAGGGCGGAGCTTGTGGTTCAGTGGGACGGTGCTGCTATCGGCTGGGCGTCTGCTCACGCATCTGGGTTCCCGTGGCATAAACCTCAGGGCGACTGGAAACCCAGACTCTCTTCAGGGGCCCGGGTGTTGGTGGAGCTGGTCTAGAAAAATCACTGATGCGGTCTTGTTCACTCACACACACACACACACACACACACACACACACACACACCCACACACACACCCACACACACACACACACACAGACACTCACACACAGAAACACAACCACACATCGTGAGGCAGTGGAATACACAGTGGAACCAACCGGATGGCCTACACTCTACAGCTGCAATTCACGAAATGACTGTGTACAAGCATGGCGGACGCTGCGTAACAAAAGGAATTATGTTCCCCATAATCATCGCAGTGATCGCATTAATGCATTATGAGAATATTTACATTGCCCATTTGTTTACCGACTGTTTATACATTCAGTGTTGCAGCTATGGTCCAGTGGGCAAATTATAGTTGGTTAAGGACAGAGAGAGAGGGGAAGGGAGGGATAGAGATAGATAACAAGAAAGAGAGAGAAAGGGATAGAGACAGAGAGAGCTTGAGAGAGAGGGAGAGAGAGAAATAAGGAGAAAGGGGAAACAGATACAGGGAGGACTTAGAGAGAGAGAGAGAGAGAGAGAGAGAGAGAGTGCTAGCCTTAATTTACATTTACATTTAGGGCATTTAGAAGACGCTTTAATCCAAAGCGACTTACAATAAGTGCATTTGTTACAATAAGTACATTTTTCATAAGAAGTGAAACAATATATCGCTGTCGGTACAGTAAAGATGTTCATAGAACCAAGTGCAAGTATTACAATCGCTAGGCTAACCCATTCCCTTTGTAAAGCAACGATAGCAGCTACTGTAGATGCTACACAATTAAGTACCTTCAATAAGTGCAATGTGCAAGTGCCAGGACGTACAACATTCAATGGTAATGCTGCATCTCTGTCTTTATTTTAGTTGTCATTTAGTTTATCAACATATGGTTGTACGATATTGTTGGAGTAATATATTTGTGGGAGTTATATGCAAATGATAGATCAGATTTATGGTTGATGGTGAAGCCTTCCTTTGATTCTCGGGTCCCTTGGTTTTATCACCATCTCATTAAGCCTCAATATGCCTAATAATTAAACTCATTAGCACACAGTTCTCCAATCAGGTCAGGTTGTTCACAACTTTGCGATTAAACAATCAAATCAAATGAAAAATAATGGACATAATGAAGGCGATGCTTCAAACATAAACATAACAAACACTAAAATAAAAATGTATCACACACAGTATTCAGGATATTCATTAGCCAGCAAGTCACATAACAACCTGCCAAATCTCTTTGTGGTTTACATCCTCAACAGCTGACTACAAACATGTATTCCTTGTCCTTGTTGGTCCGATATTAACATCCTGCTCTGCAAACCGTGAAGCCCCCGGCCGTCCCCTGGCCGTGCTCTGTCTCTCATAATGGCCAACCCTCATGGCGGTCGTTTCTTATCATGGTAATGGGCATGCAGCTCTGTCGCTCACGCCCCTCTCTCCCGTTCTCTCTCTCCCCTGCTCTTCCTCCTCTCCTGTTGACACCCCACAGTCGGTGCCCCCTCTGTGCTGCGGGCCAGGGTTTCTGCTCTAATGGGATAATAATTGTTGTTTTTCCATCACAGAAACTGATAGTTTGGTTCTTCCTCAGCGCGGGCCTGGGCAAATGAGCCGCAGATCAATCCGCGGGGCCAACAACGTCATCAACAGGGTGGAAATGTAGCGCGGTGGTGTCGGGGAGCGGAAACAAACACTATATGTCTGTCACGGGGACCACTTGTTTGTGTTTGATGCTTATTCCCACCGGCTTGCGTTCTTTTTTCAAAGTGCCCAACTTCCACACTTGTGAGGTAACATATACCTCATTAGCGAAAAGAGATGCCACCGTGCAGTCTAAAGATCACCATGGCGTCAATGCCATATGCTTTGTTGCGAATGCCCATACTCACTGTGCTGTATGCATTCAAAAGATATGTAAACAAGCGCTGTACATTGGAAGAAACAACAGAAAAACTAGTTTTCTTTACAATGGACATTTCACATATGTCCCTTTCCATCCTCCCTCCCATGCCTCACCTCATGGCAGTGAGATAGTGGCCTGCCATTTTAGCAGTTCCTCCCTCTGTCCAGCCGAAGATCATGCTGACTCTCCAGTTTTCTGTTTGCCCTTTGTCTGAAACCTCTCCTCCACGTTCCTCCATTAAATCCTCTAGCGGGAGGGAGGGAGGAGGAGAGAGAGGGACAGAGAGAGGAAGAGAGGGGGAGAGGGGTAGTTGGATAGAGGGGGAGATGGAGGGAGAGACAGAGAGAGAGGGAGCGGGAGAGGGAAAGAGAGAGAGGGAGAGAGAGAGAGAGAGAGAGAGAGAGAGAGAAGGAGAGGGAGAGCAACATTGAACACTGACAGGGACATAACTCGCCTTTTCCCTGCATACCTTGTTTACAGTCTGGCTCCTTTCTGCCATACCCCCCCTCTCTCAATGGAGTCATAAAAAACAAACAAGGGCTTTTAGAGAAATTGCCTGCGCTCTGAAGATTAATAACAGTTGCACCACTTCCTAAGGAAAAAAAAAGTCTCCAGAGGAAGAAGAGGACATTGGAAGATTAAAAGTGCCACGTCCCTAAATTGGAATGATTCAGTGCTCTGGCAGCCCTAACCAGCTTACCGAGGGCCAAGGGCCCTAGTCCACCTGCCAGACACAAGCTTCATCCACTTTTAAATGATGATTGGGACTGCACTCGCCCAGTATGACCATAGCCTGAACTGTTATCCAGTAATGTGGATGGTAGGTGCTACATGTGAGCACCGTTATCTACAGTAAAAGCATGTTTTTTCTATCACAAAAATGCAAGAAAATGTGCCTGCCTATTCATTTTTTTAAAAAAATATTAAATATATTAATTTTATAGATTCGATTTTATTGCTTGGCCCGACAGCATGCAAACATACAATTTATGGTACTGCAATTGTAATGCAATAGGCTATTGTAAAAGTTGAAAATTGTGTGTACAATTGGTATCAGTTAATTATTGTTCTGATTGCAAATATGGCACAAGGAGAAACATTTTGTGATATTGTAAGGATGCAAAAACATATTTAATTAAGACGTTCCTATGTGTATCTCTCTGCGCCTGCGCTTCATATGAGTCTGTGCTCTGTATGGAGTTGCTATGGTAACCTGGGATACAGCAAATGGGAGAACGCGTATCAAAGTTCAGTAGCAACGCCTTTCTACAAAAATCAACAACCACCATAGCAATATACTATTGACCGTATAGTTATTGCGCATTTAAGCGTTCTGTGTTGTCAGTTAAAGCACATCATTTCCAACCAGCACAACAATGACAGATAAAAAGGACATTTCCATTTCCCGGATCAAGGCCGAAGGCTTTACTGTGAAGTCAACTCTGAAGAACTCCGTGGTGAGTCGAGTCATTCAGTCAGGGACTGATGATACTGTATACAGGGATACATGCATTGTCCCGGTTGACGGGACACCGGGACAATGTATGCTTATATTAATTCCGTTACCGTTGGTAAATAAATCGATATAATATATACAATTGGTATAACAAGTCATCCGTTGTACGCAAACTGTCCAACGGTATAGTTATAAATACAATAACAATGGATTGTTATGGTATTGATATCTGTTTATTTGGTCAATTGTTAGTCAGCTAGCAGCAATAAACTGTGAGAAGGAGAGATGTATTGTGTGGACACCTTTAGCCTTTTGCATCTGGAACCATCTGGTCAGGAGTTCAGCTAGATTCACCTAATTAGATGTGTTATCAATGGGTTTAAGTCAACACACAAGCAGTCAGCAAGAAATGCATTTTTCTCACTACAAGATACTCCAAAAAGTGTGCTTATGCAGTTGTTGTTTGTACGTGACTCCCACGTAGAACTGGTTTGTAAACACCACGTTTGAATGCCTTATTTAAGCCTCTCTCTTCAGTGTTTCTCTTATCTATATCTCTGCAATGCTGTATGTATTAGGTGGAGGTGCTGCTGTGTATAATTTAGAGCAGATTGAAATAGGTGTTTTAACAGCTGTAGTGCATTGAATTGTGTGCCCCACTGCATAGGCCACATGTCATGCCTTGCATTAGGAGACTACATGGTTTGGGTCCAAAACACACGGTAAAACATTGTCCAACAATCTATGAACATCCCAGGGGAAATCTCATGTGACACAGCATGCAATTTCAGGTGTTGTGGGTGTCTGATGGGGGTACATACAGGCTGAGCTCTAATAAATTACACTTACACAGCTCTACAGAATGCACTAGGATGAATAAGCTGTAGCAGCACATCAAACACACACAGGATAAGTCCCTCCCAAAGGTGGACCGATCACTTGTCTGTGGCACACAGAGGCCTGATCCAGACCCCTCCAGACGAGACATAGGCCTACTTAGACCGGATTGACCTAAAGACAGATATCCAACTTCCTACACTCAATTATTGTTGTAGTCAAAGTTGAACAATGCAGAGACTCAGTCCCAGTGAGGGCTGTCTCTCTTTCCGAGAGGCAGGGAGAGATGTGGCATCGTGCTGCACTATGGGGGATGGAGGCCAGTAGGTGACAAACTTCATGGTATATAGAGCATAAATCGGCATCCAATGTTTTCCATTGCTGGAGGCAGCAAGAAAATGCAAATACGCCTGTATAATTTAGAAAGATGCTCCCTCTTTGACAGGCGTGAACAAGAGCCATTCACAAGGAACAAGATTCATATTCAATAGTACTTCTGTTACTGTAGGCTACCATTGTATGCATTTAAATTGTAATACACCAGCAAAATGCACTGTACTGTACTGTACTGAGCTGACAAAGAGCACTACCAGGCCCTTGATTGATCAGTGAGTGCTGTTTCAGGAAGCCACTTTTTTGTTTTGTAATTCAATAAACAAGCCAATGCAATGTGTGGCTTCATCTTACGGATTCCTTGCAATTCACTTCTGCCTTAACCATGCGTTTAGTCAACAGCAAGCTTTTAGAACAGTTGTTTTATAACACAGTCGGTTTCTACATAATATGCGACTTTTCTGTAAGATGGTTTCAGAAATAATTGCAATGTCAACAAAACACCCCCCTCCTTTGTGATGCTTTTTTGTTTACGATTTTTGACGTTGCTTATCGTTAACAGCCTGGCTCGGCTCGCGGTGCGAGAAGAGAGCTTTGCCTTGGATGTCATTCCTGCAGTCAGCAGCAGTGGTGGCAGCGGCGTTTTGTGTGAATGGGAAAAATATGGGCCTAATATGTTTTGACAGCGCTCCACTTGCAATTGCTCTCCTTTACCGCTTCCCAAATGCTATGTGTCCAGGCTCAAGCCTTTTCCTTCGCAAACAGTGGATTCAGCGCTTCCTCTCTCAGAGCCAAGATATTTATTTGAGAAAACTATTGCTTATAGCACTCACACCATACTTTATTATTTTTATTTTTATATAAATATGAAGTCCTGAATAGTGCTTAAAGAGCAGGTGCTGCTTGCAGTCTAAAACTTTCCCAAGCACAAGGCCTTGTCCAAAAACAATCAAGGAGGACTTCATATCCATTGTCGAAGCCCTTCACCTTGCTTCAAGGTGGTACAATGTGGATAGTGCTGGCTGTTTTGGTGAGAAGCGAAAGACCCTTGTAATATTCACCTTCATCTCTCAAGAGGATTTATTTTGCGTCTTGAACATGAATGGTATTTCTGCAATCTCTTCCTGTCCCTAACCAAATCTCAACAAGAAAAACATAAAATAAATTTGTTTTCTAGGGGCTGGCTTTTTTGACACGTTGCTTCCGGTGGCCCCCCCCCCCCAAAAAAACCCTCCCCTCCCCCCACCGCTGTGTTCAGTGACATATCGCTTTAGAGAGGGCAGCCTAGCTGAGAGCCGTGATTTGTAGGGACCTGCAAGGCCATTCCAAGCCTTTACAGGGGAGGGAGACTTGAGGCATAGGCTTATTATGGCATAAAGTATTTGTGGTCGTAGAAACTGAATCAATAGTAAAGACCCTTTGAATATTGCAGCCCCACACCCCCTCCGCCTCCTCTCCTGGTGATCCATCTATGAGCTCTTGGCAGAGGGGGAAAAATAGCTCTTTTTGTATTCTGGTGGGTGGTTGTCAGATTGTGTTTGAAAAACAGTGGGGAAGAAGGTGTTATTTTCTGTGTCGCAAGCTGATACCATGATAGTGAGAAAGATTATCATGGATTTTGAGGGAGAGAGGGGGAACGCGGTTCACACATTTCGGAAAATCACACTTAAAAGTTACACTTTTGTATTTGATTTGTAATACGTCGCTTGAAGACATTTTGTGAAACATTGCTCATGTTTCTGATGGCAAATCTTCCATATATGGCTAATTCAGTCATTGTATTAATTTAAAAAAAAACATGACGGCCAAGCATGCTTGTGAGGTAATAAGCCAACCTTCCTCTGAAGGCATATTTTCTTCTCTCTGTCCCTTAATTCACTTGCCTGAGCCTGCTGGCTGCCCTTGGAAAGAACTGTCTTTGTATCTGGTGCTTTCCACTGATTGCCTGATGGGGAAATTTGGTCATGATCGGCAAAAGGACAATTATTTAGTTCACTCGACAGCTGAAACACGCGCACACATGCAAACAGACGTATGCACATGCACACTCACAAAGGCACACCCACACACAAACACAAACAAACACACAAACACACACCCAACAACACACAATAACACACACACACACACACACACACACACACACGCGCACACACTCACCCACCCACCCACCCACACACACACACACACACAAACACACACACACACACACACACACACACACACACACTCACCCACAATAACACACACACACACACACGCACGCGCGCACACACACACACACACACACACACACACACACACACACACACACACATACACACACACACACACACAGGAGGAATAACTTTTCTTCTAATGATGTTAGACCCAGAAAACTCAAGTATGAGTATTCTGCACACGTGCGTCTGTCAGTATGTTAGTATGTGTTCAATATAACCAGGCAGCCTCCTCATTAGATAAAAATTCTGCCAACGTGATACTGGCAACAAGTTCGAGCCAATTCAATAATTCTTGACTCAATGCTCTTTTGGAAATAAACACACATAGGCCTATAGATAAGAATGAGGCAGATTGTGAATAATAACGGCTTACATTTCTGTAACCATTTCCTCAGATGGATAAAAACTACCGCTGGTGAAAATAATGGCTGATCATAGGTGGTTGTTTACCCCCCCCCCACCCACTTATATCATGATCTTGGGAATGCAAGTCCATTCAAGTCTATTTCTGTTTGCCTTCCCTGCCACTTGGTTGACAGCTATACTGGCCTCTGTGTTTATGAGGCCTTTTCAAGCCTTTGTAGATGGCGTTATAATTAGATTGAGAATTATCAGGGAGCCTTTTCAAAGCCTCCATTTAGTTCTCTGTGGAATTGATGAAGGCCTCTGTATCGTGAAACAAACAATGTAGAGGGCGGAAATGCCCACTTGGGATGCTCTGTAAGTCTGAATGCAGATAGTGGTGTAATGTTGAAGATATCAAGCTATACAGTATGTTGCAATTCATATGATATGGTCCAAGACAGATTAATTTCCTTTTTGTTATTAGTTGCTATTAGTGTTGATATCCGTTCAAATTAGCCAAATGTGTGCTGATTTACTGGCATTTTTGTTAGTTTCTCCAAGCAGTACAGGCCAAGCTTGATAAACCTCCTAAAATCGCCAGAAGTCTAGATTTGAAATGAATGAAGACCATGTGGCTTATACCCCCCAACTCCCATCCCCCCACAATCTGTCTCCCCTAAATGACAGCCATTTTCCAACCTTTTTCTTTTAAAATTCCAACGGAATGCAATAGTTTGCTCCTGACCTTTTGAATTCTGCTGACCTGGGCAGAAATGGCAGAGCGGCCATAATTGATTTGGTGCAGGGAGCCCGGAGCCTGGGACATTTGTGTGATGTATAGCTCATGTGGCCCATTCGTCTTCCCCCTGAGTTACAACCACCAGGAACCACGTTGCGGCTCAAGAACTTTTGTCAACAACATCAAAAACCACAACTTCTTTCTCCTTCCGTAAGAAGAGAAGAAGGGTGAGGAAAGGGGAGGGAAAAAGCCCAGTTTTGCTCGCGTGCACCTTAGCCCGGCACCTCTCGTAGTAGCTTCATGTTACGGCTCCAGGACCTTCCGTTCCCCAGCAGGAAACAAACCTGGGATAACCCTGCCACCCACCGCTTTCCTGAAGTGGAGGACGCAGAGGATTGAGAGCTCACACCGCAAGCCGCTGACTCTTCATGCCGTTTGGCCCCGGCTTCACATCCAGCCGCATTACCAGCTGTAGGTGTGCTGTAGGCCGAGGGGCCGCCCTCCCGGTCCCATCAGGGGGGAACCGGAGAGAGACAGAGCGAGTGTGGTAGAGAAGACAGGGGTTGGAAGGAGGTTAGCACCCAGACACTGTCAGAAGCGATCCACATCACGACCCCAATGGGACCCCATGCTCCTCAAGATACTGCCATTCATTACGACCCCCCCCCCCCCCCCAACCCCCCTTCCCTCTATTCCCCTAGCCCTCCCCACTAGCCCTCCCCACTAGCCCTCCCCCTGCGCCCAGAAACGGCTAGTGAATCTCACTCAGCACAGTGTTTGATCAGAACGGTGCTGCTTCAAGAAGGCAATGTTTGGCGTGGGGGGAGAGGAGGAGAGGGAGGTGGTGGGATTTTGTGGGGCGGGGGGAAGCGGGGAACGTGGGACTGACCTGCTTATGACTCTGTCTCATCCCCTCTCTCTCTCTCTCTCAATCTCTTTTTATATTGCTCTATCTCCGCCCCACCCGTCTCCCTTAAGACAGAGGAGAACAAAGAAAAAGAGGCTTGAGAATAGATAAAATAAAGAAGGTAACCCTAACCCTTTGCACCCTGATCCCCCAGCGCACCCAGGAGCATGTCTGGTCCCGCACACTGCGTGTCTGTCCTTCTGAAGGACTCCTCGTCCTCCCTTTGATTTCTGCCAAACGGCTCAGGCATGTGACAGACGCTCCACTTTTTCCCTGTCTACTCCCTGCCCCCCCCCCCCCCCCCCTTGCCCCTCCTGGACAGCAGTCTCTTTAACGTTGTTCTTTAATCTCACCCCGAGTTTGTTTGTTCTGTCTGTCTGGGTGCGAAGGAGACGGTGACATGGGTGCTGATGTGTGTGCGAACGCAAGACCGCGTGGGTGTGTGTGTGTGTGTGTGTGTGTGTGTGTGTGTGTGTGTGTGTGTCTATGTCTGGGTGGGAGAAGGAGAGACAGAGGAACATATTGCACTCGTTGGTTTCACGCCTGTTCGCTGAAAGCCCCCGTGCTTTTCGTCCTACGACTGCAGTGTTGCATGTCTTCTTCTCCATGTTCGGCGCCATCGCCGTTTCCCCGGGAGGGACGAATTCTGAAGTTTAATTTAAGTTACATCCCTGAAGGGATATTATTACGTTATTAAGATTTAGTTTTTGTTCAGGCATTAAGCAGGTGCACAAGAACAATGTACTGATAAAACAGTTGCTGCTGGCACTGATAAAAGCAGAGTGGAATTTAAGCAGTTGAATTTTAAGGAGAGTCGGAAAATACCGTATTGTACTCCGTATTGCACAAAGAATGTTGCATGAAGCACATTATTTGAAGCCTTGGACAAAATGATGGTAACGCTGTGCAGTGTTGTCGTCTTTGCCTGTTTGATCTGTAATAGCACATATGATGCAAACTGAAGTCGCAGTTACTTTAGTCGTTGCTTGGCATGCTTCGCTTGTAGGTAGCATGCCGTCGGTCAAAGCTAGTCAAATGCTAATCCCAGTGGAAGCATAGGCTGTGTCTTCCTGTGTCTTCTTTCCTACCTTTGAATTAACGCAACACTAGCTAGTGTCATGCAGGGAGACTCAATGGTGCTCATTAAAGCAGCCATGCCCTTGATTGATGCTCAGCACGGGTCTGCTGTGGGACACTGGAGATGCCTAATCACCCTAGATCTTTTTTTTTTTCCCGCCTGCAGTCGCCAAGACAAGCAAGATGTTTATTGTTTCATTTTCTAAAATCCTTTTTGTTTTGTAATTTTTTACCAGTGTTGCAATTTCTTGATATTGTATCGAAAACGCTTTGGCATGCATGCGCATGAAAGGGGCTGTGTAAATAAAGTTTGACATGACTCAAAGCCCTCTCCATAGGGAGCATGGGAGGTAATGGTATCACACCCGGCCAGCCCCTTAAATCAGTTCTGAGCACTGAGCCGCAAAGTGCTTTTGTGTGTCAGCATCCTTGCCTTGGCTCTTATTCATTCACTTTAATGTGTGTGTGTGTGTGTGTGTGTGTGTGTGTGTGTGTTTGTGTGTGTCAGTGGGTAGATGTGATACGTGTTTGCTTGAATGTGTACGTGCCATATATGCGTGTTTGTGTAGGTTTGCAGGAGTGTTAATTGGTCTTTATGTGAGTTTGTGCATGTGTGGGTTGGAGGGTAGCAGTGTTCATTTGTGCTTGTGTTTGTGTGCTTTGTTGTGTAGATGGGTTTATGTGTGTGTGTTTGTGTGTGTGTGTGTGTGTGTGTGCCGGTTGCAGTCTGAGCAAACTGCAGCCCAGGGAAAAATAGTGTAACGAGTGAGGCAAAGATATCGTTCCTATTTTAATGCACAAGTTAGGAGTGAATCAGTGTGTTTTCCCTCTTTCCTTCTCAGCCTGCCTTACTTAACCAGCGGCTGGACCACCATCCAGAGCAACGCCCCCGCGGGTGGTCTCATTGACTGACCGCATTTCCATCTGTCTCTCCCCGTGTGGCTTGTTTCCAGCGTCACCCCCTGGAAGGCTTCCCTTGCTGATTTGTTGAGCAAATACATTTTGGGTCACCGGGGGTTTCAAGTTATATTCATCTTTCTGCACGATGAAGCAGGAGGGGGGGGAGAGAGAGAGAGAGAGAGAGACAGAGACAGAGAGGGATAGAGAGATGGGATGAACTGAGATGCGATGGGATATGTGTGTGCAATGGTGTTCATGCGTATTTGAGTCCATGTGTGTGTTTTGAATTTGTGTGTGCGTGTATGCATGGTGGTCAATGGTGTGCACACGTGTGGATCCTGGGTATCTAAGGAGATGGGAGCGGGGCTATCTGCCATATGGGAATTCTGAGAAAGTGCCCAGTGGCCTCTAAGCCTGATATATACTGTATATACTGTATATAATATATATATATATATATATATATATATATATGTGAATTACACCGGCAACAGAGCTCGGCTTGTCACACATTTTCTCTAAACAGCAGTTTAAATGTTAAGTCCATTGTGGACGTTTTGAAACGTGATGAATCTAGTTGAATTTTATTTAGGTTGGTGCCAGGGAAGACTGCTTTTGAGTTTGCCTTTTTCGTAGAAATAACGGCAAAACAATGGCTCTATAGAGAGAGGAGTGCTATTGTTCGATCGCATCCTTCCTGGGCAGGTGTACACCGCTAGAAACACAGGACTCATGCGTGTGATCGGGTCTTTAGTTTCCCTAGTCACATTGCTGTAATTCAGAACGTCAATTTCTGTTGGATATCCAATATATGAAGAAATCTAAAACGTTCAACTGCATAATCTGTTATCAAGGATGTGTGATTTATGTATAACACCCCATAGCAAAAGTGTGCTGCTATACATTTCACTTTTAGGTAATTATTGTCAAACTTGTAGAACACCTTGTGAACTCCGCCCACCTGGGCCAGCCAATAAACCTTGGTGAATGAAACCGATTTGGAACAGTCCTCTCAACAACAACATGACTGCGATACCGCAAAGGCTTTTCAATATTTAATGATGTATCCTGTTCCAAAAACGATGCCAAAATACATATCAACATAATACAGTATGTATGTCTGAAAGGATGAAATGGGGGGGAGGGGGAGCAAAGGGGCTGTTCTCTTTTCGCGGTAACTACTAATCACGTAGATGATTCTCTGTGCTCCTTTAAAAAAGCAATCTCCCAGTGTCAGATGCAGCACCTGGACCTGCTGCCGAAGCACCAACTCTTTATCTCCCACACTCCCAAGGGGACCTTCACTCAGCTCCTTTGCCACACCACAGATGTCCTTTACGGCTCTAATGTTGTGTGTGTGCGCGTGTGTGTTAGCGGGAGATTTCGGGGAGACTGGGGACTCACCTGTCTACCCATCAGCGATGTCAGGTGGTCCCTGCGTGCGGTAAGTTATGCTGCTGGGTCTCATGGGCGCCACGCTCTCTGCATGCTGCTGTATCAAATAAGGCTGAAGGATTTGATGAAATAATGATACACCAACACCACCAACATTTTTCTACCAATATTGCAATCCTGATTTAGTATGCGATTTAAAAAAAAAGTTCCCAATGTTCTTTATTATTCACTAAACAAGCAATTAATCCTTCTATAGTATGACCAAAACAACATTAGAAGCAGTCAACGTATAAACTGCTCTTTCCTTTAGGCCAGGCTTATGTGTTGAGATGAATTGCATGAATTGAAATTATAACATCTTAATTTAACTTTTGAATTGTAAAAGCAGAATAAATATGAATCTTACTGATCTCCAGTGAAAGTAACAAATCCCCCTCACATTCTTTATTTTATTTGATTGATCGTTCAGCCCTAGTATCAAACGGACCACTAGATTCTCTTTTGGCTATTTGAAGTGTGGGTGTGAGAGCTGTGATTCTCCACCTGCCTGCCTGTCTGTCAGCTGACGGAACAGTTCGCCTACCCTGCCTGTCTGGTAGATCTTCCCGTCCGTCTGCGTTGACCTACTGTCTACCGGCTCTTCTGTCTGTTCCTGCCTACGCTGTTCTGTCTGTCTTACCGAGTCTGTCCGTCTACCTGCTGACATACGTGTCTGTCTTTTAAGCTGACATAAGTCTACCTGCCTTCCTGTCTAACCATGCTGTTCTGTCTGTCACCTGCCTACCTGCTGGTCTGTCTGTCTACCTGCTGAACTACCTGTCTGTCTTATCAGCTGACATAAGTTCACCTGCCTTCCTGTCTAACCATACTGTTCTGTCTGTCCCTGCCGACCTGTCCGTCTGTCCGTCTGTCTGTCGGTGTACCTCGATCCTGACGTTCCTAACCAGTATCGGGTGTGCCGGAATCTTTTTGCCATGTCAGAGCAGCTCTACGGTGGAGTGGGGGGCCTCCCTCATAAGCCTATCTCCTCCGACTTTTCCCAAGCACATTAATATTCTACGAGGTGGATCTTAGTCACTCATAAAGGCACTTACGAGGGTGTAAATTGATGAGCAGGAACTTACTCGGTGGATAAAAGTGGGCAGAGAGAGCCTCCGTCTCTGCGGTGGTGACATTAGCAGAGGTCGTAACAGCGGTGGGGTCACGCGGCGCAGTCTCTCTTGTACGTGTCATTAATTTGACGACGTCGCCCGATGTTTTAATGCCTTCAGGTGTCGTCACTGATTAGAGCTGTAAAAGACAAAGGCGAGAGCGGCCTTCTGTGCAGACAGTGAACAGCTTGGACCTGACAAAGTGGATTTGTTGTCTCGGTGTCACGCACGGCACACACACACACACACATGCACACCATCACTCACATGCCGGCCTCCACTATAAAGGTTATCTCCTTAGTTGGCTGTTTTAGTTAACAGAGTTTACCAAGTGCTATTTTGCGTGTTTATGTTCTTTTCATTATTTTTTCATTAAATAATGAGTGTGTGTGTATGCGTGTGTTTCTGCACACACGCATACACAGTGTATGCACACATGCTGGCAGCCTATTTGCTATGGATTTTCGTAATGTATTCCCTTGTGATCAGTGGAAACACATGTTGTGCATGTGTCAAATGCCCCTTTTCAGTACACTGTATGTATGTATGTATGTATGTGTGTGTGTGTGTGTGTGTGTGTGTGTGTGTGTGTGTGTGTGTGTTTGTGTCTATGTGCGAATGCCCTGTGTGCGGGCCTGTGTGCTCAAGTCATGGCTTTTCCATTTACCTAACAAGTGGTACTAGCTAATGCATTCCCTGCTTTTCCATGCACTCTGATTCATTCTGGCCATCATCCCGAGTGTGGTTTGATGATATGAATCAGCCAATAGGGCTCTCTTAGCAAAACGCTGCCCTGCTGCCTGCCTGATAAGTGGCCCACACACACACACACAGAAGATGGAACACTCAGTGAATTTTCATTTTCCCTAACTCTACTTTCCCCCCCCCCTTCCTTTTTTCTCTATCTCTCGTTCTGTTTCTGTCACTCGCCCTTTCCGCTTTGCCTTGCTCTTGCAGAAAACACACACAGGCACACACGCACACACGTACAAACACACACACACACACATATGCACACTACACTCAGCTCTCTCTCCTACCCTTTAGGTTGTGTTTTCATATCTCTCTCCACTGTATTATCTTGTCATATTGTTCCTCTTTTCTCTCTCCCATAGTCTGCCTTTGCTCACAGTTTGCCCTGAAAAACCCTATGGTTGCACCTGTATTACACCAGCAGTGTGTGTGTTGTGTGCGCGTGCATGTGTGTTTTCTTTTTTAAAATGCCTCAGGTGTTGCTCCTCTTGTGGTTTCGCTGCAGAATCGTAACAGGGAAAGGCTTTTGCTGTCGACTTGTGTTTACTTGTTGCTGCGGTGGTCCAACCATAAGTCATTTATCATTACAAACAATCCCGCCCACACATGCACAGTTGACAAAAACATTTTTGACACGCCTCGTGGGGCATACCTTTCTTTCTCTTCTTTGAGGCCACAAGGAACAGAACTCGGAAGTGGTTAATTTCTCTTCTGTGTTATTTTGGTCCGGCCAATCACATTTCTCCGCTCGTTTTGCTTTGAGGCGACATTGTCTAATTCGAGCACACAGTGAAACTGCCTCGCAGACTCTGATTGCGCTTCTTGATGTTTGGTCATGGGAAATGAATGGCCTGCTGCACAAACACTGCATGTTTATTCATCTGAGTGGAATTAACCTCCCACCAGCCACCATTTTCCCAGAGAGAGAGATAGAGAGAGAGAGCGAGAGAGAGAGAGAGAGAGAGAGAGAGAAAACACCAGAGAGACAGAGAGGGGCAGATAGTGAGAGATAGAGATAGAAGGAGCGAATGAGATGCAGAGACAATGGGAAATGGGGGAAAGGCAAACAAACCAGACTATTAGTCTGCAAACACAGCCGCTTGAGTTATTGTTTGGACAAGATGAAATAGCAGAGGGATGAGCAAACCGCTCACTAAATTCCGGGAGGTTAAAGCTAGGCGAGGCAAAGGCTGCACGGAGCAGCGACCTGTGAACCGCAAAACTGTTCTCCCCTTCCCAAAGCTCACTTCATCAGGGGAACCTGTGTCTGCATGGTCCATCTTGTATGTGACTCACCTGCCTCACCCTGCCCTTCCCCCTCGCTCGCTCCCCCTCCCAGGCGCGGGGGAGGTGGGGGAGAAGCCCTGCATGCGGCGGCTACAGATTCCAGTAACCCCTCATCCGAGAACCGCAGGAGAAATGCAAAGAGAGGGAGCGGTGGGAGACAGAGTGAGAGAGAGATAGAGGGAGAGGGAGCAAGAGAGAGCAGGTGCCCGGTCCCTTTGCTGTCTCCGTAGACAGATGCGACGCATCCATGCGCAGTGGCATCCATGTTCCCCCCTCTTCAAATGTACCGCCGAAAAATGCAATTTCACCCTGAAGGGCAGAAAGGGGAAGGGCAAAGAGATATAAAGAAAGAAAGATAGATGCAAGGGGGGGGGGGGGGGGGGAAGACGGGACAAGAGAGCACGTGGCCAGTTATGGTGAGACAGACGAGAGATAGGACTCGACAGTGAGTTGATGGCCGTCCCCCAAGCATCACAG
>NC_136948.1:7882884-7887884 GCF_949987615.1 Pollachius pollachius | reverse complement strand
ACACACACACACACACACACACACACACACACACACACATACACACACACACACCCCCCCCCCCACACACACACAAATACACACACACATATTTGTGATAGGGTTTCAAATAACAGCAAAATTGCCTTTTAGACCTGTTTATCACCTATTGTTTTTGCTTCATTTTGAATGACATGGGCAAGAGCTGCATTCCAAATAAGATAACGGCAAGTTATTAAGAACACATGGTTTTCGCCAAAGGCAAATTGGCGTAAAATTCAAAACATGTAGAAGTACGGTTAGGCTTTACCAGAGGATTTATGTTTTTCTTATGCTATACATGCATGATTAGTCACCGACATTTTGTTTCAGGTACTCTGGGTTCAGGCATGGGCACACATGCTGCCTCTTTATTCAACATAATATTCAAATCCAAGTGGATTCATTTGAAATGCCAGCTCGGGAGTCCCACGTTGGGGACGCAGAAGGAGCTCAGAGACACTCGCTCACCCACCCTGGGTTTCTTGTAATAGTCTGCCCTCCTCTCTTTATTTCTTCAAGGCCTAGGACTGTTTTCTTGCTGGCACCGGTCCCACAGTATCATTGGTAGCTTGAAGGTGCATGATGTCGTATAACCGCATCCTGAAACAGCATCTTTCTCTTCCGTCCTGGGCCCCATTATCTACCAAATGTTTTCACATAGGTTGATACTTGCACGTGAAACGTGTAACGCCTGTGTGTAAACACACCGACGTCAATACCCAATCAATTTACAATGACAAACCTCTGCTGGTATAGCTCATTGCCTTCCAAGCTGTTTGGCAGAGGTCTTCTCACTCCTTGCGCTGCTACAAGGCCCAGACCGCTTCTGCTGGGGACCGCTGTGTGTCAGAATGCTGTTCTCTCCATGGGCGGTAATCTGAGGATTAATGACAGCCCCGCATCTGCCAGTCATGAGGCAACACGGCACAGATGGCACGAGACACGCATGGTGTCCGAGATGCAGACTGCGGGAATGATTGGCTCTAACGTGCCGCAATCCGCCCAACACAACACGCTGTTTCAAAGCTCTGATGCATCCAATCAAACGGCGACTCGGTCGCTTGTGCGAGTTTCCCCTGTATTGGATTGGTTGGGCGCACAGGGCAGTACAACAGAGGAATCAGGAATCCAGTGGCATAAGATATTTGCGATTGGCCCTGGGTACCAATATCTTTTCCTGCCCCCCCCCCCCCCCCCCCCCCCAGTAGACAATTGCAATGTGACACAATGGAGAAACAGTAGCTCAACATGCAACTCCAGTCCTGCAAACCAGCCTTGGATCAGCAGCATGCACAGCTTCCAAAGCACAAAATATATCAACACCAATCCAATGCGCTGGCCTGGAATCAGTCAAACAACACAGCCTGATTTCTCCAACTTTCAACATCCAAAATTGCTTCAGCCAGTGTTAACAAACAAATAAACACAAAGGTAGCTTCCACAGTATGTCGATAAGCATAGAACAAATAGCCATCAAGAAAAGCACAGCAACTCATTATATTGTGACACAGTAGAAATGAGGGCAGCTGATCACACAACAACGTTGCATTTATTCATCGTCCATTGTTCATTATCAACGGCAACACGGCCAAATGTTATCACAATCACAAACACAGATTACAGGAGGTGCACATTTTCCAACATATGAGAGGTAACCAGTGCTTCATTTGTAAATCAGGAGGTTGTCGGAACTCAGAGAGGCTGCTGATTTGCTGGGTGGATTTAATAAAGAAGGGTTCCATTTTAAACATATTTAACATCTATTTCAATGTTTAAACAAATGCAAAAGATTCCAAAAAGCTCTACCTGAGCCCATGATCCCACTCACAAATCCTGGCCTTACAAAGTGGTTATGACCACTGCTCATTTCTGCCGGTGCTGTTCTCCATTGCTAGTCAATCCACAGTTTTTAAGTGCACAGAATCATGCGCACGGATCAGTATGCCAGGGAGGATATCCTGAAACAGTTTGTTAGGATCATGCATAGAAGTGATCCTCTGGGAAAGATGGCTGATAATTATGTCTAGGCTGCCGTTAAAGACAGTATATCTGTAAATGTAATGGCTCCCGACATCAAGAAGATTCCAATCTTCACAAAGTTCATCAAAGTGGCCTTTCGCTCTTCCATGATGCAGTATCTGCACTTCCAATCTCTCCACAAGTTGTGTGCTTGATCTGTGCATCATGTGGGTATGCAGATCGGGCCAGCACTGCCATTCAACGCGCCACGATCCCATGCCTGCATGCTAGCCTTCCCATAATACTTTGTCCCAAGCGAGCACTCATCCAGCATGTGTCCAATACTAAGTGAGTTGGAGGCAAGTGCCACACTCGCTCCCAGGGGTTTGGTGGGCAGACATGTTGAGGTATAGTCATTATTATGTGTAGCCTATATATATATGAAGTCAGTTCTTATGGGCCTAGTAGCTGCAGTAGCATGAGTTCAACCAGCAGCAACAGAAGTGACAGGGAGTCCCTTCGGCTTCTGGTGGCACAGTAAAAGAACTGTATCTGGTATGAAGGCAGAGAAAACATTATCCTATCAATGCCTCCAGCACTGCCTTTGGCTACCTCGATACCACACTTGGATTGTGCACACACACACTTGCGGCACACAACCACACTCACACCCACACCCACACCCACACACACACACACATACACACACACATACACATACATACAAATACACACACGCACTGACATACAAATACACATACACACACACACACACACACACACACACAGGCAAGCAGATGCATACACAACGCACACATGCATGCGTGTCCACGTAAATACACACCCTAAGCCGGCTGCATTGCTCCTGACGGGTAAAAGTAGCAGGAGAGACGTGTCCACCTGAATCACCTAAAAGAAACGGAACTGTGTGGGGTTTCACTCTCAGTCGAGGGAACGTACAGTCAGTTCCTATTTTAGAAAACACTCCACCTAGTTGCCAAGTATGTCTCAGTTTGTTTACGTCTCCTGTTGTCTTTTTCTCTGTACTCCCTACCTCCTCCTCCTTGTCCTCCTCCTCCTCCTTGTCCTCCCTCCTCCCCTCCTCCTCCTCCTCCTCCTCCTCCTCCTCCCCCTCCTCCTCCTCCTCCTCCTTGTCCCTGCCCTGCCCAGGTGGTGGGGCCACAAGCTGCTGGGGCTTACAAGGAGCACCCGGCGAAATCCTCCAACTTTCGCAAGTTATACGAGGGGGGGGACTTCCCCGTCGCTGTGGTCCACAACAATAACGGCAACGGCATTCGTTGGAAGGTACAGTAGCCCCCCCCCCCCCCCCCCCCCCCCCACATTAAATTAACATGATGACGTTATATCTCCGTACAATATGCATGCATGTATGTGTGTTGTTCCTGTATGAATCCCCAAGTACGTACTAGCCTTGTCTGTGTATGAGCATCTGTTTGTGTGTGTGTGTGTGTGTGTGTGTTTATGTATTTGTATGTGTGTGTGTGTGTGTGGTCATGTGGATGTGCGTGCGTGTGTATTTGTGTGTGTTTGTGTGTTCTTTTGCGTGCTTCAGCACTACAGAGTATATGTCTGGACAGACTGACTCAATGCATATGGCCTTTCCTGTCACCATCTTGCTTTATCACAGTTCATTACCATCCCGCTCATTAGCATTCGGTCCAGTGACATATCATGATGTCACTGGACACCTCCTCTCGCCTCACCGCCACCAGACTCACTGACATTTCTGCTATGCATCTGTGCATCGCAGGCAAAGATACATTAATCAAAAGAAAATGTTCCCTTGATCCTTCCCCGTTGTCATTCAACGGTAGACAGGAAGTCAGGAAGAGGGGAGAGCTGGCAGGTGGGATAGCTTTCCAGCTTGTTAGTTGTTCCTCCAGGTGGAAGCGTTGGGAGAACGTCTCAGTTGGCATAAATTATTTATGTTAAATGCAAATTTTTTTGCTGTTTTGAACAGGAAAGTGGAATATTGTGTGTCACATTGTTGCTGTCATATCCATAGTGGCTGTTATGCTTATTGATTTTTTTCTCCCCCTACCTATATTACACCTTCCAGTCGTATTAATAACGCTCGTGGCAGATGAGCTCATCGTTTCCTGGCGTATTTGAGTTAGATGTTTGCAGTGAGAAGATTTTAGTTTTTCGTTTAACCAGTGTATTTGTTTTCAGGCTTTATGTTGTATGCAGCAGGCTCGCCTTGCAAGCGTCGTCATTCTACGTAGTTTCACACACACTTGTTTGTGTGTTTTTTTGTGCGACACATTTTACGTGTGTGAGTTTGTGCAGTAGTACTGGTGTGTTTGAATTTGTGTCTCGTGTTAGTGAACGCATACGCACAGATCTTGTGCATTAGCGAATGTGTGTGTGTGTGTGTGTGTGTGTGTGTTTGTGCAGGCGTGTGAGTCTAAGAGTTTATCTCGTCTCCTCCACAGATAATGCCTATGTGTTGTGTGCTGGTGCGCAGCGGCAGGCAAGCCAATTTGTCTCACCCCTTAAATTGACCATGAAATAGACAAACGACCATCTTATTTTGACAAACACATCTGTCAAATCAACTATGAACCGCTTGCTTTTACAAGCGCACATTTTAAATGACACTGTGGTTTCTTGATGTATTCTTCCCCCCTCCAACCCAACTTCTCCCCCCTCCTCCTCCCCTCCAGTCATTTCTCTCTCTGAGCAGCAGGGCGCAGCAGTGCTTGCACCTTCAATTCTCCTCATCGAATCCTCTTGCCCCGGGGTCCTTCCACAAACGATTCTCTCTCTCTCTCTCTCTCTCTCTCTCTCTCTTTCAGTCTCTCTCTGTCTCTCTATCCGTCGCTTTCTCTCTCACCCATACCCTTACCTTAAAGAAACGACACTGTGTGTGACTTCACTCTGGTCGAGGGAATATACAGTCAGTTCCCATTTTAGAAAACACTCCACCTAGTTGCCCAGGATGTCTCAGTCTGTTTACCTCCACTGTTGTCTTTTCCAGTCTCTTGCCTCGGGTCCTT
>NC_136948.1:7830384-7877884 GCF_949987615.1 Pollachius pollachius | reverse complement strand
GTTAACGGCAGACCCCTCCCGCCATAAGTCAGAGCCGGTGAGACAGGAATGCGAGAGGGTGGGAGGGAGGGAAGGAGGGAGGGTGGGTGGGAGGGAGGGAGGGGATGTCCTCTGAGCTCTCCCGCAGCAGGAAGTCCCCTCTGGCGTCCTACGCAGCCCCTCCCCTCCCTCGCCCCACCAGCGTTTCTGCTTTCAGGGTGGCAGTGACTTGGTTGCGGGGGAGCTGCAGGAACATTGTGGGATCCGCTTCTTAAGCTGTTTGTTGCCGTTGTCTGAAGTCGCCCTCAAGAGACTAGGTCGCTGCCAGCTAGACCTTGCCTCTACACCATCCCCCCCCCCCCCCCCTCTTTTCTGCTGCACTCTCATTTCTGTCCACTCATCCGTTCTGTCAAAGGTTAATTGGTTCGGAAATGATTCGATTCATTTCTGGACGTTAATGCTGTTATCGTGCTTTTGTTGGGGGTCGGGAGGGGGGGGGGGGGTAAAAGGGGGAGAACGAAACGCCACACACATACAGGCAGAGAGAGAGCGAGAGTGAGAGAGAAAAAGACAGAGATAGGGAGAAAAGGAAAGAAAGCGATAGAGAGAGAGAGGGAGAGAGAGACGTAAGCCTAATTTAAAATAAAAAGCAGAAACGACAAAGAAATCCAATTTAATCTACTTTTTTTTATTATGTTGGCCCAGGCTTGTCCCCATAAGACTTTTTCCTTTAAATTATGGCAGAATTTCATTACCTTGAAAGGTTTTTCTCCTCCCTCTCCCACCCCACCCCTCTGTCTCCCACTCCTCCTCCTCGTCTCCGATACTTCGAAGGAGGGAGAATGGCTCTGCGGTCCTAATGTCTTTCTTGTAACCTCAAGGTCGGAATATTTGGATCCATTAATGCGCTGGAGGGCCCTGTGATTAATGCACTGTACAAAGTGCCCAGGAATTATGCAGCGGCTGATGGCCGCTCGCACATACATACACACACACACACGAACACAGAAGCGCATGTCATAAAAACCTATGGGGGGGAGCCGTGCAGGCGCTGGATCGATCTATGTCCTTGTGGGTCGCCGTGGCCCCTATCAGGACCATTGATGTTGTCCAGTGGGAACATTCGCATTCCATTTTTGTACCAGTGGCTGTTCGGCCTGCCATACCTCCATGCCCCAAAATCTGCTCCCTGACGAGTCCTTATGCTCAGCTCTGCACCTATCCCTAACCCACAGAGTCACTCATTGGATGAGAGAATTCCAAAAAAGAAACTCCCCTGAACTCGTCGAATGTACTTTTTCACATTTGCGCCTATTAGTTTTAGGGGCCGTCTCTGAGCCTTAATTTGTTTTTCTCTTTCTTTCTGTTTTGCGTCGATTAGGAACGAGATGAGATCAGCCTCTCGAGAGAACGGTATCTACAAGCAAACAGCCGCACTCTGATTAAACCCAAAACCGTTTGTTGTATTTTTGTGGCTGAAACAGCTAGGACATCTGTTATATATATCATTGATGTTAAAATAAATGAAATTATTTTCCCTACTTTCCCGACCGACCCGTAGTGGCCCTCTTGGCTGATCGCTGCGTGATCTCTCAGCACTAGGGCTGGCTTTTGCCAGGTACCTCACAATTCAATTCAATTTGATTCTTTAGGTCTTGATTCGATTCGATATCCATTTGATTCGATTCGATTTGATATCAATCCATCATCCAATTGCTTCAATATCGATTCAATAATACGTGCATATGACAAAAATACCTAAATATTATTTAGAATTAACCATTTCAAAATGAATTAACTATTTCATTGTGCTTTAACTAGCAAAAAGGGAATACACCATTGTATAGTATTGTTCCTGAGCTAAACTTGCAGCATAAAAGTAATAATCATACCATGGACAAATGTAAGAGGGCATGTACATTTAGGCATACTCGCTTCTAGATAACAATGACTGAGTATGCTTCCTTTTTTTTTTTTTTTGTGGAAATAATCGATTTTAAAAAAATTCAGAATCGAAATTGAATCGAGAACAAATAAATTGCAGTGCATTGATGAATCGATATTTTTACCCAGCCCTACTCAGCAGCCTATTGATCAGTGATACACAAGGCCCCATGTTGAAGTTGATTCTGTAGAGCTGCTGATGCTATCTTCACAATCCGTTAATTATTCATATTTGCTTCCACAAATCCAATCAATACTTAATTGAGCGGGTGAGGAGCTTTCTGAGGAGAGGTTAAAAAAAAAAAAAAAACGTGAAGGAAAACTTTGCAGAACAAAAGGCAGGTGACCCAAAACCCCTTCGCCCTAATCGCTCACTTTTTAGCGTTGCACAGTGTGCAGCACAGTACAGTATAGAAGAATAGTGAAGTAGAATAGACAATTAAAATACTTTCATGGTGCTATATATTACAGCAACATGAAATGTAGGTCTCATGAGCTTTGTGACTTTTGGCTTTGTTCAGGATATTGCCTTAATAATGGAAGTGAGGTAAAGACAAAGATGGTGTGTACGTGGATGGGTGGTGCGTGGGTGCGTGCGTGCAGGCTAAGGTGTGGCGCTTCCGTACGTTTGGTAATGGTCTTGCTGTCTTTCTAAATGATTGATGAATGGGTGCTGATTATGCTTTGGCAGTAGCAGTAATCTGTCCTGCCGTCACACATAGTGCACGCAGTTCCCTGCAACACATCTCCATGCTGGTAGATTCATCTCATTGTTTTTCGGCTCTAATCCAATCATTGTTCACCACATGCGTGGCATTGTTAACTGACAAATGTGTCAATGACTAATCTGCCTGTGTGTTCAACCAACACACCTCGTATTGACTTCCGCATTTCCTTATCTCCCCCCCCCCCCCCCCCCACACACTTCTAGCCTGCCACTGATAAGAGAGGCACCAACCTCTCTGGGGCCGAGCAAAAAAAAGGAAGTTCTGGACAAGAAAAACACAAGCTTGCCTAAGAAATAATGTAGTAAGAGATAGTAATGTAGTAATGTAGGAAGAGAAACCTTGTTCTCTCGCAAGAGAGAGAGAACGAGGTAAACGAAGCAAGAGAGAGAGAGAGAGCAGGCAAGAGATATTTTGCATGCTCTCCATTCTTGCCTGTATTTGTATTTTCCTTTGTAGATTCCTAGAAAACCTGCCATGCCACCGCTTCCTTTAATGGAAACAGGTTTATATTACAGACCTTTGTCCACACATACATAGATCCCCAGCTTGTTCATTTTCAAGACACAAAATATACACGAAAGAACATCTGTTGTGAAAAATCTGCAACATCATGTGCACATTGCTGTTTGTACGTGTGCGGTTGGAAGTGTTGCTGTGAATAAATACAGAGGAGATGCACACAACAAAAACGCACAGATGCTCCAGGCGATATTCCTTACTTAAAGGGGTACTTTGGGTCTAGATGGATGAGCACTGTGTCTGACATTATAGCAGTGCGTTGCCAGTCATGAGCCTAACCTCAATCTCCCTCTGACCTGACCTCAGCAGAATTGCCAAATCTGACTGGCTACATGACGGGTACTCTGTCTCACCTCGCCTCGCCGAGACAACCTCCCGGCCGTAAGCTCGGTGTCTTTGTCAGCTCAAAGCGAGCCTGCGCCGGGAATTGCTGAGCTGGTGGATTTTCACTCCTCTCTCTCACTCAATCTCTCCCTCCCTCCCGAACACATCCAGAGATCAGCATTTTATCTTCCCTTTTTTTTTCTTTCTTCCTCCCTTTCTTCCTCTTGTCATCCATTCAACCTTTGGTTGTTGTTGTCCGGTGTTGGGTGCTAGGAAAGTGAAGAACACATTACATCACAGGGGTAGGGAAGGGATGCCCGGATCCTTTTCTCAATGGCAATCAGAAAATCCCACTGCCCCTTACTCCTTCCCTTAAGCAAAGAGCAAGCCCAAAACACTAAGTAGAGGGAGTAGAGCTAAGTTAAGACAGTACACACACAAGGACTTTAATGAAATGCTCTTTTTGATGCGTGAGTGTGCAGGCGTTAAGGAGCTCTACGGTCTCCAGAGGACCTGTCTCAATTACCCTAATGAGGGCTGGGAACTGGCTCCCGAGTCAGGGCTAGTGGGGGGAGAGGGTTTGAGCCTTGCCTGATCATACAGGGCTTTAGTGTGCGAGTATGCTTACATGCTGAACCGTTGTGGCCTGTATGTACACAAGGGCCTGCTCTCTGTGCATGTTTGTTTGTGTGTGCTTTGTGGTCCTAATGAGGGGAGCTCTCAAATGAGCAGTCCAAGGGAAAAGTTGGCCACTGGCTGACAAGAGGACTCCCCAGGTTTATCTTTATCGCATAGGGGACTGTCAGGAAGCCACAGTCAACCAAACCCTGCCCCTTTCCCTTTTCTCCCGGATAGTATTGTTTCGTTTCATGGGTGGCGTGAACTCCCAGGATTTGTTCGGGAGGTAGAGCACAATGTCGATTAAGCGGAAAGTTGCGTGAGGGAGACTGGCTTCTTCCTTGAAGATGGCCCTGAGCAAGCTCCCCCAGTCCCAGCCTCTGCCGGTCAGCCTCCTCATTGCTTCGTATGGTTGACTTGTCGTTGTTGTATGAATGTCATTTAAAATGGAGCGATTGGCCTCAATTGAGAAGTTAAAGGGGATGATTGAAATCGCATTGGATGAGGATTGCTTGCGTCTCTGATGTTTTTTTTAGTTACCCCATTGTATTGTATTATTTATTTATGTATGTTTACTTTATGTATTGCAGTGTTGTTCTGTTTGTTTGACTGTTTGGTCGGTCAAACTAACCCTAACCCCGACCAAACAGTGTTTTTATTTCTGTTTTTATTTTTATGTATTTATTTATATGTTGCAATCAGGGAATCATTGAAAAAGAGAGACTGTTCTCAATTTGCCTTTTCCTGAATAAATAATGGTTTAATGAAAAAAAGTGATGAATTGGTTTGTGTAGCTCTTTGTAAATGGGACAAAAGTCCATTTAACATTTGATAGGGCACAGAGGGCATTTTTTTGCGGTGTAAAATAGGACATAACTTATCCATTACTTGTGACCAGAAAAGCCTTGGCTGCACTATTAGCTACACATTGCAACAGGGGAACAGGCTAAGCTGTTCACAATTGTCAGAAAGTTGGTGATGCTGTAATGCAGTCTGTTTATTGTTTGCTTGACACAAGGTAATGAAACAATCCTGTGTTGAGGTGTGATTCGAAACACACCTCGGCGCACACTTTTGTGGGCGCCATGGTAGAAGTGCCATCATCACTTCTCCCCTCGTGTTCCCCCCCACTTCCCCTTCATGTAACATCCCATTAGCGAGGCACTACACTGGTCATATGGGCTGTCTCAATGTAGACGGGACTATGTGTAAAGGCACTGGGCCCTTCACGCCTTGTTAATCATAAATGCGATTTTATGTGATTAAACATTTTGTTATATTTTGTACACTTCAAATAAGGATTTTTAATTATTTATTGAACAGGAGACAGGAGATGACTAACACCGGCATTTCCATATCCAAATAATACTACTGTCTTACCATGACTTCTACACAATAGAACAAACAATGAGTTTGAGTGGCTGTACTAAACCGATGTTATCTCTCTTTTGCTTCACCATCTCTTTCTGACTTGTTTGATTTGAGCCGGGGGCCGTTGAGGAGAAGGCACTGCGAGGGCCAAAGCCTACACAGACAGCCATGTTACCGTTCAATTTCCAACTGCCACAAAACAACTGAAGACATTCATCACACCTGCTGGGTTCGCTGAGTGAAATATTACTCATAGGCAGGAGAAACGTTGAAAGTGAAAAGAACATTCGGTACCCAGTGGCTCTATCTCCTATCACCTCCCACTCTACACCCCCCCATCCCACCACCACTCTCTGTCATAGAGACCAAATGGCTTCTACTTAGACACTCCTAACGACCTCCCTTAATGGCTCTTTGTCATAGACGTTATTTATGACAGGATTCATTTTAATCCGTCAGTCTAGAGCAAATCTGAGCCCGGGAAATGGTTGTTAGGTTTTTTACCCTGGCCCTGCATACTAGAATGCTCCTCTGTCAGAATATTCAGGTGGTTGGGACTGGGATAAGTCCTAGACCAGGCTTGGATGATTAAGCTGATTGGCATTAACACCAATTGCAATGCAGCTGGCAGAGCTTGGCTTTACGTGTGAGAATGTCAATAGCTCAGAGTGGCGTGTCCCTCCCTTGCCAGCGCTGATGGAAGACCAACGACCAGCCAGTCCTCCATTCATCTTGCTGAGTGAGTTTTCTAATAACCATAATGGCTGCTGCGATAAATAACCACAGGCTTGTCAAGAAAGAACATAGCACTGCTTTTAAATCCAACAAGGCATTTTATTTTCTTAAAGTTACTAACCCACCCCTCCCCATCGCCACCCTAAGGATCAGTCGAGATAATACCCGATAATACCTCAGCATTTTACTTCCTAAATGGACAGGGTATACTAAGGTTTCTCAGTTGGAGAATTCCGCTTGCTCCTTGATTAAACTTTGTATCCGCTGGCTTTCGTTTCACGTTTTAATTATCTGCCAATCTCCCTGCTGGCGTTTGTTACCCATCTGTTGGGCTCTCACTCCGGTGAAGTAACAAACGCAGGACGACAGCTGATCGGTGGGAGACGTCGTAGCTACCCTTGACCCTTGTCGTCATGTGTCCTTGCAGAGGCCTGCTTATTTTCTGTCTTGCCTCATGTCGCGCTGCCTGTGGTCCCTCTGTGAGACTGAGTGCGCCCGGTAATTGGTGCAGCGGGACGCCGTTCGCTCCTGTCCCTTTTCCGTGGGTAGCAGCAGTCTGCCGGTGGGCAGCTCGTCGGAGCGGCGCCATCGCGCCATTCGTCAGACAGGGTGCAATTTCCCGGTCATCCGTTTTCCATCCATAACTGAGAGTGAGGTGGTGGTCGTGGTGGAGGGAGGGGAGGGAAGGAGGGCCATGATGGAGCCTTTAATATCACTCCTCATACTCGGGCGGATTGCAGCCCCAGAGCAAGGGGGGCTTGGGGCCAGAGTCAAGCAATCCCACTGACCCGTCAAATACCCGACAGTGCAGCGCTCGCGCTTCAAATGCCTCTCGAACGCTCGGCTATTTAAGTGACGCATTTCTCAGCAACGCTTGACTCTCCAGACATTTATGGCATGGAGACGTGGGGTATGCACACGGAGGTCACTGTGTGTGTTAACTCCACCAACATACCGCTGTAAAAAGGTGAAGGCTTCTTACGTGGACAGTTTGCCTCTGTGCTACAGAGGAAGGGGCCTCCAGTCATCTTTTGACCTCTGCTCTAGCCTTCTCTTAACGCCAGCGCCCTAGGTTGACAAAGGTGCGCGGCTCTTCTTTTTAACATCCTACTGTGAGAGAGTCCGAGGCCTGACTTGAGACCTGAAAAGGGTGCACTGGATGAAGAAGTTATTGTTGAAGTTAACAAAAAACATTCTTGTAGTGTGCAGAGTAATACATAATGATTTGTTTTCCTAGCAAAGGCATCTTCACACCAACAGAATATATTTGTGTAACCGGGAAAACTGCCTCACTGTGTACCAGGGGTCTTTTTTTGCAAGGCAGCATATAAAACAAAGAGTGGCCATGCAGCACGACAACAATACAAACTATGCTTCTAACAACTCTGAAGCCTACAAACTTCCCCCATCTCCCCATTGACCAAAACCAATTATTTTCTCAATTCAGAGACGCACCTGATACCACCCACCCACCCCCCCACCCCCCTTACCTCCGCCTGAGAAAGCAGGGACAGAAGAAATGGTTTGGTTCTCTGTAGCAGAGCCATGGGGCAGAGTGCAAGTTGCCTTGGGTCCAGGAGAAGGAGAGGGCGCATAATTTGGCTATAGTGATCCATGTTTTTGTGAGATCTGTCGGTGGGGAGATACAGGCGGCATATGGCGGAAGGTGGCTACTCTCCATTTTTTCATCCTCCCCTCCAGCTCCTTCTGTGCAGTCAGAGAAAGGCTTCCTTTCAAAGGAGAAACAGTTCTCTCCCTTCAGTCGTCAGCATGAAGCCAATGAAAGACGCTTAAGGTCCCGGATAAGATCGGTTGGGTTTATGGAATGACAGTCGAGCTCACAGAATATTTTATTAAGCTTTCATCCTTAATGAGAAACCAAATAAATCATTTAGAGAGTGTGTGTGTGTGTGTGTGTGTGTGTGTGTGTGTGTGACTTTACTGTCTTTATAGCTGCACTGAAGCCACATTATTGAAGGGGCAAATGGCTGTGCATAGAGAGCACAATAATGAACTTGTCTGACCCTACCACACACACACACAAACACACACACACACACACACACATACACACAACCATTTGAGGGTCTTCACCCAGTGCTCCGCTTTAATCTCCACTGGGACGATAGATAGGGATAGGTTAATATGCCCTCTATTTCTCAGCCAATGTCATTAGTCATTAAAATTGTCTGACAGGGCTCACTTTTGTGGTCACAGATGACTCGCAGCCCATTTGTCAACAGCCAGTCACTGATTCGATTTCTGAATTGATGGACATCAAGCTGGACCAATTGCTGAATATGATTATCTGGCGATGCCTTTGTGTATTGGCGTGGAATCAATCTCAAAGTGTTCCTCAAAAAGGCTCTGCTCTATCAAAAAATAACTCCACACAATCGCATACTGCTAAAGAAAACCCCTAAACAAACATGGCATCGTTTTTTAAAACTGAATCCACGAAAGAATGAATGCATATTATCGTTGGTATCTTTAGTATCATCTTTAGTTTAGTGTGTAGTCTGTATTGAATACTTTGCACTGTATACTTCACATTCAAAGATATATTGCGACTCACTACAGTATATACTCTGTACAGCGTTGGGAGTTACCAGTAAGAATCGCTGCATCATTAGTGGTAATGGCTGAGAGGCAGAGAGCATTATAACAGCAGCTCCTTCAGAGGCTGAATGGCTCTATAAGAGGAGTACGATTTTCAAGGAGTGCCCGAGAGTAATACAAAGATATGTGGCTAGTGCTAAAGCTTTAACAATGCACTTTGAGTGACCCCCCCCCCCCCCCCCCCATACTCCCATCGATATCAATAAGTCACAGCGCGCATTGGACACATTGATTACACCATGACAGGGCATTTACAGGTTTAATCTGTATAATAAGGTTGACCTTTTTCTTTCATCCATGTCCATTCTCTCTGGCGAGGCCCTGTCCAAGGCAGGAAGGAGTGATGGAAAGGACTGCAGGGTGGGAGATGAGTCAAAAAAGGGATGGAGACCAGACCAGAGAAAAGAGAGGGAATAAAAATCTATTTTTAAAAATAGTGTCAGACGTCCAAACAAAGAGGTTGCTGAGGAAATGTAGTGTGAATAATATCATATAAATACCGACCATGTGGTCCTGCCATGACCGCGCTGAGAAGGGTGTCTGCATTTAGGATGCGCGTCATCGCCGGCTATGCGTTTTGTATGCTGCGTGACGAAGGCCACCGATGATTAATGTTTGTCGTGGGTAAGCTTAAAGCGCTGCCATCTCCTTAGCATTTACACTGAGGCAGGGAGGATGAGTCCTCCTACTCATCCGTTCTGGAGCCTGTCTCCTATCATTAAGGCTTCTTCTCCCCGCTCCCCTCCTCTCCTCCGGGGCCCGACAGCGCGTCCAGTTTACAAAGTGATCCTCACTATATCCTACCACACTCGTCTAGGTCTGGTGTCTACATCCTAGTGCTATACCCTCCTATACCCTGCAGGAAAAGGGGTTGTATGTGACCCTAGACACAGTGTAGAATTCCCTTTCTTTGCTGAAGCATTGGTGATGCAATTCATGTACAAAGACTGTCTACATTTAATAAGCACAAATCACTTGTTTTTGTGTTTCGTTCTGGCCATACTGTGCTTAGTTCAAAATGTTGGAAGACACACATGCATGCACGCGCACACACACACTCACACACGCACGCATGCATATATAAATACATACATTCATGCATACATATGTACGTACATACACACACAATAACTATAATTATATTATTGTGTTATTATTTTATTTATTATTATGATTTATTGTATTATTTAAGATGGTTTCCTTAGCAACCACAGATACTCACCAAGCAAAACACAAGCACAAGTATTATAGTATTATATAAACTTATTTCTCTATATCGTTGGTAAATCTCTCTACAACACTTGATACCTGAGAGAGAACCACTGCGATACATCTCCAGGGTGGGTACGGTATTGCAATCATTATACCTTACTAGTACAGTCAAACCTCATTGACCTGAAAAAGCCAGGCACTCTTCAAATACACACACACACACACACACACACACACACACACACACACACACACACACACACACACACACACACACACACACACACACACACACACACACACACACAAACACACATACCTAGAGACCTGCACACCAGTTATTTGCTCCATTATGTGCTCTGTTAGGCCTAACCCTACCGTGACCTCTTATACTGTAGGCTGCTGACTGCTTTAGAGACCAGGGCCAGAGTTAAGAGTTAAAACTGCCATGGAGCCCCCACCTGCATCTCATTGCCCCCCCCTCCCCACCCTCCACCTCTCCCCTCCCGCCTCCTCCTCCACTCCATCCCTCTCTTTGTCTCCCAAGGACAAGGAGACTGGCGTCACACAACGGGACACCATTTATCATCCCAAGAACAATTACTGGAGACATTTCATTGTCAGAAAATGTTCAGGCCAATTCTTCCCTCCCATTGCTCTTCCTCCCCTGTCGTTCACAGTTCTTCTCGATCTTTTCTCCTTTTTTCCCTCGGCCCACCGTTTATTTCCGCTGTCCATTTATTAATTTGCTTCAATCATTCTCATAGCTCATTGTGCCCGTCTCCGTGCACCAGTTATGTTTTTTCGTGTGGTGGTGGTGGCGGTGCTGGTGGTGGATGCGCTTTTGCATCCTTACCATTGAGCTTGATTGCAGGGTGGACTGCTACCCCAGCCCGAGCGCCGTCTCTATAGATTACACCCAAGAGCGGGAGCGTATTATACCTCATCTCTAAGAGCCCCCCTGTCACGCGTCTTCCCTCCCTTCTTCTTCGTCTTCCTCTGTGTCTGACAAAGGAATCCTTTCCCTTTTTTTTCTCCTCTGGAATAAAAAAAAGATTAAGGCAATCCATGCGAAATTGACTCAGATATCTACTGTCCCGACACTTGGTGGAGCCTCTGGGTGTAGCACGGTGGATGAGGAGACAGAGAGAGAGTGAGAGAGAGAGAGGAAGAGAGAGAGAGAGAGAGAGAGAGAGAGAGTGAGAGAGACTATTTTCCGATCTCTCCCCCATTTTGGTTTGATCCTGCATGCTCCCGCGGCAGAGCACAACAGCGATATGCAAAGAGAAGGCGTTTTATGAGCACGGCACAGGACGAGATGTGTCACGCTTTATAGCGAGTATAAAAACAACAACAAGGTTTTTTTTTTTGGTGTGCATATGTAAATCATACGGCGGTGTCTCCGTGCGGCTGTGTTTGTGGGAAGCGGTCATAAAACTTTAAGTTATGGGGCTTATCAAACGACTCGACATGGGGGAGACGCCTCACCGGCAGTGGGGGAAGGGGGGGTAGAGTACAGTAGGGGTCTTACTTCACTCCTCGCATAAGACAAGAAGAAGAAAAGTAAACGCAAATCATCCGCCGAAACACGTGATCCATGACGCCTGAGGATATGGACCCTGGTTTCAGATCGCTATTGCAAATTCCCCCCCCCCCCCCCCCCCCCCCAACCATAATGCTGTTAAAGTTGTTCTTACAGCCTGTGCCTTTTGTGTGTAATGTATTTGGTTGGATTTAAGTTATGCTCACAGATGGGAAGTTCCACAGAGGTCGTTAGCTGGGAGCCCATTTCCGGCATTGCAGATGAAAGTATTCAGAGTTTCGTGAAGCCTACTCATCAGGTTTATTTGCTCTGATGTTCCCCCCTCCCAACCACTGGAATGAAAATATATCCAACCCGCACCCCCCTACAATTTGACCCTCACGAGATTGGAATCGGCCATTATCTTCCCGTCAGATGAGCTGGGCTTCATCTACGTGAGTGGTTAGAATCTCTCCTGGTGATGTTAAATGGCTGATGACATAAAAAAAGGGATACGGTTGAGGATATAGAGCTGCAAATTAACCCCAAATTAAGCCAAATCTCCATTATTTCCCGGTGGAGATCGCAGACGCTCGTAGCCGCCTGGGGTGAAGCCCTAACTGGGTATTATTGTAAGGGGTGTGTGTGTGTGTGTGTGTGTGTGTACTGGTGTGTCTTTGACTGGAGCCGTGGTTCTCAGTGAGCCCGAGGCGTCCCCCCGGCGATGCCCGAGGGCTGTGGAGTGGGGCCATGTCATGTCCCTGACAGCCTGCCCTCGCTGACTACAGTCCTGCTTGACCTAAGGACTAGGGGCAGCTGAATACTTGTTTAGCTTTGTCTCTGTTGTAGCATTGGTAGCATCTGGAGTGGAGTGGGTATAGGCCTTCTTGAAGAGAAGATGTCTGAATCTCAAATCTCAAAGTGACTTTCCAAATCAACAGACGATTCTTATTAGGATACAAGGAGGAATCAAATGTACCAGCACAGAAGCACACAGAGAGAGGTTGTGTGTTTGGAAGGCTCAAATGCAGGTTGAGATAGTGATGTGGGTTTGGAATGAAGAGGCAGACAGAGGAATGGTGAACATTGGCCACCGGTGCCATTGTGAAGTGCTCTGGGTATGCATTCGTCTGTCCTTAAAGAGAGCCACTCAGTCCTAGGAATCCCAGCTGGTTCTCGAGAACGGCAGGGAGGCTCCACGGGGAGCAGTCAGCGCCGCTGCTCTGTCACTTTAAATGAGCTCCAGTCATGGCCAGGGATGAAACGGACCAGTGATGTAGAAGGACGTATACACCACAAGCTATCTTTCCATAAGTAAGACAATGAACCGAAGGGAAACATGTTAAAAAAATACAATAGTCCATCGCCTGTAGCGGCTCTCTGCTACTGTTTAGTTTGTTATTCACTTTAACCTTAAGCTTCAGTTTGAATACTTGTTTGATTCCAATTTCCAGCGGGCTGAGTGCTCTCACCCATCCTCTAGTCTAGCCAATATGAATGCCATGGCTGAGAGGCCCTGCACAGTTTTGTGGTTTGCTATATTCTACATCCCTGCCACTGCAATTTCCAGACCTTGGTATTGAATTTGACAACAGACGCAGAAAAACAAAGCATACTGAGTTTAATATCCCTGAGAGGACGAGGACAATAATTCAGAACCATTAAATAGATGCGCCCTGCAATCCATTTTGCATCGTCGATGCGATGGCTACGGCAGACTCCGGGCTTACTTTCAAATGTAAATTCTCCCCGCCGCAAACTTAAATCATTAAATGTATTTTACTTGGAGCGTATCTTTGACAACAATAAATCACAAGGTTGCCGCATCCATTAGCAAATTGGCTTTGCGGTAGATAGAGAAATAGAGGGGAAGGAGTGCGGGAGGGAGGGGGGAAGCGGGGAGGGAGAGAGACAGGGTGGAGAGGGGGCAGCACTCTATATAATCAGCGGTAGCAGCTATAAAGATACGGGGGCCAAGCACTGCGGCACACCGACTCACATTAGCCGCTGGCTGCATCCATCACCACAATAAGGCTGCCGGTTGGCTGGCTGGCCGGGGGCATGGGAGGTGCTTGCTGTAAGTGCGACGTGTGAGCTATCTCTACAAGCAGCTTGGACAAGCCCTTGTGCCTCCCCGTGCCGCCCACACTCATAACTGTCCCACCGCCGCTGCTGCAGTATCGGGTTGGGAGAGGCTCGTAAAGGAATGGCCGTCCTTCATGCCTCACAGTCTCTCTCTCTCGCTCTAGCTCTCGCTCTCTCTCTCTCTGCCTGTCTCCTCTTTCTGCCTCTCTACCTGATTCTGCCACCCTCTGCCCTACACACACACACACACACACGCACACGCACATGCGCACACGCAAACACACACACACATACACACATACACACAGACACACACACACACAGACAGACAGACAGACAGACAGACAGACAGACAGACAGACAGACAGACAGACACATACGCACACAACATATTCATTACAGAAAACCCACATTACTTCACACACACATTGCACTACCCCCCTCACACACACACACACACACACACCTACACATACAATCTCTGGCAGACACATACACATGGACATTAGACAACACACACTAGACAACACTCAGTCATTCACATGTCAGGGGCCCTTGTCTGCCCTCTTTTGTTTCCTTCAGAGGCTTTTATTGAGTTTGGGTAAGTGCTTGCCATAGTGTGTCCAACCCGTCTCTCCAGAAACATGTATGAGGTTGAATGGCTGCATGGCTTTCATGAGCACAAGGGGAGAGACAAGAGGAGGAGAAATGGGGCCAATTAGCGGCCTGGAGCTACCAGTGGCTACTGATGCTGCTGGTCTGGGACCGGAACACTGTGTGTGTGTGTGTGTGTGTGTGTGTGTGTGTGTGTGTGTGTGTGTGTGTGTGTGTGTGTGTGTGTGTGTGTGTGTGTGTTGTGTGTGGTAGGCACTAGCGTACGTATATGATTTTGAGTATGTATGTATGTGTGTGGTTATTTTTTTCAGTATGTGTGCATGCATGTGCATACATTTGGGACTTAGTGTGTCTCTGTGCTCGTGCAGGTGGGTGGTCTGCAGGCCCAGTACTGGAGGTGATAAAAGGAGCGAGACAGAGAGAGAGAGACACCAAGAAATCCATTATTTCTATTTTGGTGTCCAACATGACTAGAAGCTGGATATAATATGAATTATGGAAATGACTGCAGGGGATCTCTAGCCCAGGGGCTCAGCCTACAGAATCCTTTGTCCTCCATCAGCAACCATAGCAGACGATGGATGTCATCACAGCAGAAGGCTGCGGCCTTTAACCTGGGCCTGATGCTTAATTCACATTCCATCTCTTCCCCTTTCTCTCTCTGTCTCTGTCTCTCCCTCTCTCTGTCTCTGTCTCTCACTCTCTCGCTCTCTCTCTCTCTCTCTCTTTCTCTCTCTCTCTCTCTCTCTCTGCTCTTACATACATACTTACTTTCCTCTGATTGCTTTGATATGAGGCCCAACTGAACGTCGAGGACTATGAATAGTATGTTAATTACAAAGTGTATTTGGTAACGGAGTATTACTTGCATCTGCATGCCTCGGTTTTATTTTGAGATGCAACAGTGGAATGGAAACTGCTGTTATTTTTATTACAAGAATGAAGGGGGGAGTGAAGGGGGGGAGTGAAGCTAAATTTGTTTTTATGGATAATGGATCAAAGGACTCAACTGGTAGATAAATATGATAGCCCTGTGTAGCTCCATTGGAAGAGCATGACATTACCTCTGCTAGGGTTCAAGTAATATTCCCCCAGAGGCCATCCACGCTAAGAATCTAAACAGTTGTGGTATTGTGAGATACTTTGGATAAAAGCATCCGACTAATGACATGTATTATAAAGGGGATAAAAGGGTTATTATGCCCTATCACCATTATTGAGATGTTTAAAAAATCGTGATGGCTCCTACCTTACCTACCTCCTACCTTAATGACCTTGGACATGGATGTGTGATTTGACTGCTCTTTCGTATATCCCTTCCAATCAGACATCACTCTAATGTCACTCTAATATAGAGGTCATTCAGTGAACAATATCCCAATTTTCCCCCTAAAATCATTCAATATCCAGAGAGATAAATAAACAATATATACTGTTGTTAACATTGCATACATAGTCCTACACGTTCAGTGGGGCTTCATAACAGAACACCAATTAGAGGAAAGGAAGTATGTGTATGACAGGGCAGGGAAATATTCTATTCACGTTCCCAGTTAATTTCCTCATTGTTTGAGTGGAGGAGCTTGTTTTGCGGCCGCTTTCTCGTGTTTCTCCACTAAATTGTGTCCGCTAAATTGTCCACGCGACCCGGGGATTCACAGGCTACCTATCTTTACAGCCTACACCCCGATCCCTGCTAATTAACAGGACAATAAACACGACGGCTCCCATTAACGGTGGATGCTGCTGCATATTTCCCCTGATGGACGCCCCTGCCACGCAGATAGAGCAGCCTCCTCCACCCTGCGCGGCCTGCTCCCTAATCAGCCTCACCTCCTCTCCTCTCTCCTGCTTCAAAGACAACTAGAAGAGCCCCCCCCCCCTCCCCTTTTCCTCTCGCGCTCTCTCTTACCCTTAGCCTAGCTCTCTCGCCGGTTCTCCCTGGAGGATTGGTCCTATATTTTACATGGGTGTACTGTACACCAACCGCGAGCAAAACTATTTTAAGGAAGGAAAGGGATACATTATCAACAATAATCACAAAGTACACCTATAAATGGCGCTCAAACCTGACCTTTCCATCGCAGCGCGGGATGGCAGAGAGCTTGCTGCTAGCATTGTCTTCCTTTTCTTATTTTGGTTTTTCTATTTGTTTTATTTTGTAAGTAAAGTCTCATAAGACGGCGGCACTCTTTGAATATCATACGGCGTGTTAGGCGCTGCGCAGACACACCAAAGTGGCCTCTGACGCAGTGTCGGTGTAAACTCGACACACACACATTTTCCCTCAGTGAGCTCTGGTAAGGGGCATTACCCTAAGCAACTGTCACATTGGGTCTGAGTGTTGTTAAGCTGTGGAAAAACACAGTGTGATTTAATTAGAAGCCCTCCTTACTAACACACACAGGCACACACACACACCCACACACACGCATAAGGGATAAAAAATGAAACACTATGCAGGAGAAATTAAGGCAATAAAGTGGCATATGTTCGTAAAATGTGTGTGTACTAGAGTGTCGCACATACGCACATATATGCGTATGTGTGACTTCATGTGCATGCTGCTCAAACGTGCACACCTGCGTGTTTTTTTTTCTATTCTTACTGCCCCGGTTAAAGAGTCAAGCAGGTACCTCCAGGCAGGGATGGCAGCATGAGAAAATCACCCAGGGTGCCCAGATGCCAATCTGTGTCGTCGGTAAGGCATGGCAATCTGGCAGTCCACCCGCAACCCAGCCCCTCCAGCCCCTGGTTCAGCCCATCCAGTCTGCCTAGATGTCTCATTAAAACGGGGCTAAATTAACAACAGATTCACCATCCTGCCTGCCTTGCCCATTCCACTTCCTCCTCCTTTTTTATTTTGCTCAGTAATCACACACGTGACAAACACACATGCTATGCTCACACACACACACACACACACATAAGCGCTCACAAACACACACACATGCGCACACACACACACACACACACACACATACACACACACACACACATACCACACACACACACACACACACACACACACACACACACACACACACACACACACACACACACACACACACACACACACACACACACAAACACACACACACACAATCGCACACACACTCCTCTATCTTCATCTTCTTTCGTATTGCAGCCGCCTAATGCAGGAACATGTGTTTACCTTAAGGGCTTTCATAGTAATTATTCTTTTTTGCTCTCTATCGTTGTTGATCTTGTACTTTCCCGATATGTTTATTTAATTGGTATTTGTGAATTGTGTAATTCTGTTTGCGACTGAAAAGGTTGTGTCATAGGTCAACGGCCTCTAGCAGATTGTGATCAGGCGCAGAATGCTGAAACCGTTTCACAGTTTTTGTTTTTCAAAAAGCTCCTGCAAAAACGTCAAGAGAAAGCCTTTGTATGCAAACACATGCATATTGAAATAATTACGGGTAGAAAGCTGGAAATGAGAAATTCTGGAAATCGAATCGAGTTAATGTAGACGTCAACACGACCACCAAAGACATGAGATAGCAGTTTGTGTTTTTTCTCAAATTTTAATGTATTGACCATTAAAATCATCAGATTTTCAGGGTCTTTTTAAATTTCATGGTCCTGGATATTATATGAATGAAATATTTAAGAACGATCAATAAGCCATCAATAAACTGGCATTTGACTCTGTGTCAGACTCTGCATGTGTCTAGATTGCAGTCACATAAAGGCAGGCTGTTTTCATTGTGAGTCTATGGCTCTGTAGAGTCGTGATGCCTTGCGCAGATCTCCTCCTGCAGAATGGTCAGATGATGTAGTCCAAATGAGGCTGGAAGTGTAAAGTATGTACATTTTAAAGGCTGTTTAAAGTGGCCTGCACGGTTCCATGGTTAATAATGAATGAAGCGGAGCGGAGTGGCCTGTGTAATGGCGGCATGGTGGGCCGACAGGGAGTGTCTGTCAGACAGAACCAGATCCCCCACCCCCCCCCACCCACCTCTTCCAAATGGACAATATTGGCAGAAGTAGGCAATATCGTGGTAGAGGTCAAACTTCACAAGCTTTCAGCATGTTTGCATTTTGCCGAGACATGGACTACACCAGCTGACAGTACTCTTAGCAAAGCAAGATATAGGTGTCCTTCTAGGGCTTTCTAAGGCTTCTTTTGTATATTCATTCTTCTCTACTAGATCTAAATCAGCAAGTCAAGTGAAATCCCTCTCATGGCCCTGCCTTGTTAAAACATTATTTCTCCTTTTTTTTATAACAACATTTTCATTCGGTCGACTTGCTCTTTTTTTACAGTTTGTGCACACTTTCTTTTTTTAGACGACATCTTCACAAATCCCATTGCCGAGGTAATTGTGTATCTGGCGGATGTGTAAACAGGTAACCCTGCAAGCATAGGGGTCATTAGTGAATTCAGCATGTTGCTCATCAAGAAAAATAAATAGTTTTACTCAGTCCATGCTATTATTCAGGTTTTTTTTCAGTTCAATCGTTTTCTTTCACGAAAAATAATATTCAACAGAAAAGAATAGAGGATGTGTGGTTGTGCGTGCTCCCACGTGTGTGTGCGCGCGCATGTGTGTGTGTGTGTGTGTCAAGGTGTGTAGGTATATATGTGTGTATGCCCTCTGTCGTGTCTACCTTTAACAGATTCCTTTTGGTTCTACTGTCTCTCTCCCTCGCTCTCTCTCCCTCTGTAGATGGGGCTGATTATGGTTAATTATGCTGATGAATGGCGGTGCTCAGTGCACTCCATCAGCATTTCATAATCTCTCGGTCACCCTCTCTGTCCCTCTCTCTCTTTCTGCTCTTAATCGCCACCCGTGAGGAGCCGGCACACAGAAGGACGAGCCTGTAGAACGCCGAGCATCCACCCCCCCCAAAAAAATACTCTGACCTGTGACTAATTTGTCCATTGGTGATGGGATGGTTGGATGCTAGGTGGAGGCTGGCTGGTTCCAATCCCTATTGGAGTTCCACAATGGTCTCATTGAAGACTGGATGTTGGCGCTCAGACTTGTGGAGAGCTGTTACGGTTAAGTTGAAGGCAGAGGAGTAATAATCAGAGATTTAGATTATGTCGAATCAAACGCTTTGTCAGGGGCTAAGGGAGTTCATTTACCCTTTGTGTTATGAAGTTGTGTTCAGCGTGTGATGTTTATGTAGGCTAGGCCTTTAGTGGGTTGATTGTTTTGAAGATTTATTTGTGGTTCCAGTTTTACTCCTCAAGCAGTTTAATTTTTTAGGTAACCTTGTGTTGGGGAACTTGCGGTAAATTGTAGAGGAACTCTTGTTCTATCTTTGCGCTGGTAGAACTTATTGAGTCGGATGCAGCAGCTTGGTTGTATTGAAATACACCAGACCAATTGGTCTGCGAGAGTTCTTCAGATCACGGTTGTCTCTGGTTTCAATCCCTTGTCGATCGTGACAGGACAAGCCAAGCCTGTAATCTATCAGGGGATATTTGTTCCGTACTCAGATCCGTTCTCACTTTTTTTTTCTGCCAAAGAATAACTTCAATCAAATGTACCACAGCCCAAGCCGAGCAGCTATATGAGCAGGCAACGCGTCCTCTTATGACATTGCACTTGAGTGTGCTCCCTAACATTCAACCAGGGATTACTTCCTGTCTACAACACCAGCCTCTCACTTAATTGGCTTAGATGAATATCTACAGGGGCTAAAGCCGTGCCTAAGCCATGCAATTAGTAGAGCAGTATTATTGAATTGGCAATAACAGCAGCCCCGATGCCACGCCATAAACAAATCTGTAGATCACACCCCCACGTGCATGATGTTTTACATAATGTTAAAATGTTTACTTCCATGAGCGAGAGCAAGAGGGAGTATAAATGAGACAAAATTGACGAAAATTCAATAAGCTCTTCAATTATCATGTGTAATAGTCAGTGAAATCCTAATATCTATTCCGCCACTTGGAAAGGCACAAGAAATGGCCTAACCACTTAGCCCACTTTCCGGCACCTTCCTGTGCAAATGACAGACTGCCCTGTCTAGAGAGCGAAAAAAGAAATAATATAAGTCATATTTCATTCAACGACTTCCCCCCTCTGTCCCCGTTCTTACTGATTATTTGCTGTTCCCCCTGATTCGTATATTTCGAATTTCTTCACTACCCCTAGTGGTGATTACCTCTGTGGAGAGAGTCTAAAGCAGACAGGTAGCCTCCTTTAGTCAACCTCTCTGTCTGGGAGGACCAATACTAGCCCATGCTGGAGGTATATTCCATTTTTAATTATGTTCATAATTTCTGTTTCAAATTTGAATTCCAATGTATGTATCAAATGCATTTGTGTTTGTGTGTGTGTGTGTGTGTGTGTGTGTTTGCGCGCCTGCATGAGCTTGTGTGTGGCCGTGTGTTTGTGTGTTTGTAGTACGTGTGTGTGTGTGTGTGTGTGTGTGTGTGTGTGTGTGTGTGTGTGTGTGTGAAGGTGTCTCTCAAATTATGCAATATAAATAATATTACAACTATACTGCAGTTTGTATGTGTTTGTCTTCATACATATTTCTCCCACTGTTTTGGTTGGATTCCTTGAATAAGAGAGAGAGAGAGAGAGAGAGAGAGAGAGAGAGAGAGCTGGGCAAGCGCCTGTACAGTGGGCGACGATGCAAAAAGCAGCCATTGCACTCAGCTTTGTTCTTACCGAGGGCACTGTTTTCCCTCTCCTCCTTCCCGAGCAGAACAGCTCTGTCTTGCACACAGTGGTGATGGTGTATTGGAACCAGGCCTGCTGGGATCCTAGTAGTAGAAGTACTGTGTGTGTGTGTGTGTGCGTGTGTGTGTGGGGGGGGAGGGTAGGTGACACCAAGCCAACCAAACCACTTTCCCTTGTTTTTGATTTTTTTACCAACTTGTCCGAAGTTAACCAATCTTTGTATTCTCATTTACACAAGTGACAATATGGGAGTATGTCAACTCCACCACGGCCCACCCCACAATGCAATCCACCCACATCAGGCAGGGACAATAGAATAACAATGACAACTGAGTGCAGAAGTGCAGAGCAGAGAGGGCTGACGAAGTCGACGTCTACCCTCAGGGGTGGACAGACAGAGGGGTCGCAGACAGACGGGTCATGCCCCCTTTTCTACCAAGCCTCCAAAAGACCCAGCTCCCACGGTCTGGATCCTCATAAGCTCAGGGAATCACGGTTTTATTATTAATATTTTAAATATGACATTAATAAAACATGAAGTTTGATATATGGAAATATGGGAAATACGATGGCGACGACGGCAGCGGAAGCGTTCCACGAGAGCAGCTGTGCGAACGGCGTCATCGACGGCGACTGCTTAAGCAACTATCATGGCACAAACACAAACACAAACAAACAAGCCAGGGAACCCCCATAGTTAGTATAAACAGAAACTGGAGCTGAATGTACCGCAGTCATCACCTCTGTCACTGTAGCCATGCACTTCAAGGGACATTTCATATTTTTTGTTTACTTTTCACGGTGAACAGCCAGCCTTCAGAGTTGGGTTTGACAATGGGCAAACTTTTCTTATGGAGGTTGTGTCTTATTGCACTATAGTGGCGGCTAGCGGGCTGGAAATTAGCTGGCCTCATCATTTCTTTCTGCTTAAACTGTGGTGTGCTGTGTTGAGTCTTTACTGCAAAAGCGAGGTCCTCATTGACTCTCGGTTAAAGCAGAATTCCTCTCCCAGCCACTTGCCGAGTTGACAGGATAATCTTCCGGATATGACAAGCCGGCAAATTACTATTCCAAACATGTTGATGGTGTGCTCTTAGTTTACAGGGAGTCATATTGCAGTGTCGTTACAGCTATCCAAGAGCAGCCTTCAGTTTCGACTTGCCGCTCCCTGCGAGAGAATGTGTCTACCCACCGAGAAAATAACTACACACGTATACACACAAACACACACACATAGACACACACACTTATATACACCATCTACACACTCAGACAGTATTCTGCGACTTGGGTCCATGTCTGTGTGTGAAGTGACGGCTGGACACCGTGGACAGCCGTGTTTATCTGCCTCCTATCTCTCCGTGCAGCAGCAGCAGCAGCATTCAGCCTAGAGATTGCCTGCTAGTCTGCGACTGAACGAGGCACTCCTTCCCCCTCATTTGGTACCGGCTCCGTTTAGAGTGCAAACCATCACCACCACCTCATGCTCCCACACCATCTCCTCGTCATGTTACTGTCACAGGGAGGGGGGGGAGAGCGGACAGGGACAACCTTCTCCTGGGAGCCCTGATAAGCCCTGGTGTATTTCTGCTCCATGTGAGTCACAGAGGAACTTGGTGAACTCCCTACTTGTTCTGTCCTCCACACTCACGGCAGGACCTCTGTCTCGCCCCTCCTACCTCCTGCCTCCTGCTCAACCTCTCTCCAGCCTGATAATGAGTAGTCCCTTTAACTGTGTGTGTCTCTCTTTCTCTCTGTCGCTTTGTTAACATTCGTACATAAGTAGTTATTTTTGTAAGGCACAAAGCTGCCTAAATCTCAAAGCTTGGGTCACTTTAAAGAAGAGTGTGTGTTGTCCTCTTTCAGTTGATCTATGGTTGGAGCATTCATATGCATTCATCCTAACAATCCCAACATTTTGACCTGTTGGATTTGAGTCTCTCTTGTTAAAGAAAGTTAACGATAAGAGGTAGTGAACTGCTCCAGTTCATACACAGCTCAATGTAAAAGCTGTTATGCATTTTTATTGCCCGTGTGTGCGTGGGCGTGTGTTTGAGCGCACGTGCACAGGCTTTTACTTTAAACCACATGCGGCACAGCTCTCCATGTGACATTTGAAACACTGGCTGTCGTCCCGCTCACAGTGACCCGGGTGAAAGGTAAATTAGTCTATACTACCACCCGTCTCGTAAAGATTCAGCTCCTATAACCAAGGCCCGCGATGACAGAAACACAGGAACTTTAGTGTTAACATGGCTGTAAATTACGGCTGGGTAAAGATGGCTCTATTCCTGCACTGTGTGTCTGTTTCCCTGTGTGTTCCCTCCACGTGCATGATAAGCTTGTGTTCCCTCTTCTGTTGCACCTCACCCTCCAGATCCATTCCCTCCTTTTTTGGCTGCTGTGGCTGGTAACATGTTCTGAATCGCATTGGTCGGTTTCACATGGTCTCACAGAGAGCTGTGTTCTGACAGCAATGTTGAAGCTTGAGAGAGAGACAGAGAGAGAGAGAGAGAGAGAGAGAGAGATTTTGTATTTAACGTTTTCATTTTTCTCATGCCAATAAAGCTTTTTTAAATTGAATTGAGTGAGAGAGAGCCTTGCTCTACCAATCCAGGTTGTGTTGCTACAGTGGGCTAGCGTATCAAGGGATATGCATTATGCACATATTCTTTTCCTCCACCAGATTCCATGTCTGCCGAGTTCAATTCTAGCCGTGTCTCGCCGTGTTCTCTTTGTTCCACTGGCCGCGGTAAGCTCCTCCCCCTAGAGAGGTCCACCTTGGAGAGCCATTATAAGCGGTGTCGCGCCTCAGGCTCCACAATGTGACTTTCAAAGCTGCTGAACTAGCAGCACATTGGCATTACCTTGTTATATATTATGAATAACAAGAATCTAATTTCTGTTATCTATGCCCCCAAAAACATGATGGTGATTCAACGGCCAGCGGTTGCTGTACAAATTCACAGTGCAGGCAGCATTAAACAAAACAAATCCAGAAAATATTGAGGTACACATAAACACGACATACATAGCACATAGCACAGCAGAATAACATAACACAAAATATTTGCAATGCTGACGTTACACATAATCTGAACAGCGCCTGTGTTGAAGGAAGCCAACCAGCTGAACTCTGGAGCACAGTCAAGTGCAGGGATAATATAGGAACAATGAATGTAGCCCTATGGCAAGTGAAGCACACTTGCCATAATGCTAGCTTGTATGAACAGCATGAACCAAGGTGCTAATGCTGAGACAAATAGTTTGAGCACCTATCCACATTGACAAGGACTCCTAATAACAGTATTCTTTGGAGTGTGAGATATTGGATTAAGAGCAACATCCTTCAGAATAACATGCAGTTCCATACCTGTGAATTATTTCAGTTCTCCGCTCACGTTTTTGGCCGATGTTTGGAGAACATAGTGAGGAGGTTATGAAGTCGTTCTCTGTATATTTTTGTCCCTGTCTCAGACAATTAGAGCTAAACACTATTTCGCTTTTTTAGTTACACAATTCTCTACCACCCTGTCTTATTACTAGTTTTCGTAAGTCTACAGCAGAATCTTCCGATTCTGCTATTCTACTTGATTGCATTTTCTCCCTCTCTTTTCTCTCTTTTGTCACACCTCTCCCTTCACCTAGATCATAGAAGAAAAAATGTAAAATGTTTCTTTATTCCATTCATCCATCCTTCCATGCATCCATTCCCCCCCCCCTTCCTCCCATTCCTCCTTCCCTTAACCCTCTATCTAAGCCATCCTCTTCATCTTCCATTGCTGTTGCAGTTTGGCAGTCAGCTCTGCGGGGACTGGGGTGAAAGTCTTTGATCTGTGGTCCAGAACACAGGATGAGGCTGATCTTCTGGCACAACAAGAACATCCTATTAGGAGCTGGACACAGCACAGACAGACACCCTCTGGCCTGAACCACCTACCTCGCTATCTGATCCAGCGTGCTCTCCCCTGCATCTCCTCGTCATCAGCTGGGCAGTTACAGGCCCACAGCACAGCCAGCCATTGTTGTTTGCTTTTTGTGTTTGCTTTTTTTTATGCTTAAGTGGCCACCCTCTTTCTCTTGAAAGATTCAGGTCAACCAGCCATGGTAGTTATGTCTTTCCTCCTTTACACTGCTGAGCAACCGATTGCATTAGCTCACAAACAGAGGAGATGCTGCAGTGTTTTTTTCTATTTGTTAACCCACACAAATACTCACACACACACGGGCGGCGCTGAATATGTTAATTGAGTTCGTTGTTCCCCTCAAGTCCCTGTTGGCTGGTGAGGGGAAGGATATCAGGGAATTGTATTTGCAGCTTGCTATTTGCAAGGTTCCTATCTTAGATAGACCTAACATTTGTCTTGGTCTCTATTGTTCCAGCCGCCATGTGTGAAATCAATCGAGGACATTCATCACACATTCATTGGAAACGAGCATATTTGTTTGAGGATTTCTGTGTATTTTCCACCGCCGAATAGGGCAGGAGCGACAGATTTATCAAAATTGTGCAGGCAGCTACGCCATGTTCATGCTATTTGCTTGCGGAGAAAAAAAACATTATTCTGTGCCCTTATCTCCCTTTTGCATCTGACTTGACAAGTCGCCAAACACACAGGCACGCACACACACGCACACACACACACACACACACACACACACACACACACACACACACACACACACACACACACACACGCACACACGCACACACGCACACACACACACAAAGACACGCACCTCCACACACTCAAACAAAATCCCATACGAACATGCACATAATATCTTGTATGTGTTCAATCACAGACACACACGCAGACACATAAAATTGTACGTGTACATACACACACACACACACACGCAGTGCGTCTCAAACAGCCAGTGATGGATCGAGCCCTTCCATTTTAAGTAGGTAGCAAACACGCGGCCCTCGGGGAAGCCGGGGTGTGGAAGTCCTTTGAAGTGTCCACATTTAATTCTTCTGTATGATGAATGAGACGTGGGGGGGTGAGGGGGAGAGGGGCGGGGGGGCGGAGCAGGGGGCAGGCTTGTTGAGCCCGTGTGCGGGATGACGTGGGAAATCAAGTGACGGGCCGATAAGCCGCCTCTGTCCTGTCTCTCCGAGCGGCACTCCCCGCAGTCCCCCCCCCCGCAGATCCCTGCGGAGCCCCTGCAGACAGATAACCAATCAATCCTATCCATCAGAGCCTCAGTGGCCGTGTGCAGATTAGAGGCAGCCATTTGGGTCTGATTGGAGGGGAAATGCTGATTACGACCTCTCCTCCCCCCTTCCCTCCTCCCCCCTCCACCTCCACCACCAACCGCCCCTGTCTCTCCATCGCTCAGCCTTGATTGGGTTCTGTCTCAGTTGTTGTCAAATCGGCACGGCAATGCAGTGAGCCCAAGGGTAGGCAGGAAGCATTGTACTAGACTAGAGATAGACGAGGCATGCAACTGAACACCAACACCGCCACATTGACAGGGGTCTGCCTCGGGGTCACCGACAGTGGATCGGCCATGTGTCAACACTCTCAACTGCTCGCTTACTGTTAGCATGCCGCTATAATGCTAGCTCGTGCTAGACGTTGGCACAGGCCACATGCATGCGCCCCGTATATATTGCGAAAAGATGAACTGCGGCCGGCATGAAACCGATCACCGCTGTTTGTGTTTTGAACTCCCTCCGCTGTCGTGTTGATGCTGTCCCCACCTTGTCTCCTCCTTCTCATCTGCCTGCTCCTCCTCCTTCTCCACCTCCTCCTCCTCCTCCTCCTCCTCCTACCTGGTCCCTACGTGCCTCTCCTCATCCACTGGCCTAGTTCCGTCTCGTTTGGCAGGAGGTCCCCGACTGGATCGCTGCATGCACGCGCTCAAGCGTATCCACCAGCCGGGCATCCCAGCCCCCCCTAATCTCAGCTTTATTTAGCCGCCTCACCTTTCAGAAACTGGAGCAGGTTCCAGGCGGCTCTCTCCCTCCGTCCATCCCTCTGTCCACTTCTCTTTGTCTTCCCGTTTAATATTTCTCTCAGTCTCCTCTCGTTTATAATGGTTAACGCTCGCTCAATAAAAGCATGGCTACAGGGCAGTGTAAGAACCGTAAGAACCATAAACGGTTGTGTAAAGCTGTAGTATTTATGTTGTTTTATAGATATTCTTAATAGGATTTGTCAGGGTAAAAGCTGTAGTAGTATTATAAAATTAGTACTTATCTATAGAAAATATGTTTTTTATCATTGCTAGCTAGCGGTCCTAAGATAATATTCTGCACATTGATTACAAATAAGGCAGAAGTGTTTGACTATTCTACGATAAACACAATGCTCTTGTAGCAAAATTTGACGATGTGTGTTCGTTAAGGCTAGGCTAGGAGTATTCGGTTTGACCCCTCGGTGACCCCTGGTCTTATAATTTTCCTGTATAGTAAGGATACTAATGAGGAAAAGGTACAACGCGTAGCCTCCAGCTGAGCTGCTTTCATTAGTGCTGCTGTTTGTGTCTTCTCACAGCATTAACAGCCGATGGTAGCATTGCGATGGTTACAAGGAAGCTGCTGGTAAAGAGGCCCAGTCGTTCAATTACTCTGGCTAATGATTGTGACAGCAGTAACAAAATAAACAGCTAAGTCCTGCTCTTTTATTATCGAACATGCCATTTTTGAGGGTTCTGCTGCCATGGGACATGTATTATTATTTTTTTCATCTGTGATTTGTTGCGTATGTGCAGGTTATCTACAAGCGTGTATGTGTCCCCACAGATCTTTGATGTGTGTGTGTGTGTGTGTGTGTGTGTGTGTGTGTGTGTGTGTGTGTGTGTGTGTGTGTGTGTGTGTGTGTTGCATTTACACCGTCAATTCTATTACCAGACGTTGTGAATGCATTATTCTTACATGATCGTCAGATAAGCTTGTCTGTCTCAGTAGATTATGTGAATCACTCACCTGTCTTTGCTTTTTGTTACTTTATTTATCTTCTATTCTATATAAATGTATATTTGCATAAATGCCATAACCACTACCTCTTAACCAAGAGACCTCTTCCTGAACCCAGGGAAAGAACGGTCATGGTGCATCAAAACCGATTGGACAATATTTAATGAATATTTCATGAGCCTTTATATGTCTCCTGTGGTTTTGTGGTGCCCTGATACCTTTGCAATATTTTACTACTACTGGAATTATTGTAAAAGATGGGAATTTGACTTTGTTCTAATAAAGAATATAGAGATTTGTTGAAATCTTAAATTATGTGTGATACGTGAATGTGCCTTCACGCTTGTCTTCATGTGAACTTTGAATGTAAAGTGAAGGGAGACAGGAGGGCAGAGTAAACTACTAATAGACTACCCTATTGGTTAGTATGTTTGACTACCAGAACCAAGGGTCCGGGTTTGAGCTCCAATGTCCGATGGTTTACGGTAGACATCCTTGGGCATTTACATCTAAAAGTTGCTTGGATAAAAGTGACAAAAAGTGGCAAAATGATTAAAGTAAAAAAAGAGAAAATTGGGAATTGCTTTTCGGAGACCTCTATAAAATAAGAAAAATAAGAAAAGTGATGTTGTTTATAGTGAGGTATACACACTTTTGGTGTAACCACATCTTCCCAATGTGTGACCTATGGGCTATATCAGAGCCAGGGGGAATAGTTATTTCGTTAGAATTTGCTTCGTCGTAATTGCATCTACCTGAAACTGGAACATTGTCTTGAACTCCCTAACATCATCCGGTGATCTCAATTGCAGGTATCTTTGTGATTTCTTTCCACAACCGTCTATAACTGTCTAACTGTCAACACAAATCACTCGTTCTAGTGTTTCAAATACTTTGTTTTGATGCCCCTTAATCTGTATACTACTACTATCACTGAACTGAGCCGATCTTGGCATTTCTGTCAAGATGTATGTATGTTTTGAATGGCATTGATGAATGCTTCTTTGGCCTTATAGAACTGCTCTCACATGATGACTGCAGACCTCTCATGAGCCCCTACAGATTGGCTCTGAAATCAGCCTGCTCTGAATAACAGAGTATAAAAGGATGTCCTTGGCAAACATGGCTTTGACTATGTACAACCAACAGAACTGATCATTATGCACAATTTTACTCACAGTTAACCAGCTGTCAACTTCTTGACATTGCAGGGTTTGGATCTGTGAATATACCTTCACCAGGATCAAGTTGTTCAGTCAAGTTGCCTTAAGCCAGATCCAAAAAATGAAATGCTTTCAAAAACAAAATCGTCTGGATATTTACTGCTCCATAGATACCCATAGGCTTTGTTGACCACAGAATCTGACTATAAATGCTGTTTTATACCTGTTTGCAGGCAGGTGAATGCATTGAGGTCGACAGGGGCTTGAGATTCTTTAAAATATATATATAGAAGGATTAGGGTTAGTTTGCAGCTCCCTCTCTCTGCTTCTTCTCAATGGTGAAAGTGTGCTAGTCCTAGCGTGACAATTTAACCTTGATTGGGCTTTGTCTGCTCAAGTCTTCTCATCCTGAATTTCATTCTGCTGGTAGAAAAGGCTCTCAGTTAATGGAGCATTCCAGCCACCCCTGCCATTAAGCTTAGTGGTTCACCCCAACAGAGCGAAAAGAGTTGGGAGATAGTTCAGTGAAGGGGAATGTACTGTGCGTTCTGTGTTCATAAAGAGGGAATGTGAAGTTAAGTCACGACGGGTGCCTTATTGTGAGACAGAACCAAGGGGAACAGTATGAGAAAAAGCTGCAGTTTCACTAGTGTTTGGGTTGAATAAACATTTAACACTCTTAATACTTTTACAATAATTATATAAGGAAGTAGTGTTTATAAATATTATTAAAATTACAAAGGTAATTTGAGAAATGGGGGACTGTGGTTGTTTCAGGAATACATTATTGACCAACAGTGGCAGCGATCTCTTAACATGGCATGGTTCGTTCACTTTAGCATTATAGCATGGTGTGGCCTTCTTCGCAAACCCTATTTCACAGCAATAAACGCTGCTGTATTTGGTAACATGTTTAGTTTGGAATGAGGACCATAATTGAGGATCATAATTTTACCTTGAGTATGGGTTTACCTTCACCCGTTATTGTTGGATTTTAATAGCGTTCTTAGATCACAGATGAATAGAGACTTTACTTGAAATATAGTAATTAGGGCCATTTGAACTAGTTAAATGTTTTATCATTGCCACTGCTAAACTAGCCAGATTAATGTACCACATTATTGCAATTTGTTATTGTAGATTTCCTTTTACTGGTGCATGTGCAAACTGTTCCTTTACCGCAGGTTGGTGCCTATTCACAATGTAATTCTGTTTCAATCATCATCCTTACATGGCAGATTTCTAAGGAGAAAATGTTCTCTTTGCACTGTACTTCTTTGTACTGTGTATTGCGAGACTGTAAAAATAACAGTTGGTTTGATTAAGGATGTCGAAAGAACATTGCAAGTTTTGCATAGCATTAAAACGGTAGCCTATTAAGAGAGGTATTGCCCCCCCACAGACAAGCTCGAAAGCTGGTGTTTTGATTGGTTGTTGATGAAGTTCTAGGTAAGGGTTGAACTGGTTGACAGATGGGCATTGTGGATGTATTGAAATAGACCTCATGGATTTCTGGTTCATCACTTTTAATATCAATCCCTAATGAAGGGTCCAAAAAGGCCTTCTCATTCTAAGCATATATCTAAGCACACATATCTTTTAGGTGCCCTGTTCAGAGAGTGAGCCGCTGCCCCTATGGAAACCTGTGCACGTCCCTTGATATTTGATATCTGCCGCTGTGTGTTCGCCTACATTAGCCTCACTTCTCTCGCACAATGCCCGCTCCTCATCCTCCTCCATCCTGCCAGAGCTGGTGGAAAACAAAAATAGCTGTACGGTCGACAGCAATTACCTCAGCAAAAGTATGAAACCAGCTTCATGCTTCTCAACCTCTTTGGCTCGCTTTCTTTCTTTCATTTTGCTTTTCACTCTTTTCATTCTGCTACCTTCTTCCATCACACTGTCACTCGGCCGTTCTTGGCGTGTGGCATGTCTCTGATTGGCCCTTAAGCCCAGCTAACGGTTGTGACTCTGAGACAAGCCTGGCAAACTAGCCCTCTTGGCTCCCTGTGTTTAGGAGGAATCATGTAACACACACACACACACACACACACACACACACACACAGACACACACACACAGAGACACACACACACAGAGACACACACACACACACACACACACACACACACACACACACAACTATCCACACAGACACAGACACAAAGTGTTTTTACACACACGCATACACACAACAACAACATTAAAACAATTTCCAGGGAATACACAGGTACTCACGGCTCACTCCTCATCTTGTATCTTTTTGTGTGTTTCCTGTTGAGTTGTGGACCAGGGCACGAGTATGGGGGGTCTTTGTCTGTGTCCCGGGGCTAATTGCTAATGCCTGGCCGATCCGTGCCCCCCTCTCACCAGAGGGCCCCCTGGGGAATCCGACCAGCACCCAAAGACACACACGCACACACAAACACACACATGCACACACGCAATCAATAATGGATGCACAAGTTTACCGCTGAGTGCAGCGACTGATTATTTTGGAAGGCTTCATTGTGGGTGTGTGTGTGTGTGTGTGTGTGTGTGTGTGTGGGTGTGCGTGTGTGTGTGTTGCGTGGTCGTCCTACGCTCTTATTTTGTGGTGCTAACTGGTGTCTCGTCCTGGTCCCAGAGTGCGTGTTTATGTGATTGTGATTAAGTGCATCGCGGTGGGTTCAACAGCACAGGCCCCGGCGGTGGCGGCCACTACCAGACTAATGTTCCCCTGCTCTTATTTCATCAATACTGCGGAACAATGGGGCCAGGTGATTCTCTGGAAATAGCGCACGGTTCCCTTTTACAATGAATCACTTACATAGTTTAGATGTCGACTGAGCGCCGCGACGCTCTCAGCTGTGCTCATGATACGGGTTAAGAGCGAGGAGCAAAGGAAATATTAAACGCCTTTTGTTTCGGTGGAATTCCCCATGTGGTTTCTGGGCAGAGGGATAGGCCTAGGCCTAGAAGGCTGCATGCACGACGGCAGCATGACATCATCCCTGTGCGCTATAGTAGGACGCCGCATGGCTGCATAGCAGGCTAACGCAGTGACGTCATCATGCCGTCTCTCGCCTCTTCCTCTTTTATGCGCTGTAACCTTTTTTTCCCCCTCTTGCCCCTTCCGCGCCTCTGTCTCCCTCTCTCTCTCTCTCTCTCTCTCTGTCGGCTCATGTTTGCTTTTGTTCTTGTCTGTGGGCCGGCTGACTCACGGCGGTGATCTTGACCACACACAGGGAAAAGGTCAAGGTTGGCCGGCAAATTGCCTCAGAGCAATCAGCCGTGTCTCCCTGTGCCAACAGTAGGGGATCTCTCTTTGTGTGTGTGTGTGTGTGTGTGTGGTGGTTGTGGGGGGGGTGGGGGGGGGGGTGATCTGCTTTGAAGTCTAAGGTGGTACCGAGGGCGGGGCGAGGGCAGGGGACATGAAAGCGCCGGCGTCGATGCCGGGGTGACATTTGAACACAGATCAGGCTGACCCAGCAGGGAGCCTTGGTGTGTGTGTGTGTGTGTGTGTGTGTGTGTGATTGTGTTTGTGCTGATAGGCATTGGAGGTTGGTCTGTTAGTCTGTGTTTTTTTTTTAGGCGTTTGTTTGAGAGTGTGCTTTTGGGGGTTCGCTTTTTTGGGCAATTTTGTGTGTGTGATTTGTACTTATTCGTTGAGTGTGGGCCTTGGGTAGTGTGCGTTTTGGCAAGTGTATCTCTTTGTGTAGTGTGTGTAAGTGTCTGTTCTTTTGCCGGGTGCGTAGGTGGGTGTCAGCCTGACTCTCTCTCTCTGAATCACCCTCACACACATGTACTCACCCCCAGCGCACACACACACACACACACACACACACACACACGCACACACACAAAACTGACACACGTCTTCACCTGTTGAAAGTCATGTCTGAGGAGAACAATTGCAGCATGTATCAATTGCAGCTTGCACCACATACAGCCTCTATCTTTTGATATCAAATAGCTACATGTAATGCAGCCCCCATAATGTGTGTGTGTGTGTGTGTGTGTGTGTGTGTGTGTGTCGTTGTGTAAACAGGTGTTAATGTGCCCACAGGATGCCACATGTCCCTGTGCCCATGATCTTCCTAACAGCTGTCTGCTAATAAAATGTGTCAAAATGTGTGTGTGTCGATATGTATGGGGTTGGCCCGTGAGTGCATAAGGGCCTGCTCTAAATGTGAACGTACGGTGTTTAAGTGTGGAAAGTGTGTGTGTATGTGTGTATGCATTTATATACTCTTTCCAGACTTACTGGGGTCCTCTATACCCCAGTTTATCGGCCCTATGAATCTGCATATGCTCTTGAGGACCACTTTGAGCGAGGATTTTAACCCCCACCATTTGACTGATTGTAGTGCGCTCCAATGAAATCTCTCTCTCTGTGATCAGGTGGTGCTGGAGTCACTGGACTACCAACACTACCTGCCTCTCTTCTTCGACGGGCTGAGCGAGACCAACCACCCCTACGAGTTCTTGGCCCGCTTGGGGGTCCACGAGATGCTGGAGCACGGAGACGGAAAGATCCTCCCCGTCATCCCCCTGCTCATCATCCCCATCAGGAGTGAGTCATGCACACACACACACACACACACACACACACACACACACACACACACACACACACACACACACACACACACACACACACACACACACACACACTATGAACCCACACTTCCAGTCGGCAAGGGTAGTTTGGAGTAAAGGTCACATCCCTTGGCCAAGTGGTCTCTGCCTTCAAAATTAGTACAATTTAGACGAAGGTGAACAGTGGGGGGTGGGTCTGGGCTGGACTACAGGGAGAGAGGAGACACATTTCTACTCCCACTATTCCAGAAGGCACACACGCTGCCGTACAAGAATACAAAGAATCAGGCTTTGGTTTGAACAGTCAAACACACACACACACACGTACACACACACACACACACACGCACACACACATATTGACTTGGTCTGGTTTTTGTTGTCTCGTGGAGTTGCTGCCAAAGGATTCTTTTTCAAAGCTTCAGCGCCATTAGCTTTGCGACCATGGGGGGCATAGCGTTGGACACCACAGAAAGTTGGCTTGTAGTGTGTGTGTGTGTGTGTGTGCTCTCTTCCACCCTCCTGAGCAGGCAGGGGAGTGTAATGTCCAGCTTCTGTTGAAGACATCCATACAGTGCGACACCCACGCATGCACACACGCACGCACGCACACACACACACACACACACACACACACACACACACACACACACACACACACCAATCTGGCTACAAAACCGCCAAGGCTTGACCTCACATCACATTGCTGAGATGTCACGCTTCCGCCTAAACTCATTTGCAATACAGAGCTGAATAGATGGTGACAGATGTTGTTTTTGTTGAAGGCTACCTGATTAGTACTATCATTTTATTTTATTCAGGCTTTAATGAGTTGTGAATGATATTCTGGTGCAATGTGCTGAATTAGATTCTCTTAACCTGATTGATATTGACCTACACAATGCAAGAAATGTAGAAGTATGTATTAGTCAACAAGCCGGCAAGTTTTAAACTTATGTGTACAATTTGATCATCTTTTCCTGCTTCATAATCAGTGCAGGTGTGCGTTTGCGGTGTCCAACTCCCATGAGGCTTTGGCAGATATTTGCTCCTTGCCTTTGGGAGGCCAGACCAAAAGGTGATGGCTGTGCCTCTCAGGAAAAAGCACACCCACACACACACACACACGCACACTCGCACACCAATAGCGGCGTGCTCCCACTGTTAATGGAATTTTAAATGGCCTGCCTCCTTATTAGTGCCATGGTTTATTAAAATATGGAGAGAAAAAAATCAAGACAAGTTTTGCCGCCAGTCTGCGTCTCCTTTGCTGATTAATTGTTTTCCTGTGCGAGTAGAAAGATGGCTGCCGCTTGGCTGTTATCTCAAGAGAGAGAGAGAGAGTGACTCACGTCAGGCCCCCGGCCTAGAACCCCCCCCCCCCACTGAGAATACTCATTGAATAACATATACATAGAACTTCCCACCACCCACACACACGCACACGCACACAACTACACACCGTTTGGCATGCGATAAACAGATGAAGAGAGCAAAGAGAAGACTGCAATGAAGAGGGAAAATGTCGCTCAAGAGGTTGAGCATTGAGTATCGGATATAAGTTAAGGACAGCTGTCTTCACATATGAACTCCAGACATCCTCCACGGGGTAGATTGTGCAGGAGGAAGGATATATGACATAGAATTGACTGTCTAAAAAAGTATTCAGTGTTTTGTGTACACATGGAAGATTGCGGAGGAGGCTGCTGATTCTTCTGTAATGATGACTGATTTTGCGTTGCATCAATTCTACATCGATTTTGATATCCATAAAAATCATTCTTCTGGTTCCGTACTAGTCGCATGATAGAAGGTCATCAACACTCGGTGTGAATTCTTCTTCTTCTTCTCTGCAATTTCCACCAGCTACCGTAACAGTGTATTTACAACACAAACTAGTTGCTGAATTCTCCGGACAATGGCTTGCTCTATTTACACATGGGCTCAATCGGACATTAAACGGTGTCCTGTCCAGCTTATTCAAATAATTGCATTGTCACAGACAGCTCCTTTGGCTAGGGTCTGGATAAGTTAATGGTTGCAGTGCACGTGTGGAAAGAGGCCAGAGAACCATTTTGGGGAAAATGGGGAAGACAATTTGCAGAAATGATTGCAGTTGTACCGGTTGTTGTACACTAGGGAAGGTTAGAGATAAAGAAAAACTAATAATTAAGGTTTAGAGAGACAATAACTGCTCTATTGATTTATCACTTCATCGCTAAACACAAGATAATTTGTGTCGGAAACCAAGCACTCCCAGGAAGGCAAAACGACAGCGATAGAAATAAATGAGCACGCTTATTTGTATGCAAGTGTTGATGCTTCCCTTAAAGTGGATTTGAATAAAAACCCGTGCCTGACAGATCCGACGTGTCTCCCAGGTTTAAGGAATGAAGGTAAATGTGGTTGATTCGCCCGCTACACTGCCTGCTTTAAACAGGCAGGGCAATTCTGAGCCATGCTTCGGTTGATCCTCCACCAATCCCTCCCAAACCCGTAGATCGGCATAACATTTGTTCAGCCGACCCTCCTCCCCCTAAAAAAATACAAATCTGCAATGACACTTTCATTACGAGGGGATCCCGGGCACGGAATGTCTCACTCTGATCTGTGGATGTGTATTTACCCAGGGTAACTTTGCCAGCTAAACTCTTCCAATGTGCCGGCTCTGCCTGCCACTGGGACTTTGCACAGAAGTCACCATAGCAAGGTCGCCATTGTTTTCCTTTTTTCTCAGACTGATTGTAGAAGCAGCGTGAAGGGACGGTTACTTTATTCATATTGTGTGCTTATGCAGGTTTTGTACCAGGCCTGAATACATTTCAACTCTCTCGCTCTCCGCCTCCCTCTCTCTTATTCTCTCTCCCTCTCTCGCTCTTTTGCTCTCTCACCCTCTCTCGCTCTCCGCCTCCCTCCATCTTATTCTTTTTCTCTCTCTCTCTCTCTCTCTCTCTCTCTCTCTCTCTCTCTCTCTCTCTTTGGGTGTCAAGGGGTTAGAGACAGATGAATAATTGAACGGGCCCGTGGTCCAAATGTCACAGCAGGGGGAAGTTGTTTGCGCTTCTTGGTAATTAGAGTTCCAATGTTTGTTTATGTAGGTTTGAAAATTCCCGTCATTCCAGATTCCAACCTCATCTGAACGACGGACAGAAAGAGACAAATATGGGATAACGCTCATTGAAGTTGCTCATTATGCTGATTCTGCTTGTGGTAGTCAGTAAATACAAGCTTACATACACAAACACACTCCCATACACAGACACAGACACATACACACACATATATATATATATATATATATATATATATATATATATATATATATGAACAAATCAGTGTCAACCCAGTTTAGGTGGCTACATAGTTGAAACTTCCTTTTCAAATTTAGACTCTGAAGATTTATTATAGAGAGAGATTTGTCACATAATTATTAATACGAATAGGAGTAAAATTGTGCCTTGTTAAAGTCAATTAACATTTTTCTTCTGTTTTACGTTTTGCAAAAATACCTATATATAATACCTATATCTTTTTTGCACTGTGTATATACACATTAACTACACAATTAATTATTAGTTACACAATAAGACTCATATCAAAAATTGGCTTGTGAACTGTTGCATTTGTGGATCAGGTGAAATGCGTTCTTCAACGTAGTTTTGAATCAATCTGGGCAAAATATAAAACCTGGATCATGAATATGTATGCAATAATTGCACATTCAAGTTAACTTTTTTGACACAAGCTGAATCCTATGAGTATTAATAATTATGAGACAAATCTCTCCATATTATCACCTTTCCTATGATATGAGTGTGTGTGTGTGTGTGTGTGTGTGCGTGTGTGTGTGTGTGTGAGAGATGCGATGAATTTGCTTGTGATTGTGTGACAGGGTGTGTGTGTGTGTGTGTGAATGTGGGTTTGGGAGACACTGAGTGTGCCTGTGAGTGTGTGTTAGAGACGAGAGATGTCATTAATGGTGTCATTAATATGAATCAATGTAATTAATTATACATTAACACAGTTAATGTATGTGCTGTGGGATCCTATTGGAGACGGTAAACATTTCCACGACGGCGTTGGTTCAAGTGCTTTTATTTATACCACAGAATGGAAAGGAGAGAGCTAAGCGACTAGTTTGTTTGTCCTGAATCCAAGGGTCCGTTGGTCAGGGTCTGGTTCACTGGTTGGAAATTGACATAACGTCTTAGCCAAGGGGAATCACCAATAAAATCATCTGTTTAACCTTCCCGTATCCGTCATTATATCACTCTTGGTTCTTCACTAGGATTATCGCTCACGCTCACCCTACTGTTAGAGAGTAGCCTCCATCCTCCTTATTCTCTCTCTCTCTCTCTCGCTCTCGCTCTCACTCAAACTCTCACTCTCACTATCTCTCTCAATCTGGTCTCCTGTCTTCTTTATCCTGCACTTGGTTTTGCTTCACTGCAGGCACAGGTGGAGGTATCTTCCCTTCCATAGCATTCCCTGCTGTGGGAGTTTACCCTCTACTCAGGCCTTGCCTCCCGTGTTTCTCGCAACAGAATGTATGTGTGTGTGTGTGTGTGTGTGTGTGTGTGTGTGTGTGTGTGTGTGTGTGTGTGTGTGTGTGTGTGTGTGTGTGTGTGTGTGTGTGTGTGTTTATATAGGTGCTTGTGTTTATATATTTACATGCGTTTGTAGACACTTCCCATGATTTTTAAACCTTTGGAGCCATGTGTTGCCTCGGTTATTTTGTCAAACTCACCCACTCGGCAGCCCTATGCGTGTGTATTCTGTGTGTGTGTGTGTGTGTGTGTGTGTGTGTGTGTGTGTGTTTGTATTTTGGCATGCTTCTAAGGATTGTTTACTTGCATTGATATGCGTGGTTTTGCCACAGGCTGCTGGTGCCGAGGCACTCCGCTAACCAAGAGCTTCAACTGTCATACTCCAATGCTCTGAGGACATTTATCCTCCTCTTCCTCGCTGTCATTCTCCTACTCTGTTTCTCTACCTTTCTATTGCTCGTTCTATTACTCATTCTCTCTCTCACTCGTTTATTTGTGTTATTATTTTATTCAGTCATTCAACTGTAATCAATTGTATAATATTTGTTTGGACGGCCAAGTGGATTGGAAGCTTTCTATAAAATGAGTAAAGGTGGATAAAAAGTCAAACCTCTCTCTGGCTCTCGCTCTCTCTTTCTCTCTCACAATTTCTCTCTGTCTTTTTCTCATTTGTCTGAAATGCTCTCTCTCTCTCTCTCTCTCTCTCTGGCTCTGTCTCTGGCTCTCTCTCTCTCTCTCTCTCTCTCTCTCTCTCTCTCTCTCTCTCTCTCATGTGTCGCTAATTGTCTCTCCCCCATTAGACACAGAACAGAAATAGTCAAATTCAGTTTTGACAAGGAACTGCGTCACACACACGCACACACATACACACAAACACCCCTCCCCCTCAAAATTCAGGTTAAGGCTGGTTAACAGCTCTAACCAGCACTCTCACTCCCTCACTGATCACCATTGTCAGTTCTGCCAGCCTCTCACTTATGTGACAAAACGCACACACACACACACACACACACGCACACACACACGCACACCCGCACACACGTTAAGGGTCTACCTAGGCATACGTATGGACTCACATGCTGTCTGAATTTCAAAATTCACTCTGTATTATTTTCCATCCTTCTTTCCATCACCTTTCTCCTTCGCTCCTTCTTCTCGTTCCATGTCTCATTGTTGTTTACTTTTTTTCTACTCCCAATCTATTTTGCTCCTTTCCCGGAGCATTCTGCCGCCACTCCTCCGTCTCTCCCACCATCCTTCTTTGTTCGCTCCATCGGCGGAGGAGTGAGTCGAGTGCAGCTGTGGACGAAATTACCCCATGATTGGCTCACACTTACTCTTGCTGTCTCAGTGCATTCAACAGCCCTGATTGCAGCCTAGCCAGCCCCAAATCAAACGCTACATAAAGAAAGAAATGCTTTCAAGGAAGGAGACTGAGAGGGCTGTATACCACTATATATACCCCTTTATGTATATCTTTAGATATATATATATATATATTATAGAGAGACAGAAAAGAAAGCCCTGTGCGTTTTGCAGGTTTGTTTTGCCTCCATCTGCCTCGCTTCTCGCCTAACAGCCATGTTTTGGAGACAAAGGTTTGTAAGTGAGAATAAATTATGGAGACCAACAGACCGACAGGGCAGCTCAGGACAACTCATTCTAAAAGTGCTTATGAAAGTCCTCATTCTGTGGCATTGGTGTGAGTTGGTTGTCTGTACATATATAATATGCAAGCGTTTTTGGATCTATTTATTTTGGAAAACATTCTTTTTTTTTGCGCTGCAACCTCTTTGTATGACCTCCAGTCATCTGACCTTCCCCAAAAGTACTCTTCTTGTACTGGCCACACAATCCACCAATGGTTGGGTAATTCCCCTGCATCCCACAAAGGACAAATGTCTTCTAGAATATATAGCTGCCATTGAGACAGAAAACCTTTCTTTGATCACAGGTGCCTTCAAGAAGACCTCAACCATAGAATTATACCTTAACCTAGCAACGCAACCAAAGGCCGGCCAGCCTGCTCAGTGACAAAGCTCACCAAACACTACACATCACCAATCCTGTCCCGTTGGAGTAACAGAGGGCTTTTCCCTCCATGGTAACGGCTCTAACCATCCTGACCTCTGACCCTTCCGTCCTCTCCTAGATGGCCTGAACACGCGGATCCCCCAGGTGCTTTGCAACATGATGAAGGCCCTACAGCAACTGGTGGTGTCTGAGGAAAGGGTCGGCGAGGCCCTTGTTCCTTACTTCAGGCAGATCCTCCCCATTTTCAGGATTTTCAAGAACAAGAACAGTAAGTTCATGCTGCTGTGGTGTAGTGCATTGTGTATCCATTGTGCGTTGTGTATCCCTGGCGCTCCAGCTTGGGAACGCAATGGGTCCTCCTTTGTGATTGTGATCTTAGTAGCTTTTGTGTGCTTGAAGTAGTACTAAACAAACCACTGTTATTGAACCTGGAGCACATTTTGGGGCCATTGAATGAATAGCAATTTGGAACAGTAAGGAGTTGAGACAATGGCAGGATCAACGGCGCACCCAGCCCGTGTGATTTCAGTGCTTTTCTTCTGTGTGTGTACGTTCGTCTGTGTACTATTTCTTCCCCTTGGTTCTTCTTCTTCACACATCTTTACTCTATTTCCCCCCCTCCATTGTGGGGCCGGTCAGCGACTGCATTGTGCCGGGCTGTTGGAGAGAGAGAAGAGAGAGCCTGTCCTTGTCTGGTGAGTGTGAATGGGGCAGGGTACCTGGGTGACACCTCGATATTGCAGACCCACGTCAGGCATGGCAGACGTCTTTGTGCCTCAGAGTCAAAGCGCTTAGCAGTTGATCGGGCGTGACGTGGATTGCGGCTCCCCTACCTCCCCCTCCCCTCCCAGGAACAACAACAGCCCCGCCAACACACGTCATCGTTATCGCAATGAATCACTTAAGCACATGCACACTTAAATGGACGAGAACACGAGCGATTTATCCGCCCGATCAATAACCAATTTGGATCTATTGTTGGGTTTTAATCACCTTTGCATTAGCTGTTTGGCGTTTCCTTTTTCTTCTTTTCAGTGGTCTTAGAAATAAATAAGTATTGGAGCAGAATGGAGGGGGCTGGGGGGTAGGTTGGAGACAGATATCAGGATAAGACAAAGAAAAAAGAGAGGAACAGACTGCCTTATTAATGCCTGGCCTCATGCAAATCTCCTGTAAATTAGCTGTCAAATCAATCCCTTAAATCCCGTTTGAAACAAGCGGGCATTTTCCTTCGTTTCTTTCTCGCCGCGGTGCGTGATCATTGGCTTTGCCAGATAACCCCTAGCAGAATCACTCGAGACGCTTTCTGCCCTCCTGCCAGTTTTACACAACAGCCAGCACCGGCTGCCTGCCACTGTTGCCCGGCATCGATTAACCCCCGACGCCACTCTCTAACCTTGCCAGGCCTCTCCCCGGCACCGACCTCTCCTGTAGCGGCCCATCTGGAGGAGGGCTACTGCTGCGGCTGCCAAATGCTAACCTGTAACCTAGGAACCGTGATTAGAATCCGACAACCCTTTAATTATCTAGAACAACACCCCCACCCTGTCTGGGATATTCTGCTCTGTGTATTTGTGTGCAGACTTTAGTATATTTATCATTGAGGGGATAAAGGCCTGGGCTGAAACATTGCTGATCCCAATTTAGCTTAAACGTGAATGCTATTTTACTTCCTCTTTTTGGACAGACCTTCTGACCCATTAAGTTTCCAAAGTCGTGGGAACAATTAGCGTTGTGGAAATGCAACAGAACATCTGTGTCTTCATTGTATTTTCTCCCTTTCTCTCTAGTTTACAGAAACTGCACTCTCGTTATTGAGCGATTTTGTATTGTGATTTTGAGCAATCGATGAGGAGGAGGAGGATGATAGTGATGAGGGTGATTATGAAAATGATGATGATGATGAGGAAGTGGAGGATGTTGAAATGCAACTTTTAAATGTTCTTTGGAACGGAACCCAACCTGGCAACCTTATTTTAAATTAGTTTGCACTTCCCTGTCGCTTCTGCACCGAATAAGTTGTCAATTTATGTATTGCACCACCCACTCCTTGGCAACCAATAAAGATAGCACCTCAAATAGACATCTCTTTTTTATTTCTGTTTTAATGACAAACGCCCCCCCCCTCCCCTTCACTCTTCCCTCCTGCGTTCTTCTTCTCTCCTCCTTTGATGTACTGCGCTTTCAATCACCATCAATGTGTTCCCTGAAGTCTGTCCATTATCTCAAATATTCTTTAAACACCTCCAGCGCGCTCCCTACCACACACACACACACACACACACACACACACACACACACACACACACACACACACACGTCCTCCGTGGCTTGTCTTTGTCACACAGGCTCTGTCGTTGTGCTGAAGGCGATACAAGAGGAAATGGGGATGGTGGGGGGGAAGAGCTTTAGTTGTGTGGGGTGGGGTGGGCTCAAGCCTCAGGCAGGCACCTCTTGGCTCCCCCACATCCCACACCAGGCAGGGTGCTCAGTGTCCTTCCTGTGTCCGCCGCAACAATAGTGCCACTGTCCGCCGTGTGTGTGTGTGTGTGTGTGTGTGTGTGTGTGTGTGTGTGTGTGTGTTAAGTCTGTTTGTGTGTGTGTGTGTGGCTGTGCTTCAATGGACGTTTTGTCTCCCAATATGCAGCTGTTGGCCTCAGCGTGGCTCTCTCTTTCTTTCTCTCTCTCTCTTTCTCTCGCTCTATCGCCTGCTCTATTGCTTGGTCTTGCTCGCTCTCTCTCGCGCGATCTCTCTCTCGGTCTCTCTCGCTCTCTTGCTCGCTCTCTCTCGCTCTCTCTCTTGCTTCTGCTCTTGCTCTCTCTCTCTCTCTCTCTCTCTCTCTCTCTCTCTCTCTCTCTCTCTCTCTCTCTCTCTCTCTCTCTCTCTCTCTGTATCTCTCTCTCTATCTCTCGCTCTATCTCTTGCTCTCTCTCTCTCTCTCTCTCTCACTCTTGCTCTCTCTCTCTCTCTCACTCCCTCACTGATCACATTGTCAGTTCTGCCAGCCTCTCACTTATGTGACAAAACACACACACACACACACACACACACACACACACACACACACACACACACACACACACACACACACACACACACACACACACACACACACGCACGCGCACACGCTAAGGGTCTACCTAGGCATACGTATGGACTCACATGCTGTCAGAGCCGGTTATGTAGCCTGTCCTGGTCCCTGTCGTCCTGGCTCTCATGGCTGAGCGGACCAGGCTCTGGTGAGCCACCAACAGCATCTTAACATGGGAACACGTCCAGAGGGCCTCTGTTCACACCCTCCTGCTGCTGCCGTGGGAGCCCGTCCACAGCCCGTCTACACCCAGACTAATGCCTGAGATAAGGCCTCACATAGCCGTGTTGTGGGGGGGGGGGGCACGGGTCAGAACCCTGTCAGACAAAACCCCCCCCACACCACGGCTATGTGAGGCCTTATCTCAGGCATCAGTCTGGGGTCAGTGCCTGTTACTCTGGACGGGAGCACCCCCTTCTCTCAAGGATGCTTTCCCTCATCCCTCCTCCTTCCTCTGCCATCCATCCATCCATCCACCAGACCTGCGGGGGGGCCACACCACGACGCACTTCTCAGCTGCGTCCAGAGGGAATGTGGAGAGCTGCCGCCGCTCCCGCTCACCGGGTTGCACTGACGGTCTATTTTGAAGTGAGACGATGGGATCGAGCCACGGCTCGTAATCATTCTGCTCGGTACGGCCGTTTGGAGCCGACTGATCAAAACGCTCAAAACGTCTTTCAGAAGTTTGGTTTGTTGTGTGTGTGTGTGTGTGAGTGTGTGTGCGTGTGTGTGTGTACACGTCTGCGCTTTTGTTTTTGTGTGTGCGAGTGTGCGCATGTGTATGTGTGTGAGTGTGTGTGTGTGCCTGTCACATGGATGACAATGTGGATGATGTCGCGGGAGAAGCCGTCCGATGTGATTTGCAGGGCTCTCTTGTTGCTCGCCCATGATGAATCTTATCTCTACTGCTGCCTGCGAGGGGGGCGGGCGGCGGTCCCACAGCCACACATTCCTCCGGCAGCAGCGGGGAAGAAGGGAGGAGGGGGGAGGGAATGCGTCACTTCTTATCATCACATTGACGACGAGACGAGTGAATGAAGTCCTGTCAGAAATTGTGCGCAAGACAAATTTGGCACGTGTCATAACGGAGAAAGTAAATAAATAGATAGTTACGTTGTGTTTCTGCTTTGCTAGGAGATTGAAGAGTAAATATCTTTAATTAAGGGACTTTAATTAAGAACAGCAAGGCCTGGTGGCCGTGCCCTTTTGGCACCTTTTGGTCTTGGGGGGGGGGGGGAGCCTGCAGATTAAGGCTTCACGGGAACCCCCACACAGCTGTTAAAGCGCTACCCCGCAACAGATCTGTTTGTCAGTGGCCTTATTCAGACAGAACGACAAGGACCCCCCCCTACAAATACACACAGTCACGCACACACTCACACTCACAAAATGGATGAAGCATAAGACAATCGAAGAAATACTTTGTTCTTGACGTTATTTGGTATTTGCTAGTGTGTAGACTAGTGAGTAGTGCTTTGTATTATCATGATGTAATGTATTTTGGCCAGAGGTCTATCACTAGCTTTTTTTGCCCGTGTTGGGGCTGTGTTGTGGTTGTTCGGGGTTTTTCTGCTCTTATCTGTTAGGTGTAGGTCCTTAAACCCCCATTCATCACTGACACCCCCCAACACCGGCACACCAACCCTCCCACACACACACTCCCAAATACAAAGGCAAACGTATTATCACACAAACACACACACATAAACACACACACACACACACAACCACACACACAGACACACACAGAAACACACACATCTTGCCACAATATCACACACGCACACAGAGTTCCAAATACACAAGCACACATATTGTCACACACAGACAGACAGACACACAGACAGACACACACAGACACACACAGACACACACAGACACACACACACACACACACACACACACACACACACACACACACACACACACACACACACACACACACACACACACACACATCCGCCCCCAAACACCACACAGGCGTTCACAAATACAAAGGCACAGCGCTTCTCTCACACACACACACACACACACACACGCACACACACACACACACACACACACACACACACACACACACACACACGCACATGCCAACACACTCACTTGCGCACAACTGCTCAAACCTCTGTGATTTGGTGGCCTCTTTTATTTCTCCCGCTAGGAATGTGGCTGACTATGATAAGGCCTACACACATTGCTGGTCACACACACACACACACACACACACACACACACACACACACACACACACACACACACACACACACACACACACACACACACGCGCACACACACACACACACACACACACACACACACACACACACACAGTAAGGCCTGCTGATGACGGCCCTTTGTCTTGTGTGGCGGTACGGCTGCTGGTGTTTTTCTGCCGGTGACAGATGGCGGCGCCGTCTTCTTTCTGGGCCGACTCTATCCATGGATCTCATGACACACTTGTGTGTGTGTGTGTGAGAGAGTGTGTGTGTGTGTGTGTGTTTGTGCGTGTGCGTGTGTCTTGCCGCAAGAACAGAGCACATTCATGGAAACACCATCTTCTTACCCACACACGCACGCACACGAACACGCACGCATGCACGCACGCACGCACGCACGCACGCACGCACGCACACACACACACACACACACACACAGTGTTGGGAAGGATACTTTTAAAATGTATCCATTTACAGAATACAGAATACATGCCCAAAAATGTAATATATAAAGTATTCCATTTCATCACTCAATCTACGTGTAGGAATGCGGCATCAAATCCTGCTTACTAAACAGGCCTATTCTGGTGTGTTCTTCTGTTCAAACCGGCTGAATGTGTTAGGCTCAAGTCTCCCTGAAAGTGCACTATTTTATATAATTTGCTGTAGTGGAACCTATAAGGGTATGTTCATGCGAAAGATATTTGCTATTACATCTAAAAAAAAAGAATTCACTGAGCTAAGTGCATAGGTGTTGCCTATAAAATCGCCTTAAAATATGAGAGAGAGAGAGAGAGAGAGAGAGAGAGAGTGAGAGAGAGAGAGGACAAAAAGGTCTGGGGCGGGGTAAAGATAAAAAAGTTGGGGAAAGCGTCTGTGAAAGTAGGCTAAATAATCATGGATATCCAGCGGGCTGCACTCGTGATATTGATTTGTTTCATACCGTAGTGGACCGATCGAACTCCTTCTCCCTCATCCTGGTGCTGAATGTGTTAAATGCATCGTCATTTTTATGTGTGTTTTCCAGCATACGTTTTATGTGGGTGTCTGTCCAAATTCCCCGACTGTCCGACAATTTGCTGCTAGTCTTGGAATTACTGCTAATCAATCAATAATTCCCATAATGCGCGCAGCTGAGCGGTTGCCTGTTACGTCCAAAGAGGCGTATGCTTTGTAGAACTGGATCGGACCGAGGTGTGTTCGCTTTCACATCTCAAGCGAACCGTACCAGGGTTCGTTTGGAAGCGAACCGAGACCAGCTGTTCAGGGAGGTCTCGGTCGGCTGATTTGGTTCGCATCGAAGTGAGGTGGTTGCATTCACACCAACGCAAACATACCGAACCAAGGGACCAAACTGGTTGAGTGCGCACTAAATGCTGTTGGTGTGAAAGCACGAATCAACTGCTGAAACAGAAGCATCGTCATGTAGTCCATTGATTTCAACAATGTAACTGTATTCTAAATACCAACAATTTAAATTGTAACTGTAACGGAATACAGTTAGCTATAATTTGTATTCTGAATACGTAACGCCGGTGTGGGATTTGGCAACCGGTATCGGCTGCCAAATCGACTCGGGGTCCTAGATGCGCAATAATGACGCACTTCCTGTAAACGCTGTCTTTTAAATCATTCATTCATTCCCATGTTATTCCCAAGTATTAACGATCTCCTTTTGTTTTCTAATCTATGAATAATAATCAAATGTACAAATTATTGTTGTCTATACTTGGGTAATATATGAAAGAAGAATCGGTTAACTCCATTCACTGAACGGGGCAATCCACTTTATTTCCAGCGCTCCCAACACAGAGTCAAAACAGCGACCCACACGCAGACACTTCCGTTCTCCTCCATCCAAATAACAGTCCCTAACAGGAACTGGGTTACATACGCATTCATCAGTGCTTTTAGACGTGTTTCCAATGGCTTTGTTTGCGCGAAAGAACGGGTTGCGTTCAATGAAATCAAAACCAAAACGGATTGAGCCT
>NC_136948.1:7812884-7822884 GCF_949987615.1 Pollachius pollachius | reverse complement strand
TTGGGAGAGGGAGGGTGATCAGAGAGCAGCAGCAAGAGCTTCTGGAAGGTTGTCCTCAATGGTTGTTCATACATGGTGGATCAGACCCGCACGTGTTGGATGACATCAGGACAAACTGCGGGCTATTCCCGTTGTTTCAATGCATAGGTTAAAATTTGAATAATATTGGGTAATCAAGGGTCCTTCAGGCAACTCTTCTCGACTGCCCCTCCACCTCCCCCTCCAACTCTGTCCACCACGACTGGTGAAGTTGAGAAATGAGGTGGAAATATGAGACACTAAAGACTTCATCATATTTCCTCCTGGCGTCACTCAGAATGATTGGTCTGTGGTTTTCCCAATTTCCGCCAGGGTTTGCATGTATGTGTGTGTATTTATGTGTGTGTTTGTGCATGCGAGTCTATACCTTTATGTGGAAGTTATATGTGTATGAGTAATCCTAACATCCATGATGAAAAACGTCATCGTGACCGTGATGCAAACACTTGAAAAAATGGATCATGCCTTGTGCGACCTCCACACACACACACACAAATAACACACACACACATGCACACACAAACACACGACGCAACAGGTATCTGATGGTGTCATGATCCCTATGTAGACACGCAAGCTTTCTTCAGAGCGCAAACTGAGAAATGACCGTAGGTCTACGCATCTGTAGCAGAGCAGAGGGATTGGAGAAGACATCCGTTGGATGGGGGGAGTTAAATCCCCCCTTAAATGAAACTCAAGACACTTTTAAAATCACGCTGCCAATCGATGAAGTCGTTATTGATCGAAAACACTTCTTTACTTGTATGCACGCTGTGGTGAGACGCATGGGAGACATGGTTTGAAACAGGGAGCAGAGAGAAAACGCCCACTGCAACGCTATGGGAGGGATGATACACGCTCGCCTATTCTTGCAGTTGAGGAACACTACGTGCAACGACTTGAGAATCAGGAGTAAGCCATCCACCTGCAGGATGAGGAAAACGGGAGACAAGACCTTGAGGGGGAGCAAGCAGGGGGGGACATAGGCGACTCTCTAACAGTACTGCGACCATGAGCAATAATGAACTCCTACGAGAGTTCTCCTGAACCGACCCGGGAATTAAAAAGGTAGTGAAGGGTTGTCGCCACTGGGCAGAATGTCAGTAACGCGCCCCAAAAACCTCCCCGTTTTCACAGTTCCTTTTTCCGAGAATTGCCATGGACATTGTATGAGCCCTGCTGAGGTCTGGACGGGGCCGTTATACACCCTAGATATCCTGGATGATGCCACAAGGTACCCTGAAGCCATCCTCATGCGCACCACCAGCGCCATCCCAAGAGAGCATTGAAGAGATTGTCACAGATCCAGGGGTCGTGTTTCACTCCGAAGCTGATGACAGACTATGGAGAGTGTGTGGTTGATGGCTGATTAATGAAGCCTAACCTGGCCTGGAGTCAGACGGATAAAACTCTAGCGCTTGGTGACAAATGGCAAAACCAAGGGAAATCCCCCAAATGTCACTCATAAAAAACACTTTGGCAAGTAAATGGGGCCGCATGTGGCTCAGGAGGTAGAGCTGGTTGGCTAGTAACCAGAAGGTTGCTAGTTCGATCCCGGAGTGTTGACATGTCCATCAGCAAGACACCTAGCCCTAACTGCTACCGACAAGCTGGCTGTCACATGGTTGGCACCGCCGTCGGTCTGTGAATGGGTGCGTGAATGTTAGGCAATGTCGTAAAGTGCCTTGCGTGGCCACGGGTTAGAAAAGCACTTTATGAATGCAGTCCATTTAACATTTAAATCACATTCAGTCCCACTGGGCCCACAGCTAAAACCAAGACAATAATGGTGATGGTGCCAACATCAGACAGCACTCCTAGGTTCTGTATGGAATTCAAAATGGTTACCATGGTAGGCAAGGCAACTTTATTTCTATAGCACTTTTCATGCACAAGGCAGACTCAAAGTGCTTCACATATAAACATTGCCATACAATACAATAAAATGATAGATAAGTAAAAGAAAACGTATGCAAAAAATGAGTAAAATAGATCAGCATTTTAGAAAGTGCAATGTATTTAAGATCAGATCAACAGTCTCTCTGGTACCAACGTCGGGAATCCAACGCGACCTAAAGGAACTTCGTCCTTTCCCTGGGACTCCAACCCGGATTCTAGGACTCTAACCCAGACAGAACTCGGGTCTCAAACCCTGCAAAATTACCCACGTCAGGACTCCAACCCGACCTAAAGGAACTTGGTCCTTTCTCTGGGAATCCAACCCGACCTAATGGAACTTGATCCTTTCTCTGGGAATCCAACCCGACCTAAAGGAACTTGGTCCTTTCTCTGGGAATCCAACCCGACCTAAAGGAAATTGGTCCTTTCTCTGGGACTCCAACCCGACCTAAAGGAACTTGGTCCTTTCTCTGGGACTCCAACCCGACCTAAAGGAACTTGGTCCTTTCTCTGGGACTCCAACCCAGATTCTTGGACTCTATCCCAAATAGAACTTGGGTCTCAAACCCTGATCCTTTCTCTCTCGTATCAGATCATGTATCTTTCTGGTAAAAATAGAAAATAAAGGCAAGGTTAAAAAGGCATTTTAGTAATAAAATAGAAAATAATGGCAAAGTTAAAAAAGCATTTTAGAAAATGCCCAGGTTTGAATCCTGACAGATGTCATGGGTGAATGAGCTCATCTAACGGCTGGGGACACACGGTACGGCCGGCACACTCGACTTCACCAAGTCATCCTTGACTTGACCAAGGGTTATTTGCAGGTACCACTGACAAGAAGATACAAGGAAAATACAAGCTTTCCTACTCCCGTTGGGCTGTAACAGTACAACGTGCTGCTATTTGGAGTAATCTAAGCAAAGGCGATCATTATACCCGGCACGAACCACAGAGAGGATACATGAGACCAAAGGCAAAGAAACTGGATAAAATCACCAACCGGGCCGGACCAAGCAGAAAGCTACAAGTAAGAACTGTTCCCTCTGGGCCTGGTGGGATACTACAGGGCTGGTCATTCCTATGCCACAATCGCAGCCCCATTGCAGGACCTCCCTCAGGCTAAGAGACATCAACAGGGAAAATAGGATGAGGAAGCAGAGACTGCACAAAATAAACTGACCAGTGCTGTCTGCCATGAACCAGTCCTAGCAGTACGAAACTTCAACAGCCAATTTGTAGTCCATCCTGATCCTAGAATCAGTTGAACACACACTCACACTATGAAGCAGCCATTAAATGGGCAATTTTGAAGAGAAAGTACTCCCTGACAGGGCTCAAGTTTGTTCTGTAACCACACATGCACCACTGAAGTGGATGCATAAAAATAAGGACAATATGCTAGATTTACCCATTGCCCATGCCCTGCTGAAGTGGAGTTTAAAAAATAAAGATAATAATTCTCAATTTTTGGCTTTTTACAAAGTTATGTCTTAAAGGTGGAACCCAGACCAGGAAAGAATCCTAGCAACGCAGATGGGCCATCCAGGAGAGACTACAATTACAATTAGCAGACACTTTTATCCAAAGCAGCTTACATTGGTTAATACACACATTGACACACCGTTGGCAGAGTCAACCATGAAAGGCAACAGGTCGTCAGGAGCAGTTAGGGTTAAGTGTCTTGCTCAGGGACACGTCAACACTCACCAATAGGGCTGGGTAAATAAATCGATTTAATCGATTTTGGATCGATTTCATTTAAATTTTGCAATATCGATTCATAGTGCATGAGATCGATTTATTTTATTTTAATTTTTTTGTTATTTTTTGTTATTGTTATTTTTGCACTTTAATAAGCAATGCCTTAATGCAATTTGCAGTCATGGAATGTTGTAGTTCAAGTACACTTTCACTTGAAAATTCTTTTCTAATTTCAAAATTGCACTTTTGAGACTTGAGACAGTTTTGTTTATAGCTCAAGTTTAAACTGTCCAATTTACAAGTTTGCACTTAAAAACCGTTGTTTAAGGTGAAGAGAAAAAATAAAATACATTTGTAACACAGTTGAGCCATTTTCATTATTTAAGAGCAGATTGAATGGTGATTAATCGGTTCAGAACCTTATGAATCGAAATCGAATCGATTAAGGAAATTGGCCACGATACCCAGCCCTACTCACCAGGGAGGTGCTGGGGATCGAACTAGCAACCTTTGGGTTACAAGACAACTGCTCTACTCCTGAGCTAAGCCGATCCCGGTTAAGACTACCTTCGCTGGTCGGTCGCTCTCTCCCTCTGAATCCGCATTCTTGTATGCTCTCTTTGTGTTTTGTACTTATTTCTGTGTGCATCTGTGTGTGTGTGTGTGTGTGTGTGTGTGTGTCTGTCTGTCTGTCTGTCTTTGTACGTGTGTTTGTTTGTGTCTGTCTGTCTTTGTGTGTGTGTGTGTGTGTGTGTGTGTGTGTGTGTGTGTGTGTGTGTGTGTGTGTGTGTGTGTGCGAACGTGCGTGTGTGTGTGTGTGTGTACGCTGCCCAGAGCAGCGGTCACCGCAGGGTAGGCTTTTATTAACGAGTGAGAGCCATTATGAGCCGGCTGCCCTATTGATTACTGATAAAGAGCACTCGATGTGGACGTGCTGTGATCCATAGATAATGTCTGCCGATGAGACATGACCTCCTCCAGCCAAAGAGGCCAGCTATTGTCCGCTGTCACCTAGTGACATGATGACATTTCTCACACCGGCACACACACCACCGACACACATACAAACACACAAACAAACACACACACACACACAAACACAAACTGACACCCTAACACAAACACACTCACACTGACAATCGATCAATCCCAAGTGATCAGATAAAACCACATTGCATAAAACAGAAACTTCAGAGTCAGATAAAACGATTATATGAGGTGTTCTTGTCATTACAATCACTTAGAACTGTTGCCATAACATAATTTAGCATTGCAACCTCTGTATTATGGCAGTGTTTTGCGACCCTGTCCCCTTTATTTATACGTGTGCTTAGGGCTCTGCGATTAATCAAATTTTGATCGCGATTTCAATTTTTGCGTCAAACGTTCTCAAAACGAATGTAATCAAGTTAAATCTAATTACTTTTTTTCATATCTTTTTTTTATTTTAATCATCAAATGATTAATATAAATTGCAGAACAGCTCGATACACATTTGTACATTATGTTCGATTTGAGTATTTTGTGTATTTTTTAAGGGCTTTTTTGGAAAGAAATGCTGAATAAATGCATCATGTTTTCAAACTCAAAAATAATCGTTTGAATAATCGGGATTTCAACATTGACGAAAAAAATCGTGACTATAATTTTTTCACAAATCTATCAGCCCTACGTGTGCTTGGACCCAAGGTCCAATCAGTGAAAACTGCTTGAAGGTTACAGACCCTATGTCTGTAAATCTGTAAGCTGAGGAAAAGTGATTATAGGCAAGGGGAAGGGAAATACTGCGTATCACACACACACCAGGAAAAAAGCCCCTTGTGACTTGAAACACGTGTGAGTACAATCACCCCCGCCAACCACACAGGCACACACACCACCCCCCGTTCCCCAAACACACTCTATTTAATACTCTTCGGCTGGTGGGGTCATGAGGTGTGTGTGTGGGTGTGTGTGTGTGTTTGTGTGAGTGTGGGGATCAGTCATGCCAAGGTCCTTCTTGACACAAGACACAAGCACACAAGCACGCGTCGTCCCCGGGTGTTGCCGATACACACACACACACACACACACACACACACACACACACACACACACACACACTTTTGCACACAAGTGTACGTATGTGTGTGCGTACGTGTCAGTTCACTTAAACAGTTCATTTCAATGCAAATAGGCAGGGTGCTCCTCCTCAGGGAGAAGAGCTGGCCAGATTGCATTTTCTCTGCACCATCATATAACGGATTTACATTACATGCTGTGGTCTCATGCGCGGCCAGGCAGCCCCCCCAGCGCAGCACAAATCGCCTCATGCCCGCTTCAACTGGCTTACTGCGCGCTACGGTCATAAGCACCGAGTGGTTCCCTCTCCCTGGTCATCGTGCTAGCATGAGCACGTAGCGCCACATGTTAGCGTTATTTTAAAACCGTGCTGTTTAAAGTCTTGATTTTCTTTCTCAACGAGATGAGGGGGAAGTCTCGCCCCCCGCCGGCGGTGATTTGGACCTCAAAAGAATAAGCGCTGCTCATCAATCCGGCAGGCGGATTAGAGCCAATTAAACGCCTGGGTTATCGCCGGCTGATTACCGCCGCCACTCCGTCCGTAAATAGGCCTGACCACCGCGCAGCGTCTCCCGACGTGTGATCGACCCAAATGCATCAAGATGAGTAGCCATTTTTTACCCCTTTTAATCAGCAACTCATCAACACAAGCCTATCATCGACCCGACACACACACACATGCACGCACACACACAGACACACATGCACACATGCACAGATCCCCAAAGAAATGTTGATGAGTCTGGGTATTGCTTGGGGTTGATTAGTTCATTTGTATGTGTGTGTGTGTGTGTGTGTGTGTGTGTGTGTGTGTGTGTGTTTGAGAATGTACGTGTGAGTTGATGCATTCCTACGCCTTTGTGTCCCATCAGCCTGGTGTACACGTGTTTAACGGTCGGTGGGTGTACGTGTGTACGTGTGTTCATGTGTGTGTGGGTGAGTTGTGGGCTAAGCTGCATAGTTTGAGTTCCTGGAGGTCAGGTTTGATGGAGTTGATCGGGGAGGGTCCCCCGAGACATGCAGCAGCTCTGGAGGATTGCCATGTGGTGACACGTCTCCGTGTCGGGGCTGATTAGCCACCTCTTTGATGCAGCGGCTAAGGCTCTCGTGTGGAGGACGCCGTAACTCTTGCCAGTTGAATGGGTCTGATTGAGACCTATAGGACCGCTGAAGGCCGCACAGGCATCGCAGCTTTTTGTTCGTTAAAATGGTTAAACTGCAAAATATATATATTTTTACTTGAATGATTGAATTGCTTTTCGTGATGCATGTGAGCGATTTCCACCTGTGTGTGTGTGTGTGCCTGTGTGTTTGTCAGTTCATCTAATGAAATTGGATTAAATCGTCAAATATTGTGTCGTTCACAATGCCATTCATTTCCTTTCAACTTTCTCCTTTCATGTTCTCCCACTCTCTCTGTGTATCTCGTTGGTTCGTCCCACTCATGGTTCAGTCAGCTGGCCTCCAACACAGCAATCAGAGAGAGAGAGAGAGAGAGAGAGAGAGAGAGAGAGGAGAGAGAGAGAGAGAGAGAGAGAGAGAGAGAGAGAGAGAGAGAGAGAGAGAGAGAGAGAGAGAGAGAGAGAGAGACAGCGAGAGAGACAGCGAGAGAGACAGACAGAGAGAGAGAGAGAGGATCAGAGTGCATTGGTGGCCTGGGATCCTCACCTCCCAGTCCAATCAGGTTACCTCAGGAGCTCGGGGCACGGTGTCACCGGAGACTCTATTTTTACTGCTGGCGTGGAGGAGGTGTTCTCCTCCACGCGAGAAACAGGCTGTCCAACTCACCTCGCCTTCCTTCACATGCACCACCACCTACACATGTCGATATATAGAACTATTAAACACATAATCTCAAGTTTTTCAATAGCTACGAGACATTGCAATAACTTCACTCAGTCGAGAAAAGTGTAAGCTTAGCATTACCCCCAACACCCTTACTATCATCATCATCATCGTCATCATCATCGTCATCATCATCGTCATCATCATCACCACTGCCACCATCAACACCACCGCAAACATCGACACCAACACTACCACTTCCACCACCAGTATCAACATCATTATCACAACCCAAACAAAACCAACGTCACCAATAACCACGACACCCGTCTTCACCCCCGCCATCATCATCATCACATTCAACAGCATGAAAGTCCTTCCACCACAGCCACTGTCCCCCCCCCCATCACTGACACCTCCGCCTCAGCCTGACCCAACGGGCCTTGAGAGAGCGAGGCTGCGCTCTGTGGAAGAGTGAGCGACTCATGGGGCGTGCAAGAAAGGCAGGAAGTGAGAAATCAGAAAAGTGAAGAGGACATTAAAAAAGTTTTCCCCTGCTAGTGCCCATGGATAAGGATTCATCCGAAAAAAGTAATTGCATGCATGTGTGGCTGTCTGTGTCTGTGTGTGTGTGTGTGTTAACATGTGGATGTACGTGCACTTGTGTGTCGGGGTGTTAATGTGTGTGTGTGTGTGAGTGTCTCGTCGGTGTGTGTGTGTTCTCTCCCTCGCAGCAGCACTCGTAACCTCCCCAGCATTTTTATTTATAAAAAAAAAAACAGTTTTGCCAGATCAAACACTCCTCCAACAGTCCTTAGGCCTGACTGCTCCCCAGCCCTCCTCCTCCTGCTCAACTCCACACACACACACCCACACACACCCACACCCACACACACACACACACGCGCACACACACACACACACACACTCACTCTGGACCCTCCCAGCCATCGCTTCCCCACATCTTTGCCTGATGTGACACGGTGCCGAGACCGGTCCGACATCGGTCCAGGAGCAGAAAGCAGGACACAGCCACCAGCAGCAGGTCTGAAGATAAGCCGGTCCTCCTACCTGCCAGCCCCTGGGCTCTGCCTGGCTTCAGGTGGCCGTGACAGGGACCAGGGTTTGGGTCGGGGGGGGGCGGGGGGGGGGGGGGGGGGGGGGGGGGGTGGGAGGAGGCGTTGGTATCAGCTCCAGAACAGCGACTGCCCGGGTGAATCCAGAATCCGCCACCCACCCGCCGGCCACGCTGGGACAGAAATAATTGAGGTAGGGAGGTGGCAGGAGGTTAATGAAGCACTCCCAACACACGGCTGACCTTTCCCCAGCCCCCTGCGCCAAATCATCGCCCAGCACAGCTTTTTGGACATTTTTAAATGAAAGCCTTTAAATAATTTATCTAACTATAGTTCCCGGAAGGCCCTTCATTAGATACTGGCCGTGACATTTTCCCTCCCCCTCCCTCCACCACCTTCCACTGCTCATGCACACACGCACGCACGCACGCACGCACGCACACACACACGCACGCAAACACACACACACATGTGCCCCTGTACATTCTTTCTAATAATATCACTGCTGATTCCTCTTGGCATTGTCTTTCTCTTCCTCACCCTCTCCCTTTTCGTTCTCACTTATATCATCTGCTCTCTCTCTCTCTCTCTCTCTCTCTCTCTCTCTCTCTCTCTTTCTCCCACACAAACACACACACACACACACACACTCCTTCTCTGATCTCTGTCTCTCACTTCCTCTATTATTTAGAATTTGTCTCTATTTCACCCTATGCATTTCTCTGTTCTTCGCTTTTCCCTCTCTGCTCTTCTTCTTTGCCTCTCGCTCTCTGTTTCTCTGTCTCTCTCTTTCGCACTCTCTCTGATATTAGCCATATTAAAGATTGAGATCCCTGTGGTGCCTTCTGTACATGCTGCTGGAGTCGTTATGCGAGCCAGCAGCGTCTGCGTGTGGGCTGAATGGAAACGGAGCCTATTCAATGTTTCAGCAGGCCAACGAGCTGTCCCTCTAAGAAGTGATCGCTGCAAGAAAACGGCACATGGATTAATCATTTTTACTGGTAACCAACCACGCTCTGTCTTGGTAACCGGACCTCAAACCAAAATAAATCCTTTCTGATCTTTTTTTCAGTCTTCGAAGGGCCCCTATTTAACCACTTGTTGTGAGTGTGATTAGACATCACAAGCCATTTCAAAACATGCCATGCCCTGTGACACGGTGACAACACGCCACCAAGCGGGAGTGTCCAACCAGATGTACGATCGATAGATCACGCGTCTGTCATACCCAGTAGAGTGTACCAATTGGTAGGCTTGTCTATCCGTCATGCATCCCTCACTTGGGATTTCACTATGTCACAGGGAAGGGGCAGACTTTTAAATGGCTTGTAATGGCTAATCTCCCTCACACTGGGTGGTAAATATGGGCCTTTTATCGGTTGTTATTTAACGGAAGAATGCTAGTATTGTGCAGTTGAAGGAGAGGGCGGCAAATGTGA
>NC_136948.1:7787884-7805384 GCF_949987615.1 Pollachius pollachius | reverse complement strand
GTATCCCTCACTTCGTCTCTCTTTCTCTGTCTCTCTCTCTCACTTTCCCGTTGTGAGAAACAGCAACGGATCGATCGGTGGTCAGAGCCTCTCATCCTCCCACCCACCTTGTATTTATCATGCTCTCAAACACTGATAGCCCCCTAGAGGACACACACACATACCCCAAGTGATGCCCCCCTTGAGAATACACACACACACACACACACACACACACACACACACACACACCTCACATATACACACAAGATCGCACGCACGCACCCCCCCGAAAACACACACAAACACAAACACCCCCCCCCCACACACACACACACAAAATAGTTAGATAGTTGATGCATTAACACACAACAGTGCACTCCTAAGCCATTTGTTATGCATGTGCATGCTTTTTCACCCATGCACCCTATTTTTTGTAAAGTCAGAGCCCGTTGTGCTATAGAGGGTCTGTTGGGCTAAGGGGCTCCTCGTACATTGAATGCTCAGCTGGTGTCTCAGCCTTGTAGCCTTGTGGATGCCCTAGTGAGGGCGCTTCATATGACACGCACCACAGTGTGGTCGGTGCCTTCTTCATTCAGTGATACACAGGAAGATGCATAAGGCTGATATGTGAAAGGAATTTGTACCACAGCTACACGACTGAGACTGTACTTCAGTGATTTTCTCGTGTGAAGAGTGTGTTTGTTTATCCTATCCCCTCATTTTGTTCCGCTTTTGCTTGGCTTCCGAGAGGATAGGGATTGACGGTTTTAGGGGTCATAAATTACCAAACAGGGTCAGTTTGAACACCTCATAAAAAAGGTACTAAATGCAAAAGAACAGCTACACGCAGTATTTCTGTTGAGCTCAAACCCCTGAACCTATTCTCCCAGGCTTCATTCCTCCAGGTTTCCCCCGCAATGTCGCAATTCACACGTTGGCATTAGCGAAGGGGGGGGGGGGGTACCGGCCACGGAGCGACGCCGGTGACAAGACATTTATTAATCATTCTCACCGCTGCAGGGATTCTGGCTGCATCAATCAATCACTTACCCCATGGACCTCTCTCTCTCTCTCTCTCTCTCTCTCTCTCTCTCTCTCTCTCTCTCTCACACTCTCACACTCTCACACTCTCATTCTCTATTCAATTTAAATCATTGTAATTTGAAGAGGCTTTAAGGGCATGGGAACCATACATTTACTTGCAGAACATAGATATGTGAAAACAGCTGTATAACATTACAACATTACATTGCAAGAGTATCAAACATTAACCAAGGTGTGGAAGAGAATATATACTATACTAGTCTTAAACTGAATTATTTTTTCATTATTGCTGTTAAATTACATTATATATATATATATATATATATATATATATATATATATATATATATATATATAGATACATATAGGTACGTTAAATTGAAAATAGAAGATGTGGACATGCGGACTGAGAACTGTGTAAACACCAAATTCCCTCTCCTCTGTCTCTGTCTCTCTCCCAGTCTTTTATATCCCTTTTTAACAGCCCCGGGCAGCCCTACTACATTGCAACAGCCAGTGTGAGGTCAACAGCCCTGGGGGGGGGGCAGAGGGTGGTAGAGAGAGGGTGGTAGAGAGAGAGAGAGAGAGAGAGAGAGAGAGAGAGAGAGAGAGAGAGGTAGAGAGAGAGAGAGAGAGGTAGAGAGAGAGAGGTAGAGGTAGAGAGAGAGAGGTAGAGGTAGAGAGAGAGAGAGAGAGGTAGAGAGAGAGGTAGAGAGAGAGAGAGAGAGAGAGAGAGGTAGAGAGAGAGAGAGAGAGAGAGCGAGAGAGAGATAGAGAGCAGGTTCAAAGCACACAGGGGTTTAGAGGGAGATCGCCCTGAATGGTTGCTTTAGCTTGGCCATGTGTCTGTGTGTGTGCCTAATGATACCAGGGACTGAAGTCACATGGTGTGACTTCAGCGTTTTTTCTCATTTTTTATTGTGTTTTCTTTTGTACTGTGTGTTCCTCCATCGCCACCCGACACACAGTGATTGGCTGCTTCAGATCCAGCCAAGGATTGTTTTGAACGATGACAAAAGCGGGGCATGATTTAACATGTTAGCTGGGGCAGGCTGGGGCCAGTGAGTAGTCAGAAATATTGTCTAAAATAAAATGTAAGGGATGGCCTCTCACAAACTGCTCAATGAGATATTAAATCTAAATAAAAGCTGCAGCTCTGCCGAGCGAGACCGGAGAATGTGTGTGTACGTAGTGTGGTTAAGTTGTGCTATTGATCTGTCATTCTAATCCTATCTCGCTATGGGTTTGTTTTCTTTTCAAGAGCAAGTGAACCCACTGTTTGAACCCTTTGAGAGCTCTTGGAAGAAGGGGGGCTTGTTATTTGTACGGCAACTTTGTGATACTGATTTGAATCTCGTTTGGAATATAATGGGTGTCAATGCCTCGCCAACTGCCGAATTTCGAAATGCGTCTATACCGCGAGAGGAGGTGACCTGAACAAAGACCATGGCTGATTTACACCTCGACATATACAAAGTCAACACTTAAACTGTGTGTCCCAACAAACCGGACAAATCCATTAAATCCTAACCCTCAAAGCAGATCAACTCTGCAAGCAAACCCTATCACCAAAAAGCAAACCCGTATATATTTAATACAAAAAATAGTTTTAATCAGTCAGTAGTCTCCTGTGATTCTGTATGAGGTGATCTGTATGAGGGGCGACCCCACACTCCACTGCACTGCAGCACAGTACGCTATACTGGGATTTAGCATTAGCAAGGTTTAACAGGCAGTAGAACACGAGTGCAATTACATTTCAAATCAAATATGTATTTTGCTGATGATTCACTTGCTGATTATCCATTGGATGATAGGCCAGATATTTGAATATCAGTGCATTTCGAAATGCCATCCCCTTTTCCATCAGTATGAGAGGCATGCATTGAGGAAGATAGCCAACCTTCTGCCACCTAGCTGCATTTACTTTAGCTTAAGGGGAAATAATGGCGAAAAGAAGCAGTTTTCATAAGTTTCTCACCAAAATACAGAGATGGCAGAAGGAAGATGAACATAGTGCCATAATGTCAAGTTCAGGCAAATCAGACACCTGCTTTTACTGTGCCGGTTTCTCCCAATTCCCATCAAGAAAAAGTAAGAGGTAAGGGGAAGGGAAGAGAAGGTGGCTGCTACATCAGCGCCACCACCCTCCATGGCATGGAATATGGATTCTCCGAGTCATACAACTTCCCTTCCATGCCAAGGTACCAGCAGTAAGTAGAAAGTGCCTGCACCCAGAACAGCAAATCGAAATCTGTTAAATGCCCCACAGTCTTTAGAAATGAATGAGTCACATTTTATGATTGAGTCGCTTACATTTGTTCCATCAGTTGGGCCCAGCATTGAAGGTCTACAAGCCCTTGTCGTATGTTGTGTGTGTGTGTGTGAATGGAAAAGGGAGTCAACTAAAAAGACTAATAATGGAAGTTCAAGTACAACACTGTAGTGCAAGAGGTCGAAACCTCAATTACGTTGTTAATACTTATAGCCAAGCCTCGAATGGAAACGGAGGATACTTCAGTAAACAACTTTAGACCTAAGAGGTTCAGAGTTGGAATTAATGCATTCTCTTTAAGAGGTCCCTTCTCTCTACATTGTGTGTGTTTGTTTGTGCTCATGTGTGTGTTTGTGTGTGCCTGCGTGCATGCGTGCGTGCTTGTGTGTGTGTGTGTTTGTGTGCGTGTCTGTGTGTCTGTGTGTGTGTGTTGGCTGAGGGGGTTGTTTATCCTAACCTAATGCCAGAGCAAAGGCTGTGCAACTGTGAGCTTAACATACTTGACACATTCTTGAAAAAAATATACCAAAACAAACACATAACGCACATGCGCGCACGCACACATACGCACTCATATACACATACACACACACACAAACCCACACACATACTCACACACACACACACACACGCACACACAGACACACACACACACACACACACACACACACACAAATGAAAACATGTCAACGCGGACATGACAGATCTCGGACATGTAAAAACATGGACTTGTTTTGTCAACTTCTGAGTGTCAGTGTGTCTAAGGAAACCAGCCACCACCTCACATAGCATTCTGGTGAAAAATGTTCTCACAGACCAACCTGCATGCAGGCAATCCGACTCTTGGCTAATCCTGGCTCCAGCAATAGTTGGAGATATTTTCTGAGAAATGTAATCATTGTTTTATGCTTTTTTTATTGTTGCAACATGAAACTGTTCCAATCAATACTGAGCAGGCTTTGTATAAATCTAGATCTGATCAAAACTGGCAGTACATAGTAGAATACAAAAATGAAATCCAAAAATACACAGAGGAATTTCTGGACCTCTGAACGCAACCAGAATATTATGTATTAGGGAGGGACTTTCTTAAGGTTATTCTGCTGATGTTATGATGCTGGAGAACCAGGCTCATTCTGCGGCAAAAAAAAAAGATTTAACAAAGGTGAATTCATCCTACATGATGAAGTGTGTGTGTGTGTGTCTGTATCTTTGTTTATGTATGTGTGTCTGTGTCCTTGTCTATGTTTGTGTTTGTATCCTTTGTACATGTGTATCTAAATTTGTTAAAAAGGGAACCCGAGATAAATATGAAACTGTTTGATGGAGAGAGGAAGAGGGTTATGTGTGTGTGTGGTGTGTGTGTGTGTGAGTGTGTGTGTGTGTGTGTGTGTGTGTGTGTGTGTGTGTGTGTGTGTGTGTGTCTTATCTTGTATTGTGTATCTAAACACTTTAAAAGAGAATAGGAGATAAATATGATCCTGTCAGAGGGAGACAAATTTAGGCAGTTTTTCTCCCACGCCGTCTGAGACAGAGGAGCGAAAGGTGGGGGTGGGGGTTGGGAGAGACGGTCGGTCTAATTCTGGCCAGTCAGTGCCTCGGTGCTTGATTAAAAGTTGACATAGGGGTCATGGTGTCTAACGCTGTGCACACTACAGGAAAATTAGGGCTATTCAGACAGGATTCGGCCCCTACCGACAGGGCCGGTAGTATTGTTTAGTAGTGTGGGCTGTTTACAGGTTCAATCTATACTCTGATATTCTGGAAAGCTCGTCGGCACAGCCCCGATAATATCAAAACATGTTTATTATGTACGTCCGCAAATCGGCAAGGCCCGATCAAATCCTGCAGTGTAAGGTGCTCAGTGATGTGATTTGAGAATGGGGAAGCTACGTGTCAAACCCTAAAATCCATGCAGCAATGTTACTCCAAACAGCCAAAGCAGTAGTTTTTATCTATTATCATAGCTTGGTTGTTGATGAATCAGGTTCTTTAGGGTTTTGGATGAATAGAACCGGGTGGTGTGTGGAGGGCCGTTTTGGCCAGAGCGTTCCAAAACTTTACACTCCAAACACACCCATGAACAAACTTTTTAAAACTCAAAATAACATGTTGTCATGTGTGTGGTCTCTCACGGTTCAAAATCTTGCATTCTGTCGCCGGCAATAGTTCACGCTAAAGCTCGCTGAGATACAGTGCAAGCCCTTGCGCCAAGCTCGAACCGCCAGACGGATCAAAATTGTGTAAGACGATAGAGAGACGCAGAGGGAAGGAAAGAGAGACACAGAGAGAGTTCTCAAAGGCGTAGGAAGGAGGTACTGAGAATGTAGCTTCATGAAATTGTAGCATTTACCTCACCGTTTGCCCACGTTATCGGTCATCGTTGTCATCTTTTGTTATTTGAATTTACACCGCTAGAATCTTACTGTACTAATCGAATAATATATATTCCTTCTTAAATGTTCAAATGGAAAAGAAGTGAGAGGGCAATCCCACAAAGGTATATTTATAGACCAATGATATAATAAAACTCAGGCCTACTACTATTTCAATACCAGAAGAGTATGGACTCTGATTTGATGAGTGTTTATCGATACTGAATACTCAGGCTGGTGTGCCTATCAAGAGCACCTTGAACTCAAGTGAGAGGGGGGACAGGCAGACTGACGTACAGCCATTCTGCCTCCAGACAGAATGTCAGAAACCAGGCGTACGGAAGCAGCTTGACCCCAACAGAGGGAGCCCTGGGAGAGGATCTGTTAATCCACGACAGCGCGTAGCGTTTTGCGCGTGGATTGGTGCGTGTTTGAACTTTTCATGGCGGGCCCCGTTCATACAGCGATCGGGCTCTCTGGAAATGTCAGCGGATCAGAGCAGCCCGAGCCTGGACAGCCTCTCTATATCTGTCTCTCTCTCTCTCTCTCTCGCTCTCTCTCTCTCCCTCTCTCTCTCTCTCTCGATCTCGCTCTCTCTCTCTCTCTCTCTCTCTCTCTCGATCTCTCGATCTCTCTCTCACTTACGCTCTCGATCTCGCTCTCTATCTCTGACTCTCTCTCCCTCTCTGTCTCTGTCTCTCCCTCTCTCACTCTTTTGCTCTCTCGCCCTCTCTCTCTCTCTCTCTCTCTTTGACTCTCTCCATCTTTTCCTTCATCCCTCATCTGCTTTCTTTCCGCTGTCTCCATCTCTCTACTCTCCTCTCCCCTCATGCAGTACAGCCACAGGGAAAACAATGAAAAGATATGTTTCGTGATGGAGAAGGGTTGAAATAAGGGTTTAAGCTTATGACATTGTATCATTACACGTTGAGGAGGTCGAAGAAAGTGTCCGTATGAAAGCCTGATTCGGTCGCTGCTTGTACCGACGGAGAGGATTGCGCAAAGTCATGCTTACCATAGCAAATTTCAGGTGCATCTTTTTATTAAATTCTCAATTAATTTCCTCTTCCTGAAGCGCCCTCTGCACAAAACAATATTTTTCTTTCCTATTAGTCTTATAAACCCTGCTAGCAGTTTCTTGCCTCATAGTGTGTTTTCATACAACATTGTCGGTAATTAGATAGATTTTGTTCAGAAGTTAGAGAGAGAGAGAGAGATTTACTTCTCTCTCTCTCTCTCTCTCTCTCTCTCTCTCTCTCTCTTTCTCTCTTTCTATCTCTTATTCATTTTTCAATTTATTTAATTCATTTGCTCCTCACAACAATCTTCCATTGCCAGAGGAATCATCAAGAGACAATCCTTTAATTCAATTTGCATGGAAATTAATTTGTCATTCTGAAAAATAGAATACCTTCTAATCTGGTTAGGCCTCTGCATATCCTCTCTTTTTATTAGGCTTTCACTCTCACTCTGTTTCCATCCTCCCTCGGCGTAGAGGAGGAGTGTGGTGATGGTGGTGGTGCCGAGAGACATACGAGGATGGCTCAGCTCTCTTCGTAAGCAGGAGGACAGTATAAAAAGCCAAAAGCCTGAAGCCGGGGTCATAACATGGCTGACTTTATTGAGCCAGTCTCTGAGTACAGAGAGACACCTGGTCCCTTCAGGCCCATGGCGTACCTCTACTTCTCTCTTTCTCTTTCTATCTTTATCGTGATCTCTCGCTCTCTCTCTCTCTCTCTCTCTCTCTACTGTCTCCTCCTTTCTCTCTCTCTCTCTCTCTCTCTCTCTCTACTGTCTCCTCCTTTCTCTCTCTCTACTGTCTCCTCCTCTCTCTCGCTCTCTCTCTCTCTCTCTCTCTCTCTCTCTACTGTCTCCTCCTTTCTCTCTCTCTACTGTCTCCTCCTTCTCTCTCTCTCTCTCTCTCTCTCTCTCTCTCTCTCTCTCTCTCTCTCTACTGTCTCCTCCTTTCTCTCTGGGTGTCCAGGTCTTCTGCCTGGTCTGGTGGCTGTGTGCTGGGCGTAGATATGGACCTGTGGTTTGGGGACTGCATGACGTCTGCCTCCGCCTTCAGACCTCCTCTTCTCCTCCTCCGTCAGTCCTCTGCTGGACTTTGATCCATCGATTTGTGCGTCAAGTATAGTGTGTCATGAAATGTCCCCTCTTTCTTGCTCTGATGAATAAGAACTTCTTGTAGGACACTTCTTGACAGCAAAGTATTTGATTTAATGGAGGTACGATCGTGGGAAGACACACTGGGAGCATAAACCAAGTATCTTCAATGCCCACACTAATTGGTTTACATTCTTATAGGGAAACGTTCACATCGCGGCTGGCCTCAGTCATGGCCAACCTTACAATAAAGAAGTCAGGAGAAGGCATGCCTCAGTATCAGACTTCGAGGCTACAGTGACAATGCAAATACTACTTTAACACCTTCCAACGGGGGAGATAAAGTCACTATGGTTAGGTGAAAGAAGAATTTATGCAGATACATTTTAAAGTAACACTACAATGTATACAAGGTTGTATCGTTTGTATATAATTTGATGTTATCAAGATTAATTTTTCAATGTCTCTCTCTCTCTCTCTCTCTCTCTCTCTCTCTCTCTCTCTCGCTGTCTCTCTGTCACTGTCTCTCTGTCTCTCTCTCTCTGTCTCTCTATCACCCCTCCTCTTAACCTGCTTGTTTCGTATGAGGTTACCTGTAGTTTCCTGTGTGACGTGGCCTTTTCCTTTCGTTGTGATCAGACGCTCACGGCTCTCTTCAATGCTGCTCACATCATTAGAGTGGAGAAAGTTTTAAGAAAGGCACTTAGCCAGACACGCACGCGAGCACACACACACACACACACACACACACACACACACACACACACACACACACACACATACACGCATACGCAGTGTCTAACAAAGAGAATGACAGATTAAAAAGCAGTGGCCACCTCTACTGTTGCCTTGAGTCAAGTTATATATTAAAGTTAAAGTCTGTGGAATATAGATCATAACAGTGAAAGTGTTCAAATTCTAGCGTGGCTATTTCACAAGTTGGTTTGTTAAATGGTGTATCAATTAAACAAACAACCAATTATTTTGAATTGCTTTCTGGAAAAAGTACCTCCAAAAATTCTAGATTTTAACTCATTTTGTGAAGGCTGGTCGTGAAAAAACACAAAGAGCAAGGGAACTCATTGGAATGCTTTAAAGACATCTAATGAGAGATGATGTTGTCAATTTATACTTCATTAATACGTCGCCTCTGCTGTCAGTAGGCCAGCGTGATGGCGCATGTATATCTATATATATATTTCAAATGAGCAGTTCCTTCTAGCTTTAAATGTTTCTAGTGCACTTCTTACACACCAGTCAGGGCACAAGAATGGTTAGTCCGCAAAAGCGAGTCCACTTTTATGTTCCAAGTGCTCCCACAACCCTTACTGCACAGCTTCTGCCTTCTCTTAGCCCCCTGGCTTAAAAGAGTGTGTGTGTTTGTGGATGTGTGTGTGTGTGTGTGTGTGCCTGCGTGGGTATGTGTATGTGTGTGTGTATCTGTGTTTATGTGTATGTGTGTGTGTGTGTGTGTGTGTGTGTGTATGCGCCTGTGTGTGTGTGTGTGTGTGTGTGTGTGTGTGTGTATGTGTGTGTGCGCTTGTGCTGGTGCTTGTGTGGTCAGGCACAGTCTATGTATTTTTATTTGTCCCCCAGCACAGTGCAGTAATCAGGTTAGGGCCGTGGCAGAGTAATCACAGTCAGCTACTATCAGCTAGCAGCTACCTCAAGCCCAAGCTCCCTCCGCTCCTATTTCCATTCCCATGGTTTTTCTCCTGTCCTCCTCCTCCTGCTCCTCATTCATCCTCCTCCCCTGCCAGCCCCCCGGCACTCTAATAGGTCTGTCCCCTCTGGCTGTCCTCCATATCCCCTCCATTCATCTCCTCTCCTCTCCCCTATGCTCCTATTTTCCTCCCTTCCTCTCTCCTCTCTCCTCTCCTCTCCTCGTTTTAAGAGGTTTCTTTCCTCCTCTCATATCCTTCCTTGTCCCCTCTTTTTCTTCCCCTTTATTCTCCTTCATATCCTTTCCTCGCAGATTTTCTGTGGTCTCCTCTGGTCTTTTGTTCCCCTCTTGTCTCCCCATCTTCGCTCTGTCTCTCTCCTGGATGGTGGAAAATGAAGTAACACTGTGTTGTTTTTCTGGGCAGACAGACTTAAAACAAGCCTTCTGCATAACATAAAAACATAAGACGAATCGGTAACAATATTGATCTTAGCTGTGTTTTATTGAAGCTCCGCATCAATTAGCACGTACGTAAACACACAGATACACAAACTTGCAAAGTAACGCAAACTCACATGCATAGATGCACACATTGAGGCTTGCACACACACACTACACACACACACACACACGCACACACACACACACAACACACACAGACGCAGCAATCCAAAGTCAGACACAGATGTACAAAATCGGAGACTTGCACGCACTCACACTTGCACGGTAACCACAACTCACCACACATAGTCGACACACAAACTGGGCCTTTTCTTGCCCTCACACAGGCGCACAGACACATGCACAGACACGCACTCAAAGTCACACACATGCACCAACTGCGTCGTGTTTGCACAGAGCTGAGATGAAAGCTGTGAGGTGAGGGTGTTTTCCAGGCGGACTGCAAGGTCTATGATTTACTATGAGATTGAATGTGAGTGTGTGTTGTGGGGGGGGGGGGGGGGGGGGGGGGGGGGGGTTATGTGGTCTGGGCTGGAATGAAGTGTGTGAGAGACAGCCTGAGAGCAATGCTGCCCCACAGTCACTTGATGAAGAGCTGGAGTGGGACACAGGTCTGCCGTAATAGGGCTTCTGCAGGTGCCTGCAGTGTGTCAAACCAACACACACACACACACTCACACACGCCTGCACACTCATACACACACAAACACACACACACAGACACGCACACACACACACACAGAGAGACACACACACACAGAGACACACACACAGAGACACACACACAAACACACACACGACACAAACGACAGACTCACAGACACAGAGACACACAAACACACACACACACTTGTGCTCACTCACTCAAACACACACACTTGTGCACACTCACACACACTCACACACACTCACACATACTCACACATACTCAGACACCCACGCTCTCTCTCAGGGGCCTGACGGAGTGGTCTAGTGGATTAAGTGTGCTGCGGGCGTGTGTTCAAGCCACAGGGCAGCCCCAGTCTTCCTGTACCTCTGAGTCAGGTTGCCCTATCATTTCTCCCCAGATGGACTGCTAACACACTGCCACCAGGACACACACACACACACACACACACACACACAAGCACACACACATCTTTTTCTCTCACTTTCTCGGATTGCCTCTCTCTCACACAGACACACAAATATTTCACCTCCACTCATGCTCACAAAGACAGACTTCCATTTTCTCCCTCATTTTCGCTCTCTCGCTCTCTCCTCCTCTCTCTGTGTCTCTATCTCTCTCCCTCTCCCTCTCCCTCTTCCTCTCCCTCTCCTTCCGTCTCTATCTCTCTCTCCCACTCTCTCTGTCTTTATCCCTGTCCCTCTCTCTCCCCCCCCCCACCCCACACCATACTTTGTCTTTATTACCCTCCTAGACTCCAATTTCCATCCCTGCCTCTCACACACTCCATCTTTCTTACTATCTGTGGTCTTAAGCCACCCCACGCCATCCCGTCCCCTGCCCTGTGTCAGGTGACACAAACACCATTAGCACCCCCGCCCCCCCTCACCCCCCTCCCTCCTTCCCCTCCCCCATCTCTCCCTCTCCTCTCCTTTCCTTTTTCTGTGGATCAATCACGCCCTCACAGGGGCTGTAAATTGCGTCCTCTGGCGAAAGGACCACCATTGCGGTGTCTGACATGTCACCTCCGCCCCTCTATCCATCCCTCCCCCATGGCCCCCTGCTCCTCCTCTTCCTCCTCATTCACTCATTCATTCGTTCATCATGGTCAGGCGTAGTTACATCTCCGACCATTTCCCACACCGCCCTCCCTACCACCCCCCCAATTCTTGCCCCAGTTTGGCAGCCAAGCAAAACTGGTGCTGTCTGTGTGCCCATCACTCATCTCCCTTGTCAACGCCCCCCCCCCCCCCCCATCCCCACCACACCCAGACTCCATCTCCAATCCCCCGTTCCTTTCCCCCCACCTCACCTCCTTCTGTCACACCGGCAGCGTTCAGCTGGTCTCTCAAATAGACGAATAGCATCACTGCGCCAAACACCGGCACCCAGGAAAGGAAGTATCCCAGCAAATGGTACCTCTTTAAAGGCCTAATGGTCCTGCACACCCAACCCTTCCCGTAGTGTGGGGGCAATGAGGCTCGTCCCCCTGACAACACAGACCCCAATCTACACGGAGGAGATCCGACATGAGGATAGAGGTGAAATGCAAAATTGGCGTGACCTACATGTGTATGTACGTGTAAATACGCACACATATACATTTACACATACATAAACGCACACACACACACACACACACCCACACACACACACACACACACACACACACGCACACACACACGCACACACATAATGCATCGCACCGTAAGGACTCAACATTGTCTTACGTCACAAATAAGTGCCTCACAGGTAATTTGTAACCTCTTGCGTCAAACGGCTTTCTCCCCACCCCTGTGCGTAATGCGTCAATGGCTGACTGTACCTGAGTGCAGCGGCGTGTGCGTCACACGGAGTTTTTCAGTGACCCAGAATGTCTGCCAAATTAGATTAAAGAGCACCAGACAAACAGGGCTGGCGCCTGAAGTAGCACGCTAACCAGTAGTATCGCTGCAGAGTGAGGGAGGACGCTGGTGTAATCAAGGCCTGACGTACCCCCTCTCATCTCCTCCCCCCGGCCTAACGCCTCGGTGTTCCCTGAGAGACGGCTGGTGGCAGGGTGCAGCAGTCTGCTCAGAGCCGCCACCCTGTCCCCGTACTTCTCAGCCTTCTCCTTATTAGCTCTCTATGCATCCCTTCCCAGCGGTCTCTCTCTTCTGCGCTCATACCCTATCTCTCTCTACCACTCCCTAACTCCCACTCTCCCACTCTCTCAGCCCCCGTACCGCTGTCAATTCCTTTCTCCCTTTACCATCCTCTCTACCGCTTTCTTGTTCATTCTCTCTCTCTCTCTCTCTTTCTCTCTACGTCAAGCGACCTCTCTCGCTGTGTCACTGTTTGGACTGTACCGTCACTGGTGGCAAAGCAGCGCATTTTAAGAAAACATACTGTTACCCTAACCCTAACCCTGACCCTAACCCAAAAAAGGCAACTTATGTAGTCACACCAAGTCTGTGTGTTTTATAATCCTCCTCCTCACACACACACACTCACACACGCACACATACACAAATAGACAGACACAGACACACACACGCACACACACACACACACACAAAAACACACACCATCTGGTCAGTTATGTTGAGTCTTGGCTGTTCTCCAATCCATTTTTCCACATCTCTCTCTCTCTCTCTCTCTCTCTTTTTCTCTCCTACTCTCGCTTACGATCGCCCGTCTTCTCGTTCTCTCTCTTGGACAAATACGGAGAGAGCTTGGGCCTGGCCGGGAACACAAAGGCTGCGCACAGTGACGATAGAGGACCACATTGACTTTGAAACTCAATAGAGCTGTTTGGGCTCAAGTCGTGTAACAATAGCGCAGGTTCGCCGTGGTAGCGACAGAGGCGGAGCGCTCAGCTGTATCCATAGATACAGGGGGCTGCTATATCCACTGCTTTAGAAGGACGTCGGCTAAGAAAAACGTCTAGGTGAAATAAACAAATTTAGTTTTATGTTTTCAGTCCCTTTGAGATCATTATAGCAGTACTTACCACTGGGGGCCTTTATGTCGATACATATTTGTTCTGCCAAAGTGCCTTCATTCAAGGCACACACACACACACACACACACACAGACACACACACACAAGGCACACACACACACACACACACACACACACACACACACACACATGCACAAATGCTTCATCGTGCCAGTTGTTGCCACAGCCTGTTATGCTAAATCTCCTTTATAGGGTGCAAAAAGGGCAGTAGAGCAAATGTCCTCATCACTTGGTTATTAATCAGTAAAGTGTGTGTTGAAACGGGTGTTGAACCCGACAACTCAATCTGCTTCATGCAAATACTACAGACTGAATCAGCCCAAGATTCAGGAGGCCCCCCCCAAACAGCTTAACCTTCTTTCTGTATAGGAGGAGGAAGTGGGGATCAACACACCCAGTCCCTCCTACTAGAAACACCCTCCCCCCCTCAAACTCGGCCTGTCCCCATATCCCAACACCCTTTTCTCCTCTTCTCTCCCGCCAGTTTTTATGTCTTTATGGACCTGAGGGTGGGGTAAGTCAGGGAGGTGTGTTGAACATTTGTGTTATTGTTCTGCACTTCCAGGGGTATATTGCCTACGTGGTTGGTGCTTTTGCGGGTTTGGCCTCCGCCCCCCCTTTCCACTGTTTTCTCCACTCATCTATCCATATTATCTCTCCTTCTTCTCTTACCTACCGAGTCCCACTTTAAGGCTCATTGATGGTTCCACGTCGTTGACGCAACTCAATGACCACGCAGACGCTTCGACGCAGTCATGAACCTGTTTTGGTTCTGCGTCTGCTTTTAGTAAGCGGACCAATCACAGCCCTTGCTGCTGCGTCGCCTCGACCCAAGGTTACAATCTTTGGGAGGGCGCACGTCAGGTCCTTGCAGTGGATGAAAGTAGGGTCTGCAAGGATGTAACGGGTCCGTGAACCCCCTTGCATTGCGTCGACGTGGAACCATAACCAAGCCTTGAGGCCCCTCCGTCCCACTTAGAGACGCCTCTCCCCCCCAATGGGTGCTGATCAGAATGCAGCAGGACCCCGCTGTCTGCACGGTGCCGTCGCAACTGTTTAACCAAAGTTATTTTAATCACACTCCCGCTCCCTGTCTTCATTGTGATTTACTAGCCCACTGACTCCATACAGCGAGGAGGGGGGGAGGGAGGGAGGGAGGGAGAGACAGGGGGAGTGGCAGCCAATTGCATTAAAAGGATAAATAGCCGGGCCAATAAAAGTCCCGGGACACAGAGTGGTCCCCTTGGAAATGCTGGCTGTCCGTTTTGGTGCATGGGGGTTGGGTTAGTGGGGGCAGGGGGGTTTAAGTGGGATTTTTTTTTAAGAGTGATATTGTGATTGGTTATGGAGGTGATGGCAAGCCGTACATCTTCGGGAGCCACTTCATTAGGCTAATGGAAGGGCTGGACCGCTTACCGTTAGTCGTCCGTGGATGCGTGTGTCCTTCCATTGAGGGCGCTTCCAAGGCTAAATGGGTTATGAAGGCTGAGCTTGTTTCATTAGACAGGCAGTACACACACCACATCTGTATGTGTGTGTGTGTGTGTGTGTGTGTGTGTGTGTGTGTGTGTGTGTCTGTGTCTGTGTGTGTGTGTGTGTGTGTGTGTGTGTGTTTGTGTCTCTGTTTGTGTGTGTGAGCGTGTCTGTGTTTTTGCGCAGTTTTAACCATTTGTGGATGAGTAGGAAGAAGGCATATGAAATCAAATCATGGTATAAAAGTCAATTCCGCCCAATGACCTGAGTAAAATCTGGATGGAGTAGTATGTCATTTAATTTAATGAGTTTTTTGGTAATATTAATCGTAACATACAATTATATACAAATTATATTTACCTTGCTTATATAATTAAAAGTCAATTGAAATGTAATTTGAATACGTTCTCCTTGGATCTAGATATGTCGACCCTTCCTAAGAGAAAGGTGTTAAGATAGTTAGCATAGTGTTTTGCATTGCAATCTGATTCTGAGGCCATGCCAATCGACTGACTTCTTTGTTGTGTAGATTCCTATAACTGTCTGGCAGCCTTGCAGAAATGTCTACCTCACCCATATTGTAATGCAAATGAACCTAGTCTCTGCCATGGATGTCTCCAGCCATGGCCAATCCTCAACTCTCCACGATGGTCGCTCCCCCTCACCTTTCATTCCTTTGCTGTGACTGCCCACTTTGAAGGTTTCCCTATAAGAATCATGTACACCCATTATGCATGTGTGCTTCGTCAATCACTGCCTGCATCTTCCCGTAGTGATGCTCTAAAATGAAATCAAATATTTGGCGGTCAAGAGGCGTCCTTAAAAATAAGTTATTCTTCATCAATTAGTATGTCACGTCAAATGTTCTTATTGTGACGAGAGAAAAGGTAAAATGAATAATTCCTTGAATTGAATATAGGCTACCTACGCCACCCATCTCCATCGTCCGCTCTTTCACCTTCTTTTGTCCTACACTGTCAGTTGGCTCTCGTTGCTGTCTGAACAGTCTTTACAAGTAGGATTCCTCCCCTTCCATTGCATTCCTTGATTTTATATTGTCCGGGTCACTCACATTCCCTCTCCCCCTTTCGCTCCCTCTGCAGTCCTTACGCCCATGGAAAAACGTCCCTGCCCAGGCTCTCTCTGACATCCTTGATATCTCTGTTCCTCATATCATCCATTCTTCCTCAGTCCCCTTGGTTCTGAGAGACGAGAAGAGAGGGTTGGCGTCATGGAGCCCGGACAGGTACGCACCCACAATGGTGTGTTGCTCTGTGTCCTGGTGACCTTTGACCTGGTGGTGACTGTGGCCCTGATGATTGATCCGGGCCTGATCCCTGCTTCTGCATGTGCATCTGGCACACCAAGTTTTGGAGCCTGGTGGCCCCCCGGGGCCAGTAAAAATATTAGTGTCTATCCCCGGACATGGACAGAAATTTAATAATTTCCTCAAAATGTTATGGTGCTGAAAATCAACAGAATGTGTTTTGTTTTTTTATCATGTCAGCCTGTAATTTGAGGTCTTCATACAATCATTCATACCATCTGCACACACAGAGGTATGCTTGAATGAGGCAGTTTTTCCTGTTTCTGAGAAAGCGTGTGGCGTGTCGGCGGTTGAGGGTGGACGGTGGATCGTTAATAAGTAAGCGCCGTCAGAACGACCTGACACCAAACAAACGCTAGTTAGCTTAGTGACATTTTAGCCTCCTTTACCTCTGCTCACGCTTTGTGTGTTTAGTTAGGCGGGAGAGCTCATGAATAGCAGACTAGAAGACTCTATGGTGTGTACAGATTGTTGTTGATGTGGAGCCTATGCTACTAAGCCATGTTTACATGGATATCATGAATGTTAAAAATGTAATCTTGAATCATACTACTTAAGATCCAGTTGCATACTTTAAAACTTTTGTTTGCCGTCAAACAATGCATTGTGGAAGACGCACGCTAAGCCACGGAATAAACAATGACTGGATGGCCTTTCCAATGACATTCTAGCCTTCTAGGAAAAAGAGGCTGGGTTCCTTAATGTAGCCATTGAAACATAAAGACCGGGAAAGATCAGGAAATCTGAAATACCAAACTTGTGCTGGCTGTGCTGTGTGCGCGTCGGCGTGCCTGTTGGCCTAGCTTTGCATTTTAAGGCATGGGAGGTAGGGAGGGGGGGTCTGTTTTCTTTGTGCTTCTGGTATGTGTGTGTGTGTGTGTGTGTGTGTGTGTGCGTGCGTGCGTGCGTGTGAGTGTGTGTGTGTGTGTGTGTGTGTGTGTGTGTGTGTGTGTGTGTGTGTGCGTGCGTGCGTGTGTGTGTGTGTGTGTGTGTGTGTGTGTGTGTGTGTGTGTGTGTGTGTGTGTGTGTGTGTGTGTGTGTGTGTGTGCGTGTGTGTGTGTTTGTGTGTGTGTGTGTGCGCAGCATGTCACGGTGGCCTTTAACGTCTGTCCCTGGTGC
>NC_136948.1:7692884-7782884 GCF_949987615.1 Pollachius pollachius | reverse complement strand
GGATAGCCCAGAGAGAGAGACAGAGAGTCGGACACACCAGAGAGAGACTTTGCTGAAGGACATTTGCAAAGGCAGCTTTTAAGACACACACACACAGATGTGCACAGAGGCATAAATGTATTCCGCCCTTCCAACTTTTATCCTTTTTCCGCTCTTCAAATATTGGGAATCATTTTAAATACCTCTCTCTCTCTCTCTCTCTTTCTCTCGCTCTTTCTCTCTCTCTTTTTCTCTCTCCCTCTCTCTCTCTCCCTCTCTCTCCCTCTCTCTCTCTGTCTCTCTCTTTATATTTGTCTCTCTCTGTCTCTGAAGAAGGCATTGGCAGCAAGGTTCAGCTAGCAGTAGGGTCTGCTAGCGCTAGTAGTCATCTAGCCAAGTGCGACTAGTGGTATGTGCTAGGTTATGCGTGCGGTTGATTCTGCTAGAGGTAGATGATAGCGGCAGGCACTGTGCATGGTAGGTCTGCTAGAATAGCAGTGGTTTATTTTGGTTATAGATTCTGCTATTGGAAGGCTCAGACTTACTGGTTCCCCTTCTAGGCCACAGAAAGTCCACTCTCCCTTGTCTTTAGGTGTGTGTGTGTGTGTGTGTGTGTGTGTGTGTGTGTGTGTGTGTGTGTGTGTGTGTGTCCGTGTGTCCGTCTGTTTGTGCTTGTGTGTGTGCGTGTGTGTGTTTTATGTGTGTGTTTGTGTGTGCATTCGCGGTGCGTGTGTGTGTTTACGTGTGTGTGTGTGTGTGCATGCCTTTGCATATTGGATCGGCTTCTTAACCTACAAGGAGCCCCCTACAATAACGCAGTCGCCCCCTTGAACAGCCACGCACACACTTGATCCTGTGTGTGCTTAACACACAGACAGACACACACGTACATATGTACCCTTACATATACACAGCGGAGCACAGCTGCTGAAACAGATGGTGAGGGGACACGCTGGTTTCCGCCACTGCGTTCCTTCCCTGGCTCCTTGGCCAGCAGAGATCTCTCTCACCACAGAAACATCCCTCTGTTCTTCGTTAAAATGCCTTTTGTTTTTGTTTTTTACAGTGTATATATTCTAAATATTCTCTTTTCTTTGTTGTTGTCAAGGGAAGTACTTGATGTGTCTTTCGAAGGCTTCCGTTTTTTTTTTCATGGCTGTTTTGCTGATGATTTTATATAGTTGGCCCTGTGTCTGTGTGTGTGTGTGTGTGTGTGTGTGTGTGTGTGTGTGTGTGTGTGTGTGTGTGTGTGTGTTCCCTATGTGTCTGAGACGTTCAGCAGTGTTGTACGGAGACATCCAACAAAGCAAATGCAGTCACACACATAGACACGGCGCTCATGCTGTGACCTGCAGCCTGCGCGAGACCTGCTTGTTTGTTGCTTCTTAACAGTGAGAGAAACAATATTAATAGCTTCTGAAACAAGGTCACTGCTGCCACCCCCACGGCATCGACCATTACACCAGAAGCTTGTATTGCACTATTGCACAAAATATATACAGTATCTATACTGGAGAACGCAAGGGCCACAGCACACGCACAGACATACACAAACACCCATAGACAGACGATTTGGACAGTAGACGCTGTTTTGGGTTTGGGGGGGGGGGGGGGGGGGGGGTATGTGTCTGTTTGTGTGTGTCTGTGGGGGGGGGTCACCGTTCAATACCTGCTTCATGGTTTTGCCTTCTCCTCTTCTTTGTGTTTCAATGAGGGAACGATGAAGATCGATCAAGAAAATTGCCTGCCTGCGTGTGCGTGTGTGTGTGTGTGTGTGTGTGTGTGTGTGTGTGTGTGTGTGTGTGTCATCTGTCAGCAGGGGGAAGTGATGGCTGGATACTTCAGGAATGCTGTTTCGATAGCATGTTCCCAGAGCGCCCCAGAGCTCTGTAGTCTAATTGTGTGCCTTTAACTGGTGTGTGTGTGTGTGTGTGTGTGTGTGTGTGTGTGTGTGTGTGTGTGTGTGTGTGTGCTTGTGTGCATGTGTGTGTGTGTTGTATGCCCACTGGGAAATGAGCTCTGCTTCTGTGACCTGATTGGCTGCCTATGTGGCTGCTCTGTACTTTTTTTGCTCTTTTGAATAAAATATTTTTTTAAATGACATGCACACACACACACACACACACACACACACACACACACACACACACACACACACACACACACACACACTCACAAACACACGCACACACACACACACACACAAGCTCTAGCATCTCCAGGTCAGTGATCATGGCTCGTCTACCTCAACACCCTGATTCATGGCACTGTGGAGGATCAGTCAGTCGTGTGTCCTCCACTCTGCTCTCTCTCGGCTCCACATGTTGCCTCATTAAACGCACAACTTCAGCCGGAGCCGTTGTGGACTCGGCCTGAGCCATTAAGTCACCACTGGCAAAACGTGACACACAGAGCACATTTAACACACAGTGTGCATACCGTTCAGATCAGCTGGGAGTGAACGATCGCTGTTTCAATCACGGTAATTGCTCGCAAGTGAGATGTATGCTAGGCTATGCTGATGCTAAGCTTTGTAATGCTAAGCGATGCAAAGCTACACCCTTGACAGCTTTAAGACCAACAAGTATCGGATCGTTTTGGAAGGTTTCAAGCATTGCAGTACTTTAACAGCCGTATTTTCACCAGCCAGATTGCGGCGGAGGATAGATGGACAGCAGGCTGATAACATGACTCTCTCTCTCTCTCTCTCTGTCTGTACACAGCAAATATCGGCGACTGCATCGACTATAGCCAGCGTAAGAGGATGAACATCGCCGACCTGATCCAGGAAACCCTGGAGCTGTTTGAGCGCCACGGGGGGAATGACGCCTTTATCAACATCAAGTACATGGTGCCCACCTACGAGTCCTGCATGCTCAACTGACCAACAGAGGCTCCACACAACCTTTCATTCGTTCCTTCAACTCGTAGCACAATTTCGTTTTTTTCATGTTTTTATTGGTGCAATTGTGTTTCTCTTCACATTGCTCTGGGCCGCTCTTCACCTTGCTGTTACCTGAGCCCCCCCGAAACACACACACGTACACACACAGACCCACTGACCTACATGCCCCTCTTTCTCTCGATTTTTATCACACTGTGTGACCCCCATTAAAATCATACCGGCAAGCCATTTAATGTTTTGCATCCCTTTTGTGTTTGCCTTAGTTCTCGAACTAGTGCTCAATGTCAGCGCATAATAATTTCTCCCTCATTAAAGCATTAAAGTCCCAAACGTGTTTGTATTCTCCTTGGTTTAACACACTTTCTGGGGGAGAAGTGGGAGAAGTCGGCATACATTTGTGCCTTGTTACATCTTTCCATGAGTTGTGAGGATACAGAATAACTAAAATGTCGAAACCCTTAAACATTGAGAGCTAAAACTGCATGCAATGGTAGAAAACATTGCGGAGAAATATAAGTTGTGCGATTCAACAAACAAATAACCAAAAAGAAGCAATAGTAAAAAAAATCTGTCTGGACTGCAGCTGTCTGAAGGCTATACTACCTAGTCCTGTTGGACTAGGAGGTATTTATGTACTGCAGCCAGACGGTAGATACACCACCTAGCACTCCTATGTCCTGACTGTTCGATGGCTACTTATTAGCTACACCACATAACTTTGTTCGGCCTGTTTTTTTTTCTCTGTTTGTAATAGTCAAGCTTTGTACCTCTCTGTCTTGTCTGACTTTAACTATTAGCGCCACCATCTAGTAATGCTTTATGTTTATACCACAGCCAGAGCTGCTATAGCGTGAATCCCCCACCAAACATTAAACACAACTCGCAGGACAAAATATCCAAGCAACCATCTATATAAAGACGCAAGCTCCCATTTATACAAGATAGAAAAGACGCAAGACGAAATGCCCACGAAGGCAAAGGCAAAGCCTTCGGGTCTGCGGAATTGCCATCCATACCCAGCTTTGTCAGACAGAAGCACTTCGCTGGAATCGAAAGAGATCAATCATGATAGCACAAATGTTAATATTATTCTGTGTCCAACTGTGTGTCCGAAATACCGAGTGGGAATTCCGTACACTGTAAGTTACTATTATTTGGCTTTTTAGAGGGGAATTCAAAATGATCTAATGATGAACTTTGTTTTCTTTTGACATGTTTGCAACAGACTGAATCCGTTGAGTAGTTATCTCAAAACTGAAAAAACTCCGCAGCCACAGTCCACAAAACAGGTTATACCAGTGTTTTGCGCTGTGATTTTGGCGTATTTAGTAATATTGAAGATTGAAGATAATAATGAGGAAAGTGATCTGTGTCAAAACGGGCAGTAGAAGAACTTGAGAAGACGATGTTTGCTCATGTTTATCATTCGTAGTGAACATTGTTTTCTTAACTTTTCTTGCTATGGCTATTTAAAACTTCAACGCCACAAATCTTTGTCGCCCATTTATGACATTCCTCTGCTTCCTATCTTAAAACATTTGTACCAGATGCCCCCAAAATTTCGCCGTTTAGGCTTTCAGGGGGTCTCAAATGTCAATCAGGAGGCCTCGTCCTACTGCTGCCTTTTACTGTCATTACTATGGCTATATTTTAGGGACACCCGCTAACAATGCTTCGTTCTGTTTGTACTGTGGCTATTCATTAGCTACATCGCCTAACACTGCTTTCTTTCTCTCTGTACTATGGCTAGACGATAGCTACGGCACTCAGTGCTGCTTTGTTCTTTCTGTACTATGGCATGTTCTTAGCTACAACACCTAGCACTGCTTTGTAGCTCTCTCTGTCATACAGCTAGTCTGTAGCATCTGCTTTGTAGCATCTTGTGCCACTAAACCCATTCTGTCACACACTCAGCTGGAGACAAAGCCTGTCTTAGCATGTACACACTGACAGACAGGAATGTGACAAAGCTTCATTCCTAAAGATGGAAACACAGATACAAATACATCAACAGGCACACACACGCACGCACGCACGCACACACACACTCACACACACACACACACACACACACACACACACACACACACATGCACACACTGCAAAGACACACATAAACATGCACCTACATGTTATTAAACACTTACACATGTTAAAACTGTACAGAAAGACACACAAACACACTAGACAAACAGGTTAGCAATTAAGCTGCATTCATAAAGGTGAAATCACACACACACACACACACATATACACACACACACACAAACACACAGCAAAGAAACACATGTACATGCCCCTACACATATTCACACACCTACTCCCACACGCACACGTACAACTGTGCAGACAGACACACAAACACACTAGAAAAACAGGTTAGCAATTAAGCTGCATTCAAAAGAAGGAAACGCCCACACACAGGTTTGGTTTGGTGTATTCTGCAGGTTGAGTAACATGGGACCCACTTGCCCACCACTTGATCGAGCGAGGGTCTCTCCACTGTCTTGGATCCAGTGTGACCAACACACCTCTGTAGCTAGTTACAGCTGTTGGCTTCATTCGATTCTTATTCAGAGCGCCAAGTCGAAATTAAACCTCTTTCCTCACACAGTGGAAGTATTACGTAGCCTCACACTCACACACACACACACAAACAAACTTAAATACACACACACACACACACGCGAGTGCACACACCCAGATAAACACACACTCAAACTCACATTTGCCGTACACACGCACACATATTTGCATGCACAAACACACACACACACACACACACACACACATACACGTACACACACACACACTCATACACACACAATCCCTCATACATCCACACACACTCAAAAACACACATATAAACACTAAGATGCACGCCACCAGGCAGTTTTGCTTTTGCAAATACAAACATTCACTCTAGCACTGGGATTCTCAGCGAACCCCCAGGGGAAACGCAGCGTAATTGATTTGTGACAGTCGCAGGGACATTCACACTGACTCTTTTTGTCACTCCGAGTCTCCAGCGGAATGCAACTTTACAAGCCTGCCGAGGAATCTGTTCTCAACCGAAAGGACAGCTTCGTAATGCTCATATTTCAACTGCAGCGTTCTCTGAAAGGAACGTCACTGAATGGGGTGTTCCACACCACTGGTCTGAGCTGCTCTCCTCTACACTCCACTTATACTCTAATACTGACAAGGTGAGATAAGTCTGGATGGGAATGGTATTTTATACGTGGACATGTATTCCTATGGGCCAAGTACTGGTTGCTTGGGCCACTCTCAATGTATTTAAAAAGAAACCGGGAGTGGGTGCGGCATATGCAATTCAGCCTATATGTGTTGTAAGCTCTGCTCACTTCCTGTAAAACCTCCAGGTTCTAGAAGTCTAGGTCAAACTGAACAGGAAGTATGCAAGTCATAGTTGATGCATGTCATATGACTCATTTGGGAATGTTTGAAGTCAGTCGAAGTTTGGAAATTATTATTTACTTCAGCTGTGAGGCAGAATTACCATACCTCAGCTATGGCTATTTGGCTATTTCTGAACAAGGTTTGCATCTTTTAGGACTTCTTAGAATTGCGGCCTCAACCATGCTTGGTCACAGAGAGAAAGTAATGATCTCCAACAGCTAATGTTTGAGCTTCACCCAGGTGTGGTTGGAGCACACAATCAAGGTATAAGATCAGCAGTTTAGGCTCTGTCAAATTTTACAAGCCAGTGATGCAAGGAGAAGGCAGCAAACTAACTTTAAACTTCACGCATTGTTTTGGAAAGACCAGATTCAATTTGTGTTGTTTTTCTTAACTGTCCATCCCACTGCCAATCTAGCTGGAAAGAATTTCATACTTTTTTCCAGCGCAGAGAGAAAGAAAAAGCAGCTCCAGGATGGCCTAAAGGCTCGGCATTTAAAGGGTCCAGTCTCAGATGGCTTTCACTCAATTAGGTGACATGGCAGGCAGTAATGGGCATTCAGATGCTAAATTGAGTCTGTTTCAGAAAGCGAGCAAAGTTAATTAGTAGATGTGTGGTTCTAGCTGGGAAACATTGGCTGAGGTGGTCTTTTGAGCCCCTTTGATGGGACTCAAAGCACAACGATGTTGTGCATCTAAACAACAATATCAAATAGCAGTTGCTCATGCAGGTAATAGAGTGAACCGATAAGGTTACTCAGCCTATCAAAGTCATCACCGCATGGCTGGTGCAGCCCGACAGGCAGGGCAAAGAAATACTTGCACACAAATACAAAAATATACACACACATTACTCGTATTTTTCTCTGAATTAGGAAAAAAGGTCAGAAAACGTGTACAATATTTGTTGCAGAAATTGCAGATCCCAACACTGTGACTCCCCAGCCCCCCGTTGGTTGTGATGAGTAATTGATTATATTTGGGAGTGAGTGTGCGAGTAGCCTCAGAAACACACAGAAAAACAAATGGACCAAATGCAGTTTATTTCCGGCAGTCGTAGCGGCTGGGTTTATAATATCATGCTCTACTTCCCCCCTCCCGGCAGATAGCATCTGTCGCAGATAAAGCTCTGCTATTTTGTTCAGTTCAGAGGATTGTGGAGAGTTTGTCTGATTCTCTGCCTATTGTGAACGATCCGCTGGCGGCATGTGTAGCGAGACAGGATAATATTGATCTAACATGTTGTTCACCCTCTCTCCGCTTCATCTCTGCATGGGCCTTCGTCCTTCCTGCCTTCCTCCTTCCCCTGGCCCTCATGTGCCCAGTTCCCCCCCCCCCCCCCCCTCCTTGGTCGTGGTGTTTGTTGGAGAAAACATTCCAGGAGATTCTGACTGCGCTAAAAATAAAGAAAAGACAACGCTCTAGACAGAACTCCAGGTCTCCAGAATTCCCTTCCTTGCAGATTCGATTTGTGTCGCCCTTCCATGCTGGTTTATCCTTAGAAGATTTCCTCCGGTCGAGTGATGTGGAGTTAGAGGTAGGCCTGTAGGTATGTGCGCACAAATGTTTATTTTGATCTGTGTGAATTATACCCCCCGTAACTAAATGGATTTCAGAAAGAAACCGAAAACAGTTCATTAGATGCATGACTGTTGTCATGCATCTAATCACAGCACCCCCCCCACCCTACCCATGACTGTTACATTACCCAGTGGGTGTGAAGGTTTGTCATACGACTGGCTTCTCCTACGCAATGGGAAATAGCTCCCCCTTAATCCATGACCTGGCCTGATCCCCCCACCCCACCCCCCAGGTGTAACCGGACTCCTCGTGGGGGTCACCCTGGGAGACGAGGGCCCCCCTGGCTGCTCGACTGAAGGGTGGGGGGATATTTTTAGCGGCTAGCTTGACCCCTCCAACAGCTGCCACCCACCCCCTGCAAATGGCAATAATACAAACCCTGAGAGCGCTGTGTATTCAATTTCACTGATGGCGACACACAGTCACAACAGCAATCGCAGGAAAATAAATTGTAATTTATAGAAACACTCCCGCGAACCAAATAGGAGACCGAATAAGTGTGTCCAAAACAACACGTGGTCACGCTCACACACTTACTCACACACATACACAGACAAACACACACACACACACACACGCACGCACACACACACACACACACACATACACACACACACACACACACACACACACACACACACAGTCAGTCGACGCCACACTAGCACATTTAGTGGAACAAGCTGGCATCTGAGAATGGAAGGTGATTTCTGCAAAGCTAGCTTAACAGAGCTTAGGTTTTTCCCTGTGCATCACCGTCTTGCTACATTACTGGGATGACAAGGCCACACAAGGCTTTTGTGCCGCAGTGAGCCATGCAACAATATCAATGGACTCGAGCCCCTCTGTCCTCCTGGCTGAGGTCTCCGTGAGGAGTTTGGGGAAAGTAGAGGAGGACTCACAGAGATAAGGAATGGAAATGACAATGCATGGATGTGTGTGCACGGTGACGTTTTCGTTTGTGTGGGTGTATATGTGTGTCAGTGTGTGGGTTGTTTGTGTGTGTGTGTGTGTGTGTGTGTGTGTATGTGTGTGTATGTCAAAGACGAAAACAACCCAGTAAGAAGCAGCCTCACTGCGAAACAACTGTGGAACAGACAAGGAGACAGGTAGATGGATGGAGGGCGGGAGCCAGTGTGGTCTCGTCACCTGGCGGAGAGAGCTGTCCAACCAGACGACTTAGGAGCAGTCAGCTGTAGGAAGAAAGAGTAGAGGAGTTAAAACCAGAGCCTGTGGAGAAGAAGTGTGTGTGTGTGTGTGTGTGTGTGAGAGAGAGAGAGGGCGCACACACACACACACGTCCTTTTTCACTAGCTTGTGAAGCAAACAAACAAAAGAGAGCAAAGGCGACAACTGGTGCCTAGCGACATCTCCGCGGCGTCCCGTCACCCGGACAAACAGAGTGGACCCGGGGCCCATGAGGTGTTTGCACACACCTACCTGCACTGGAAACCAAATCACTGCTTCTGTGAGGACCACACGTTTTTTGTTATAAAAGGTGTGTGTATGTGTGTGTGTGTGTGTGTGTGTGTTTACATATGTGTGTGTCTTGCAATCCTCTGTGCAGCCAGTTTAAAAAAAATAAATAAACGCTGTTGAAGAGATGTTTATTTTTCTTCCCCTTCCGCTTATCACATCGCCTCTCTCTCCATTTCCCTCACTCCTCCTCTCCATTTATTCAACGCGCCCCGTCTGAAAACAACAGATTGTTATAAGTGTGCGATGAGACAGGGGATCACGACCCATGGCGGAAATAAACGTCCCTGTGGGACTGATTTGTCATGTTGGAAATCTGCCTGCCAAGGGGGGGCCGCACTAATCCCAGTGAGGATGGGAGGGACGGGACCCCACAATGAGCATCCCGTTTACTGTCCTCTCCATAGAGCAGGTGTCCGCTTTACCTCAGCTTAACATAAGTGTAGGAGAGTAATGTGAGCTCCCATCTGAAAACAACAGTGCGCAGTAATACTGCCCTTAAATAGCAATAAATAAAACAGCTGAATACACTTTTTGCATGCCCTTTGTGTGTTTGTGTGTCTGAGAGTGTTTTAAAAAAATAGTAAGGATTTAATTTTTTTTTTTCAAAAAGATTGCATCAATGAGGGGGTCTCTCTCTCTCTCTCTCTCTCTCTCTCTCTCTCTCTCTCTCTCTCTCTCTCTCTCTCTCTATGTCTCTCTCTCTTTCCTGCCTCTGCACTCCTCTTCCACCTCTTCCTCTCCCTTGAGTCATATCACTTGAAAACACTCCTTTCCACCTCAGCTGTATGGAGGCAGGCACACAGTAACCACACATGGGCCCAGACACAGGCAAACACACACACACTTATATCGTCAAGGGGTGCAGGAACGGATCCCCGCTGTTAACAATCAGCTGGTACAGCGTTGGGTGCACTTTAAGCCGCGTTGACGTCAGCGCGTTGAGCACAAGAGAGGAGGAGGAGGAGGAGGAGGAGGAGGGGGAGGAGGAGGAGGAGGAGGGGGAAGAGGAGGAGGAGGAGGAGGAGGAGGAGGAGGAGGGGTTTAACAGCCTGGCGACTTGTAGGTGGTAAGTTTGTTTGTGTGTGTGTGCGTGTGTTTGTGTGTGTTTGGTGTGTAAGTATGTCTGTGTGTGTGTGTGTGTGTGTGTGTGTGTGTGCCACATGAAGTCATCCATTAACGTTGGTTCCTGGCTCCCCGTTGTCACCTGCTGATCCTGCTCATCACGCTCCTGCTGCTGCTCCTCCTCCTCCTCCTCCTCCTCCTCCTCCTCCTCCTCCTCCTCCTTCTCCTTCTCCTCCTCCTCCTCCTCCTTCTCCTCCTCCTCCTCCTCCCCCTCCTCCTCCTCCTCCTCCTCCTCCTCCTCCCCCTCCCCCTCCTCCTCCCCCTCCTCCCCCTCCTCCTCCTCCTCCTCCTCCCTGTGGGGGACCGTCGTGGGCCTGGCCGGGCGCAGCAGGACCCTCCCTTACCAGATTGTAAGATCAGTGGAGCGTCTTAACAGCATCAACAACAACAAAAACAACAACACCACAACCTTCTCCTCTGAGTGGAGAGCGCTGTGATGGGTGGAGGTAGTGGGGTTCTTGTTATATGCAGAGATGTGGAGGAAATTGTGATGGGCGGAGACTATGGTGGGGTTATTGAAGATGGCTGGGTTATTGTGGCGGGTGGAGACTATGGTGGGGTTATTGAAGATGGCTGGGTTATTGTGATGGGCGGAGACTATGGTGGGGTTATTGAAGATGGCTGGGTTATTGTGATGGGCGGAGACTATGGTGGGGTTATTGAAGATGGCTGGGTTATTGTGATAGGCGGAGACTATGGTGGGGTTATTGAAGATGGCTGGGTTATTGTGATGGGCGGAGACTATGGTGGGGTTATTGAAGATGGCTGGGTTATTGTGATAGGCGGAGACTATGGTGGGGTTATTGAAGATGGCTGGGTTATTGTGACGGGCGGAGACTATGGTGGGGTTATTGAAGATGGCTGGGTTATTGTGACGGGCGGAGACTGTGGTGGGGTTATTGAAGATGGCTGGGTTATTGTGACGGGCGGAGACTATGGTGGGGTTATTGAAGATGGCTGGGTTATTGTGATGGGCGGAGACTATGGTGGGGTTATTGAAGATGGCTGGGTTATTGTGATAGGCGGAGACTATGGTGGGGTTATTGAAGATGGCTGGGTTATTGTGATGGGCGGAGACTATGGTGGGGTTATTGAAGATGGCTGGGTTATTGTGATAGGCGGAGACTATGGTGGGGTTATTGAAGATGGCTGGGTTATTGTGACGGGCGGAGACTATGGTGGGGTTATTGAAGATGGCTGGGTTATTGTGACGGGCGGAGACTGTGGTGGGGTTATTGAAGATGGCTGGGTTATTGTGACGGGCGGAGACTATGGTGGGGTTATTGAAGATGGCTGGGTTATTGTGATGGGCGGAGACTATGGTGGGGTTATTGAAGATGGCTGGGTTATTGTGATGGGCGGAGACTATGGTGGGGTTATTGAAGATGGCTGGGTTATTGTGACGGGCGGAGACTATGGTGGGGTTATTGAAGATGGCTGGGTTATTGTGACGGGCGGAGACTGTGGTGGGGTTATTGAAGATGGCTGGGTTATTGTGAAGGGCGGAGACTGTGGTGGGGTTATTGAAGATGGCTGGGTTATTGTGACGGGCGGAGACTGTGGTGGGGTTATTGAAGATGGCTGGGTTATTGTGACGGGCGGAGACTGTGGTGGGGTTATTGAAGATGGCTGGGTTATAGGATAACGCTGCACAGATTTCTCATATGTGCTCCTCCGGCGGGCCCATCTGACAGCCCTGTGACGGCCCCTCCACCCTCCTGCAGTACGTGGGAATCTGTGGCCCCCAGGGAGGGGGGCACACCCAGCTCACTCAAGGCACCTCAAAGTGTCACAGTAGGGAGTCATCTTTGTTTTTCAAAGTGCAACTATATTGAAATCCTATTTTTTTATTTACTCCTATAAAGACATTTGCCTTTCATGAGAGAGATCTAGTCGTGGTTTTCCAGCGTGGTAATGGATCCATCAATTTGTCATAACCCATCATGTCTATTTCCAAGCCTGATATGGTGGTGCCATAAATAACCTTGTAACGCTGTGGGAAACACTGCATCTTTATCTTTAGTGTGGTGCTTTGGGTCACTGGGAAGAGGCCCTGTGCTTCTCTGAAGGGAAACAGAGCTGCTGCCTTGGGAAGGAGGATGGAGGTTGACCAGATAGGGTGCAGGCAGATATAATGCAGGCCTGCTCTGAGTTGGGAGGGGGGGGGGAGACCATCTATCACGTGATATCTATCAGCTGCCTGTTGACTGGATTACCAGACCTGATCCACCACCACAACCAAGAGAAACAGTTGATTTTGGGGGAACCAGGAGGGGCTTTCCAAAGACTTTGACTCTGCTCTACATGTTGCCGTAACAACAACTGCTCTCTCATCTCCTCTCTCTTATCCTTCCCTCTTCTCCTCCCCTCTCTTCCCCTCGCCGTCCATCTCCTCGTCCTTCCCCCTCCCAGTGACAATGTATATCCCCGTAATAACAACAGATTAATGAGCTTCGCTGAGTACCAACCCTCCCAAATGCAATTATTAGTATTATGATAGCAATCTGGTATTCAGCCACATGCGTGTACTCCCATGCATCCACAACGATGCAGACACTTGTTTGTGGGCATGTGCGACCAAACAAACCTACACCGTATACATGCAAATAGTGTAGTTGTCTGGATTGCGATGGAGAGTTATATTGAAAAATTGGGACAGCGGTGCCTCTCTCGCACGTGACGCCTCTGCTGTGCTTGCCAGGCCATACATTTCTTTCCGTTGCACTGTTCCCATATTTTTCCTCCGAATTTAAATGACCTAGAATCTGCGAGCGCTTGTGTTCCCTAAGCCCCTCAACTAGTAACTCAAAAGAAATAAGGCAAGTCAGGCGGCGTGCTTTGTTGTTCGTACGTATGGATACGCGTTATTGGAGCCTGTGGGCCTCAGCTCCGCTCCGCCTGAGCTATCGCTCTTATCACAGCCTGCCTGGCTGCCTCACCAACCCACCAGTGTCTTTGGCTGCAGTCGTGTGGCCCCTGGCAAGGGGATGGCTAGGTGTAGGGGCCCCAGCCAAAGGGGCCCCTTGACTGTCTGTTCCTCCGAAAACTATGAGCTGAAAGGCGACGGTGCTCCCTAAGCACACTGAGAGTGAGCTTACACAGCCCCTCTTCAAAAGAAGCTAAACACTTGTTCATTAATTATCTGGATTTCTGTTAATTGGATTAATTGTTGAATGGAACCCCGTGTTATTAAAAATGACGACAACACAAGGGCTTGAGGAGCAATGGGGGATTACTATCTGTTCAGTTCCCTTCCAGGCTGAGGGAGACGCTATGCTTTCTCTGTCACACAAGCACATACATACACACCCGCACACACACACACACACACACACACACACACACACACACACACACACACACACACACACAAACACATTCTCTCTCTCCCTACCTCTTTTACTTTCCCACACACTCACACATACAAACACACACACACACACACACACACACACACACACACACACACACACACACACACACACATATTACAGTTGTATTTTACTTTCTAAGACTTGTTTGTTGTTTTCATGTGTCTAGTGTTTTTTTTATCTCTCTCTCTCTCTCTCTTTCTCTCTCTCTCTCTTCCTCCCTCCCTCCCTCCCTCCATCTCTCTCCCCCCTGACAGGAAGTCAAAGGAAATGGAAGCGACGTGCAGCCCAGCTCAGATAAATGAACACTATGTTAGTTGCAAATTACCATCCAGGCTGATAAAGATACCTTCGGTTAAATGCTAATTTATTTTATTTTAGGCTGGGAATATAACAGCAAACACACAAAAGTTGTTCTTATTAAGAATAATACCTTAAAAAATTGATCTTCAAGACCCATGGAAGAGGTCAAATAAAGGGAGACTAAAATTATGACTGATCAATTATACAAAGATAACAGCAACAAGAACACTTGAGAATACGTGAAGAATTTAATGATTTTTGTGAAAGTAGAAACTTTCAATTTATTTTTTAGGGTTAGGGTTAGGGTTAGAAAATTAATTTGAATTATCCAATAGTCCAGTGAGATTATGGATAATAATTTGAAATAGAGATAATGACTTGGTAAACTTAAACGCCTCAAAATGTTCTGCATTAAATGTTCTCTTCTTGATGTTCTGTGATCACTTTTTTAATTAACTAGAATTTTATAAAGCTTATATATGTTTTATGTTCTGGGAGAATTTTCACTATCTATCTGCTAGTCATTTTTTTCAACCCATTTTTTTAACTGTAGACTTCAACACAACCAATCAACTTTAATAGTCAGAAAAATATTCTCAACTGTTCTGCCTCCCTGCTTTGAGCACCTCTAATGCCCTTTCTAGCTTTACTTTTAGGAATGAATTCTCCACTCAGTGTGTGTGGACTTGTTTGAGCGCTGAATATAACGTCTGTGTGTGTGTCTGTCTTTGTGTATTTTTCTGCGTGTCTGTCAGTATTAAGGTGTGTGTGTCTTCGTGTGTACATCTGTTTTTAGGTGTCTGTGTGTCTGTTTGTGTGTGTGTGTGTGTGTGTGTGTGTGTGTGTGTGTGTGTGTGTGTTTGAGCATATGCGTTTGTGTGTGTTTTAAGTGTGCGTGTGTGTTCTACGTGCCATAGACCTACATGATGCCGACACTAGTCGTGTGACCATCTGCTTCACCAAAATCATCTAAAATGATAATTACTCTTTGGCTTTCGTTAAAGTGACTCTGTATATATTTTCGAAACTGGGGGCTTGAAATGTTCTACTTTAATATGTGTTAACATTGTGGAGGCATTAATACATCTGTACGGTCAGGCTGCAGCTGTTTGTCCTTTCGTATGGCAGGCACAGGCACTACTCGTTTTTCCTAAGACACGGGGGCTGCTGAACGACAATCGCGCACGGCCATAGGTCGGGGCTCATATTTAGCTAGGCCTCTTTCGGCTGACAGCTGCTGAAATCAAAGCATACAAGTCTGGGTTTATTTAGACTACAGTGATGGTGAAAGGTTGGTGCGGGCATGTGAGGAGGTGTCCCATTGATCTCTGTGTTAATCTCCAGTGTGAATTGGGAAGGACTTCTCAAGGACAGGACCCTGAAAGATTATTATTGATAATTCTTAACATTGAGGAATTATCCTAAAGAGATTTCAAAAAGTGTATAGGCGTACAACTGGTGTAAACAAAAGTGATTGTGTTTTTGATGTTGGACAAACAAATTAATTAGTGATTAGTAGATCTACAATAGCCTACTAAACGACCAATGTTCAGTGCAGATGCATATCTACAATTTAATATATGTATGTATAATAGATCAATGTGGAATAGATTTACAAGAGTCAATGTTGATTCAAGAAGTTGAGAGTCACTCTGATGAATGAAAACAATGATATTAAAAGATGTGTTTGGGAATAAATGTGTCATCGCTTGGTAAATTAACTAAACGTATCGCAACATTGTTAGCACATTTTATTTCCATTTGTGAATTCCTGCATTCAATTGGTCCTAATCTCTGTAGATCGTTGGTATTGGTAACTATCGACATTGCACCGCCCTCGCGGTTGAACGCTTCGTCCTTATTGGCGCATCCTCCAGTCCGTTAAGAGTGACTCAGGCCAATCAGCGACGAGAAAGACGGACCCTTCCAGTGGAATACTCTGGCGCTTACAGTGGTGGAAACGAACGTCCCTGAGCGCGCACTGTGAAGAGGATAGTATAGGGCTTTCGACTCTTTGGACGGAGATAACGGTTTCTTTTCCTCTCTACACTCAACAAACGCCAATAAATCAGCCCAGATTTTTCCGATACGAGGGTGGTCTAACAACAGTGATCGAAACGTGGGGGGGGAACGAGGGATCTGATCCGCAAGTTTTTTCTTTTGCCTTTTTTTCCTTTTCGTACCAGAGGATTCTGTTGGTGGTGGCTTGATCTCACTCGTTGCAAAGATGATGGTCGGGGAGATTGAAGTGAAGGAGCGACCGAGGCCGAGCCCTGACTATTTAATGCAGTTATTGAATGAAAAGAAGCTCATGACCAGTTTGCCAAATCTCTGCGGCATCTTTACACACCTGGAGAGGCTCCTCGATGAAGGTAAATGGCCGTGTGGAGCGGCGGGGCACCGGGAGGGGACCGTGACCACAGCTCGGCTCGGAGCGGCTTGGGTTCTGGGATCGCATGCTGCATTGGGGTGCTGCAGACACACGCTAGCATAGGCTCCCCCAAATCATGTTGGTATGCAGACAAAACTTCTCAGACATGGTGATAAAGTCGAATTACAGTCAATAAACGTATCTAGAGGTTTGACTTTTCCCTCCTCAGACGGAAAAGTACATTTTAAGAGTTTCTTCTTTTCCTCCCCTCAAGTTCTTCAAAAGTCGTGTTCCCCTGCAGTTTGTTTTTGCCCTCTTGACTTTGACGACGAAGGGTGAAATCAAACTTTAACTAAGTCAAAACAACAACAACACGGTAACGCCCGTCGCCATGGTCTCCCAATGTGTTGGTACAAAGTTGTATGGGGGTCTCTGGTAGTTTTTAATGTGTTTCCGTCACCCACTGTTCAGTCTGATTCCACATCAACTATGAAGCATTGTAGCTTAGCTGCATGGTAGCAGCTGCACGAGGAACTCGGGCTAACCTAGTATGTGTACAGTCCTGCCGACACTGAAAAGCCCATGCATGATTTTAATACATTTAGTTGATGCTGTCTGGGAAGATCGGCAATGGCCAGCCTACCCTGACCGTAATTCTGTATTTAATAGTTTGATATCTAAGGGACTATTTAATACCAGTCCATCGGTATGCATCTTACTTGTTTTCCAAAACAAGGGCACTGGGCTGTGAGGGCTGAACAATCGTCCCGATTACAAACGAACGATGTTTTGATGTAGTAATACATGTCTAAAGCTGGGTAACAATGTTTCACGGCGTTTCATTGTTCCTTGTTGGTTGCAGTAGTCGTGTTTTTTTGTTGTTGTCGTTGCCCGACTACCCTGCGAAACTGCGTGTGCCAGTGCCTGCTCCACGATGGAGCCGATGGGCTCTTTTAGTATTTACCCGCACTTGGAACATTGGTCACAAAGATCAGCACTAGTGCCCGAACTTACTTGTTGTTTATAGTATCGTGAACGTAAGCGGATTTAGTGTAACGTTTGAGTCGAGGTTTATCTAAGTGAGCGGGGGACACTAGAGAGCGCCACATCCTCCTCGCAGACGACCGTGGCTTGATTGTTTTATAGGAATGAATCAATTCCCTTAATTAACCAGAATCTTATTTCCAGCGTGGATGATAAGAGGTCAGACTAAAAAAAGCTCGGAAACCAAGATGAATAGTTGGGCAACTCACGGCTTGTTTTTGTTTCCTGTTTGCACGCGTTGACTCGCTATTATGTAGTTGTAAATCAGGTTAGGAGAGATTGTATGCGTAGCATTACAATTGTAAAAACAAGAGGTGTTGGTTAGGATGAACAAACTCGACACCGTTTTGGACCATAACAAAATGTTAATAGTGTGTAAAGGGACTAGCCACGTTATGTTAGGGACTCACGTATTTTCGAATATACTGGTTCACTGAGTTTCAGCGCTGCCGAAGTTGACCGAATAAACATTCCACTCAGTATTATAAGGACGCCTGAAACCACCATCTAATATTTCAAATTTTTAATCGGTTGGTTAAGTTTATATTTGTTTCATGGAGCTACCAGAAAAGGCAGTTTTTCTTTTTTGCTACATTCGTTTGCTGCCCCACCACATAATTCCACACGCGCACAAATCTGTAGTAAAATTGCAGTCGTTTTGATTGAAGGAAAACTACCAAAACAAGGCTGCGTTTAATCATCTTTCTCCCAGGCAGCCATGCGGACAGATTTAGTTCGTTTTTCTCTCAAAGCACACATGCACTCTCAAGTGGGAAAAACCTCGTGTTTAGTCAGTCTAAAATATTCGTGTGTCCCTGTATTCCCTGCAGCATAGAGTCCATAGTCATAGGTGAGGGGGTGTTCGCCAGTTTTTCACTTATTTCATGAAACCACAGCTAGGACTCCCATGTCTCCCCCCACTCACCATTTTGTTTAACCCCCCCATCCCTTTCTTCATTGTTTTACCAGAGTTTCCATGGTGGCGAGTTAAAACCTCTGCCAAATGTTTCGTGTGATTGTGAGATGAGAGCAGCCCTGTCCGCAAGGCGTGAGGTTGACCCTCGTCTGCTTCCTGTAAGCAGGCGGCTCTCTGGGGTTGTGTATTCTCCAAGGGCGTAAGGAGGGGTGTAGCTGGAGCGCTGGTGCGATATTTAGAACCCCCCCCCCCTCTCTTCCTCCCACTCCACGTTCTAGAGCTATGGGCTCTGTGCGATAAATTCCACCCAGTACAAATGGATTTTATGTTACTGTAAGGAGCAATTAATTAGAAATCATTGCACTAATCGTTACCCTTTTTTTTCTATTTCCATTTCCATTGCGAGACCACCAACTGGGTGATATTGTAATTTGTGTTTCGGGCTGTATTTTCAAAACGACAGGCCCCTCTCTGTTCACCACATGCTGTATATTTGTGCGAGGAGGAGGAGAGGTTAGGTAAACAAAGCCCACGACAGTGGTTCAAGGGTTTCGACAAACATGGAGTTTCACTGTGACTACCGTAACGGCCTCTTTGCAGTTCGATTTCCCCCTCCCCTTTGGGTTTTATTAGCGTCCTTTAATCCAGTTGGAACTCATCTAACCCTGCCATTAGATCACTTCGTCGTTTCACAGAGTCCACAAGTGTCTCGCTCCGCAGCCTGTGCCATGAGAGGCTGAGGAGAGGGTGTGAGCGATGCTTGAAAAAAACGTAATGGTAAAGAAGTGGAACGTTGTTGCCGTTTGAGGGAGAGGTGGTGAGAGCGGGTGGACGGGTGAGTGGGCAACCTAAAAGGGGGGCCAAAATTGAAGGGCACTCTTTAAGCTGTCACGGCGCTGGCAGCTGTGTATCCTGGGGGGCGGGGGGGCGGCATATCAGTTGTTAACAAAAAATAAAAACGTTGCTCTCCTACTATCGCAAGTGGCCGCTGTGATTTGAATGCCTTTTAGAAATGTCCTTTTTATTCTAATGTCAAACCTGTAAGGGTTGACTTCCTAAAAGCTGGCGGTGTAGAGGTTAAGAAGTTTTGAAATTCTCTTCCACCTCAATTCTCCGAAACGTTCCATCCCTAAACCGTATCCATGACAGCTGCACATGTATGAATGTAACGCGCCCCATCCACAGAGACAACCTCTCGCGCATGTGTCCGTGCAGCTGTTTCCACGGGGAACGAAAACTTGACACCCTGGGCTTAGACCCCCCTGACCTGTGTGTGTGTGTGTGTGTGTGTGTGTGTGTGTGTGTGTGTGTGTGTGTGTGTGTGTGTGTGTGTGTGTGTGTGTGTGTGTGTGTGTGTGTGTGTGTGTGTGTGTGTGTGTGTGTGAGACCAGGCAAGGTCACTCTGGCCTCTGACAGGCCCCCATTTTTTGTGTGACCCTACTTTCCCTGGCGCAGTTGTTCGTCTCCCTGGGATGACCCCCATTTCCCCCTTTTTTATTTGTCTTTATGGTCCACGCTCCACATGCCAGCCAACAAGCGGCTTCAAATTGCTATATTTTCTCTTGGCAGGAGGAGACGAACCATATAACGCTGAGCGTCAGGACTAGTGCAGTGCAAGTGCTGTTATGTGAGGCAGCAGAGTGGGAGAGAGACATAGACGGCGAGAGAGAGAGAGCGAGAGAGTGACTTGGGTTATTTATTTTTTCCTTCCCGTATCCTCTGATGAAGTCTCTCAGAGCAGAACAGAATAGTCAGATTGATCGAGGGTGTTTCATAACCCCCCCCCCGCTACATGTTAACCCCCTCCCTCCTTTTATTTAGGGATCAATTTTGAGCCTTGTCTGTTTTGTTTAATGGATTTAATGTTGGAGATTTAGTGTTGGAGAAACCAGGATGCAGAAGGGGCCAGAACTCTTCTTGCTGCTCGTTATGGCATTCACAGTTTCCAGTATTTCTCCCCCCCCCCCCCCCCCCCCGGAAGCATTTTGAGTTAACTTTTTGTTTTTATACCTCCCTGGTGAGTTGTCACAGTTGAGAGGACAGACTGACAGACTGCCGTTCTACTCAGATTGCATCGTGTGCGCGATGTCTCCCCAGGAACCCCCATCCTCTAGATTAGGGTTTTGATAAACAGCAGAGGGGAAACAAAGGATGCACATATATATGGCGCCTTATCTTTCCTCTAGGGCCCCCCCTTCCCCACCCGCACTGTCCTCCGTTTTGTTTTGTTTTTGTATCACGGTATGCGACTATATGAGAGTGAAAACCCACTGGCAGCCTGGGATGCTGGGATGGACCTGTGCTAACCTCCGACACGCAATCAATTTAGCCGCTAACAAGATTGAGTGTCGCTCGCGGAAGACAAGCTTAGGGGCTGCTGGGAAATCGGGGGAGAGATGGGCATGCATGCAAACAGGTTAGGGACGAGTTGTTGTGCCGGATAAAAATCCCCAGAAACCCTCGTAACCCCCGCCGTCTCTTTCCGCCGTTCATGCACATTAGGGACCAGTTGTTGTGCGGGATAAAAATCACCCGTAACCCCCCCCCGTCTCTTTTCCCCTTCATGCGCACACGCACACGCCATTCTCTCTCCCAAGGCGCCACTTATAAGCTGGAATTTAATTAACTAAGAGGCATTCTGTGAGCCGCTTTGCTGAGCTGCCACTGTCAGGCGTGAAGCTGATTTGCAGGCTAATTCTTAGTCATTGTCCCGTCTCCTCTTTTTAAAGGGCTTGTCTTTCGCCTTCAATTCCTCTTCCTTTTTACATTGTTTGTCCTCTGCTGTTTGGTCTGCCCAGGAAATGGTGATTCTGTGGTTAACCGTCTAATCTAGTCTTTATTTTGGTTGAAGGCAGGCGGGTGGGGGGGTAAGTTACTTGTTTAGACCCTATATAATGGGGGACAGGAGAGTTCTAGTGGCCCAAACCATTCCCGCTTTCACACGGCTGCCAATTTCTTGCTTGCTGCCAAAAAAAAACTGCATTTGCTAAATTGCAATGTACTAGAGCCACCCCCGCTATGGCCCAGGGTTCTGCCCCCTCGCCTGGTCCCCTCCTCCTGGCCCGGCTCCAGCCAGAGTCCTGGGCCTCGTTCCTGGCCCAGCAGATGATAAAGACATCCACCGACAGCCGTGGCGTCTTATCTACCGCTTCAATCCTCCGAGTGCAGGGGCCCCCTTATCACCGCTGCACTCTGCCTGCCCTGCCCTGCCCCGACCCTGGCTGGCTATCTCGCTGTCTCTGTCACCGAAAACTAACCGTCAAACCCCCTACTCACCACCCCCTCTACCTCCTCAACGGCTGCAGTCTAAAGGCCTACATGGACGGGGTTATGGGCTAAAGTGTTAGAAATGTTCTGTGCTTGTGGTAAATGTCATGTGTGTAAATATATATGTATGTATGTATGTATGTATGTATGTATGTATGTATGTATGTATGTATGTATGTATGTATGTATGTATATATACACTAATTACATAAAATTCCTCATAGATAGGAAAATCGAAGAAAGAACCCAGATAATATTGATATTTATACGGGCTAATCAATTGTGTGGGTGGTAATAAATGTGCCATGACGGCTCCTCCTTGCTGACTGCAGTGTTAATGGCAGCTTATTTGTTACACACTCAAGAGCCAGCTCTTGTTTTTTTAGTTGCACTGCTCGTTCCATTCCCCGCACCCCCCCCCGCTCTGCAATCTCTTGGTTCCCCCTGTATCCTAAAAGAAACACTGACAGGAAGCCAAGTCCTTTTCAGACAGGAAGATCCACCCCGGGGGCCGTGGCCTGGCTTGTTGTTCCTCCGGACAGCGCGGCGGAGCACGGGGGGCGCTTGTCCGTTTCTTTAGAGAGGAGACCTGTTCCTGTTCTTGGCCTGAAAGTTATTTTCCACGGATGTCCACTTAGCACTAACTAATTCAGATTCAGTCATCGAAGGGGGTGGGGGTGGTCTGTTACGACATAGTTGTCCACTTCTCCCTGTGCTTTCCTATCCCATCCCCGACCTTCACACATTCGTGTGTGTGTGTGTGTGTGTGTGTGTGTGTGTGTGTGTGTGTGTGTGTGTGTGTGTGTGTGTGTGTGTGTGTGTGTGTGTGTGTGTGTGTGTGTGTGTGTGTGTGTGTGTGTGGGAGTGGAAGGGGCCCCACCCGTTTGCATTCTTGCTTAGAATAGCTCTCCCCCACCCTGCTCCTGAACACACACGGTACTACTTATTCGCTTTTTGATCTCACTCTTTTTGTTGTTTATCTCCTACTTCTCTTCTGTTGCAAGCCTTAAACTATTAAGATTGCTTTGTTCGTTTTGTGCCTTTTGTCCCTTCCCCTGCCCTCCCCGCTTGTTTTGTCCGACGAGGGGAGAAAAATAATATCAGTTTTTTTTATTTCTCTCGCCTGTTTTATGTCTTCCCTTTCCTATCCAACGTTTGGTGTTCTGTCTTTATCTGGTTTTGCTTTGTGTGTCAACTCATCTGTCCTTCCTTTTCACTTCAGTGTTATCCTCTCAAACTCTCTTACTTGTCTTTCCTGTGTTGCCGCTCTCTCTCTCTCTCTCTCTCTCTCTCTCTCTCTCTCTCTCTCTCTCTCTCTCTCTCTCTCTCTCTCCCTCTCTCTGAGTCTTGCCTGTGTATTCTTTCTCTCATGCATGTTTCTGTTCTCTCTTTATTGCTTCTAGGGAGTGGAATGGCTAGTCATCTCAGGAATTTTTACCTGCAGCATCAGCCCACTTGCACAACACTCAGTGTTGTGTTTAGCCTGTACTCCTAACCCTCTTGTCCTTTGCACAGAATGTATTTTTACACTCTACACATCAGGCTCCACAGGAATTTGGAATTTTGCTTCATGTGTTGTGATGAGGGCCTTGACGAGATGCGCAATTCCCTGTTTACTGTCTCATAACATTTTCCGATGGCTCCCTTCATTCAAAGCCTTTGGCCCTCAGAGCTCTGTGTCTCAGCGCATCCCGCGGCTCTCGTCTTTGCCCGTAAACGCTCGATAGATCGACCCCCTGCTGACTGCAGTTGGCATCTTTCGCCTTGCTAGACGCACATGGGGCAGATAAATCAGGGATGAATAATTGACCTGTCCCCAAGCAGCTTGTGTTATTTCTGAGGCTTGGCGGAAGAGTGGGTGGGCCGAGGGGGGGAGGCCGCGACGTAACCTTCCCCAGAGGGGGGTGAGGGGGGGAGAGAGGCAGAGATGCTGCCTGATCTTCTCCATCAATACTCTGCTGGTTCATGTCCCGTTGGCATGTTCTGCCAAATCCCATGGAGTGCGTAGCGTCCCCCCTCCTCCCCAATGCTCATAACCGGTTCAACGCGAATTGCCAGAGATTTGTACGCCGGAATATGCATTTGACCAGCGTCTGTAGAACGTGCTGTCATTGGATCTTTTACCACTGATTTTGAGTGTAAGGGTTAGGGTGTTATGGATTTTTATTCCACCGTGTCACTTGTTGTTATTTATATGGTTTGATTTGACTGCCGTATGTGATGGTAGGCCTATGTGTTTTTACATATTCGCCACAACAGAGATTTCTCAGAGCATCCCACCCCCGCCCATGTGTTTGTAGATTTTTGTGATTTTGATATATATATATATATCACAGGAAGGAAGCTTGATCCGGTCGTCACTGCCGCTGCGCTATAATTAACAATAGCTGGTTTTGCTTCACATGATCTATGCTCGTGTACCACATCCAAGCGGCAGAACGACGGCACTGGTGGTTACTGTCGTAACCCTTTCATGTAACTGCATGTTCAACACAGCCGTGTGCGCCTGCTCTTAGTTGCTACTGCACGCCTGTCTTGTTTACAGTGAGGCTTAAGTCCTGGGTGTCCTTATCTAGTGCAGTGGTTGTGGTGGGGGGCAGATTATACAATGCCGACGCTGCCTCACACTGTGATGAGGGTTTTAATTGGACAGACAAAAGGGGGCCTCTTGGAGCACAGGAAAGACGGACACACAGAAAAATAAACGGGCGGAGAGCATGTGGGTACGTTGCATTACATGGAAGACTATTCGTTAGCGAGTGTGCTTCTCGATCCACATAAGTGATTGATTTGCGTGCGTTCAAAGCAACAAAAAGGAAAAAGGCGGGCAAGGCCACAGAGACCCCGACGGGGACATTACGAGCCGTAAAAGAACAGGACGAGACAGATTTCCTATTGGCTGTGAATGAGGTCATTTGGTTGGCTAAGAGGAAGGTCACTGACCCCTCCTCCCGACGTGTGTGTGTGTGTGTGTGTGTGTGTGTGTGTGTGTGTGTGTGTGTGTGTGTGTGTGTGTGTGTGTGTGTGTGTGTGTGTGTGTGTGTGTGTGTGTGTGTGTGTGTGTGTGTGTGTGTGTGTGTGTGTGTGTGTGTTCTCTCGCCACCTTCCCTCCTCTGAATCAGTCCGACCACGGGTTCAAGCTGTTTCTGACCGGGGCTCTTCCTCTAGTCTTTATTTTTATTGAGCTTCCGACACTTGTGTTGAACCACTTTCTGTCTTTTCTTCTCATCTGTCCCTCGCTCGCTCCTTTGCCCTCCCTTCCTCATCCCAAAGTCCTCCTCTCTCTGCCTCTCCATTTTTCACTTACTGGGTTTTATCCCATCACCCCTTTCCTCCTTTTGTGTTCATCCCACCTACTGTCAGGGAGAGGTGATGGCTGTTGTCCTGCAGTCCTGAGTGTGAGAGCTCTTCTTCCTATGACACTCCTTTTTGTTTTTCCACAGAAGGAAAATCTGTAACTCGTCTCCTATGAGGATTACTCATTTTTCCTGGCTTTGTCTTTTTTAGACGTTTCCCTTGGCCCGCTCTCGCTGCACTCTTCTCCTCTCTTCTCTCTTTTTTTCTTTTAGTCTCTGTTTATTTTCTGTGTGTGGGGGTTGGGTCCAGCCTCAGGGATGCATCCAGGACCAGTGGTGACGTTAAAGGCCTGCAACCCGGCCTTGTCAGTTTGAATCAGCCACTAGTTCACACTGTCATTCTGGGCTTCCATTCTACTTGATACGCGCTTTCTGTGCGACAGCCTGCTACACATTCAGTCTCTGTAGTCGGCCATGAATAAACGTCCGGAGCATTCTTTTGACAGTCTCACACACACACACACACACACTTTGACCCGCCAATAAACCCGTCAGTCTAAATTCCCCTGAAACGGATCGATAGTTGAGGAGTTTTGCGGGGGCGGGGGGAAGCTGGAGAATAATGACAGTCCGGGCGGTGATAAAGGCTGATCTCGTCACGCTATCTGTCGGCGAGGCAGCATCTTGACCGAACCTCTTTTCAAACTTCCGAGAGCTCACACTGTGGCTTGCAAACACAACAGCTATTTTAAAAGGCCGTTCTGTATGGCCCACGGTCGTCCCACAAGGGATGCAACATATCAAGATGAAGGTTCTCCCGTACCAGACACACAGACCAAACAGTGGAACCCCACACTAGCATGTCTGATGCAGAGACGGGAGAAGTGAAGGAAACCAGGCTGTTGGAAGGATGTCCAGATTTTGAACTCCCTCCCCCCCCCCCCATTGTAGGATTAGGGGTGGGACAAATTGTCAATACTGGAATATATTGTATGGCTTCCTCTTTATTGTTACACAGGCGTCATAATAATGCAGGCGTTCTAGACTGACTCCCCGGCTCATATGACTTGCCAGAGTCACTACTTCATTATGCATCGTGGTGGCGCTTATCAAATGAATGAGGGTAAACATGCAGTGACGGTAAAGAAGAAATGCACAGGTGAAAAATGGCACAGCTAGGGATATTGATTTGGAGAGGCGCCGTTCAATTTTAGGTCTAGTCTGGGCCTACTTCATCCTTTACAGCTACTGTGGCAAAGATGTTGTTAAACTGACGTAGATATCAGTTACGATGCGAATATGCTGCATTCTCTATGAGAAAAGCGGCAGTGAAATAGACGGATGGATTCAAGACTGAACCTCGTATGGCCAGTGAATATGAGTGTAGGCTCTGTACTTTCATCAAAATATCCTGTGTATTTACAGGATTAAATTATTATGGAGTTCAATTGGTAATCACCGAGTAAATGAGGGAAGTGAATGGCAGTTTGTGGATGAGGGGGATTATAATAAGTGCGTACATAAAATTCTTTAATGCGTCCATGTTTAGCTTTTGAGGTTGTTTCCCTGTTCAATAACTAGAAGTAGGCTATGGCTTCAAACACTGGAACCAGGAGATGACATACAGAGTCGAGAATATCTATTTGTATAATTTATATTCCAGGTTTACTTGGGTTTGTTTATGCTTGTTAAGCAGAATGAGCAGTGAAAAGGGTCCAGGTTTATAAACAGTTTTTTATGCTTGTTGTTGAGCAGAATAAGCACCGCAATGCTTATGCTTGTTATATTTTTATATGTATGTTTATTATTTTTTGAAAGAGAAATGTGCATTGATTTGAATATTGTATTAATATATTTTGTTATCCTTTTGTAAAAAAACACTTACCAGAAAGGCAATTTGGCCTTTCACCAGTTTATTATCTATTTCTCATTTATGTGTGTGTGTGTGTGTGTGTGTGTGTGTGTGTGTGTGTGTGTGTGTGTGTGTGTGTGTGTGTGTGTGTGTGTGTGTGTGTGTGTGTGTGTGTGTGTTAAAGTAAGCTAAGACTTGTTTTACAATGTTTCCGCTCAGTTCTCAAATTCTGGGAGGCTGACAACGATGCAGTGAATTAATACATAATTCCTGCTTTTGTCTTCTGGAATATTTTATGGCGACCCCGACCGTGTTGGTATAGTTTGTTTCTCAAGAGGGAGACTTGAGACTTTGTTTGACAAGGAGCGACAGGCCAGACGCTTGTTCACACACACACACACACACACTTTTTTTTTTTTTGACCCCAGAATGTAAACTATACAATCTGGCCAGTTGCTGTACATGCACATCATTTGCTGAACATGTGTAGCTGTCTGTATAGCTGTCTTTAAAGCAAAAGCAGTACATTTCAGGAGCTATCTTGAGATAGCAACGTCATTACTCTGTTAAAGCAAGCCATTTTACAAATACCACAAGCCTATCCTCTTGTCACACGTAGGGACTGAGACACACTGCTGTTTGACTGGATCTGTCAGCAGGTCAGACGAGCCTGAGCAAGCCCTCCTTACAATTAAGGAAGGAAATACCTGCTCTTCTAAAGAAAACACTTGTAAATCCCGACTTGTTCAACCTGTTTGCGTTTGTTTGCCTAGCCTTCCTGCGCGTTGCTACGGCAAGTCTGTCGACGTGTGTCTCTGTTTGCATGGCAGATGATGGTTAAGCTGTGGTTTTGTCTTTTCCAGGTCAGAACAGTAATTTCCTTTACAGAACACTTTATGAAGGCTCTGTGAATCATGCCGGCTGGTCATTTGCATTGTTGTAGTTTTGCTGCTTCTTTGATGATTTTGACCTAATTTTTTGTTAATGAGGTGTAAAGGAATGTGCCTGTCCCCTGCAGCACTCCCAACAGCCTCACACACATGCAGTTTGGATGATGATCGGATAGTAACAATCTTTTTTCCATTTTGTTATGATTGACAAAGAACTTTTCTTTGCCACTACCTACTGCTGCAGAGACCTCTAGGCATCACGCTTGTATTCTCCTGATTTAACGACAAGCAATCATGACCCCTGTTTGTCATGATTGCAGCTTTTGTTAAAAAAACAGCTATGGCAATGAGTCCTAAATGCAGTTTATTGTGGCATCCATTTTTGGGTGAATTCAGTATTGTGTAATTGATTGAGGAATAACGCATAGGGGGTGTTTGTACTGCAGTTGAAGCTAAGAACACCAACCCCCTCTCAGATTGGAAGTCATTATGTTGTTGCTGCCCTCTCAAAAAACAGCTCAAAGATTGAAAGATTGCAAGGAACTCAAACTTTTTGCTTACAAAAGCAAGGGTGGAGGGTTTTGTACAACATTGGGGTTTTTTTGGGCTGAGGGGTTTCCATGGATACCGGGGAAGGGCGTGGCAGGAAGCAACGTGGTTGGTTATCTGCTCCAGTCACATTGAAAGCCAGAGCCTTTCCTTCCTTCCTGCCCTGACAGCTGGACCTTTTCCTGCAATTGTTACCGGGAGCTGGTCAGGAGCTGGTCAATCCTGCTGGTCATGTGCTTCCTCGCAGAATAGTGTCTCAGTTATGGCGTTGGGACCCCTGGCCGGTGGATACTGGGTTCGATCAGCCACCAATTTGTAGGCATCCATGGGCAAGTTGCACTCCACCTTATCTGATACTTAATTGCACCAAGTCTCTTTGGATGTAAGGCTCTACTGAATGCCTGACTAGTAATGGTAGAAGATGTTTCAAGCTGCCTTTTTCTACCAAACATGCACCATTGCATCATACTAGCAGTGAAAGGAAGCATGAGTCGTCCCCCCACCCCTTGGGTCTCTGATCACGAGAAGAGCCGTTTTCACAGAAAAAAAGAGGAAATAATAGGGGCACGTTACACATCACAGGGAAATCTATACAATACAGCCTGCATCCTGGCGTTTCCATCCTGTTATTCCTTTTGTTGCTTATCTGGTATCCTCACATCTCGGTCAGGGTACTTTAGAGCTCTCAATCTTCCTCTATCCATTTGAATTTCATTCCTTTTTTAACATTCTAATTATATTCCATATATATTTTGACTACAAAAATGTTGCCTTTTATTAATATTGACTATATATACACATGATTATGCATGGCAAATGCCACTATTTAACATCCCTGTCACTAGAGGGCATTCTACCAATAAACATTTATTTCTTGGCAAGTAAATAATAGGCCCAGAATGATATATTAACCCCGCCTCTCAAAGGCCTAAATTGTACGGCCTATTTTAGTTATTGACCACGCAGACGCTTCAACGAAGTCCTGAACCTATTTTGGTTCTGCGTCAGGTTTTAGTGAGCGGACCGATCACAGCGCTTGACTCGACGCAAGGGGACATCTTTTGGGAGGCGCACGTCAGGCCCTTGCGGTGGAGGGTCCGCAGGGGCGTAACAGGTCCGTAACCCCCCTTGCGTTGCGTTGACGTGGAACCATAGCTAAGCCTTTAGTTTACTGTAGTCTTTTGTCTTTCCAATATTGTCTCCAGTAACATTTTTTTTTTATTGGGCTGCTCCTCCTGAAGCCCGGCTTATTAAATGACTTTCTGTGCCTTCCAATTTAACGCAACATATCACTCCCCTCTTTTAGATGGCAGTGGTGGAATTGCCTATTTTTGCACGGTATTTTAGAGCCTTGTAGCCTGAGTGTGCAGTTGTGAGTGTTGGGATGGCTGTGTCAGCTCCATGGAGGTTTTGGGACTTTTTTCCTCAAAAGGTGATCTGAGGGGAGTGATAGAATTAGCACATCGCTACACACTGGGATTGCTGCGATGGGTGTATAATTAGCTTCGCTATGAAACTGCTCTGAAATGAGTCTTGCAAACCTTCTAATTACTCCAGCGCTCCGACCTGCATTTTGTTTGCAAGAGTTAGGGATCACTTGTACAGTGTGTTTGTGTACGAGATTAGCTTTTTAACATAGAATTATTTTGTGCCCGCATAGACAGCTGTTTGGTACAATGCAACCGTTTCTTTCTGTAGCATTCTAACGTGCCAACTCACCCCCTTGTGTGTGTGTGTGTGTGTGTGTGTGTGTGTGTGTGTGTGTGTGTGTGTGTGTGTGTACTCGTGATCACCCCCAGGTCCCGCCTCAAGTCCCAACCCCCACACACACACACAGGATGTAATGAACGCTGACCCCCTGCGGCATCCTCTTAGAGGAGGCCATTACGGCTCTGCGTAGAGCCGGGCCTCCCTGCCAGTACCGCCTCGTTCCATGGAAGACCCCACTGTGCACAGGAAACTGGCACTCCCATGGCTCATTGGGCTGCCAGCGTGCCCCCTCCGCCGGCACCCGGCCCCATAAAGCAGTTCCACATCATCAAATGCGATGATCCTTCTTTCTAATTTTAGGCAGACCTCCTGATGGCTCTGCAGATAGTGCTGCCGTTGAATTGCTCTCCTTTTCAGAACCGCAGGGTGGGGGGCTGGATTCCTGGATGACTACAACAGTCAGGGTGCAAGAACAAAAGAATAAGGCGTTCTGATGGAATGTAAAAGACCCCACGCCTTTCTTCCCTTTGTCAAACGGTTTAGCCAACAGCCCAGAGTATCGCTAAAAGCGTTTGCTTTTATAATCCTGTCATATCTGCTGTATTAACAAGGTCCCACTTAAGGGCGTCTCTCTTACCTACCGCTGTCAATTATTCGGACAGATTCTAATGCATGTTTAACGATTCACACGAGTGTTACCAACATCACACTCTCTATTGAACTCCTAAGAATATTGCCAACATCACACCCTCGGTTGTTTCTGTTAAGATGGGTTCATTCCTATTTAGGGCTATATTTTACTTGTGCAGCTACCCCTCTTGCCCACCAGTCTTAGGCCAGATCAACAGTGAGTTGATTTAAACAGCAGAGCGAGGACCTAGAGTGACAGTTTATCTATGCGGGTGAGAGAGGTAAAGGAAGGCTGTGTGTCAGGGCGTTCTGTTTCTCCCCATTATCACTGGCATGAGAGTGAATATCGAGAGGCACCCCCGAGTTAGGCACATGGGAGCAGAGGTACAGTTTGATTTGCTTCTTGTTTGTTCAGTACATTTTCTCCCAGGCTAGTGTCTCCCTGCCGCTCTCATCCTTTCTCCCACTGTGGCTCTACCTCTCAGGAGAGCATCGACTCCAAACACACACATTCGGCCTCATTAGCGTTGTGGATTTTTGTCTTGTAGTCGGGGGTGGGGGGGTATGGGATATTTTCGATGGTGTGTATTTATTCTCTATATGCTCAAAACGGAAAAGCCCACATAGAAGGAGCCTTAACACACAACACACTGCAGTCTTTGTGTGTTGTGTGTTTGTCTCAGCCAGGTTGGGCTCATTAATGACGATCAGAAAGCGGAGCCCGACTGGGGACAAAGCTGCCTACAGTAAATGCACACGCACACATGAGCGTTGGCCTAATTTGTGTGTGTGTGTGTGTGTGTGTGTGTGTGTGTGTGTGTGTGTGTGTGTGTGTGTGTGAGTGACACAAGCTAAGTGAATTGTACTCCCTCTTTGAGAGAATGAAGGGCCACTAATATGCTGGACAGCCTACTGTGGGTCATTCATTTATCCTCCTGCCATCTATCTGGGACCCTTAGAGAGGTTTAACAGCTTAAAATCTGTTGCACTTACAACATAAAATTAATCTATACTTTATTAAAACATGGTTACCGGCTAGTTTCTCATACGGTCATACAACAGTGGTAAAAGCTTTTGATGGCAGGAAACAGTCTACTACTTTTTTATGCCTTTTTTATATTTGAGTTTCTAACTATATAATCTATTTATACAAAATGGAAGCTCGGACTCCATCCTCTGCAATGTTTCAGGACTTTTGTCATTACAAACACATGTGCCTTTACACAGGTTGCTAGTTTGATTCCCTGGCTCCCCCTAGTTGAATGCTGAGGTGTCCCTGAGCAAGGCGCCTGCCTAATTGCTCCATACTAGCTAGCTGCTGCCTTGCATGGTTGATTTGGTCAACCTCCGGTGTTTTTGTCTGTTTTAACTGTCGTAGTTTGCTTTGGATAAAATCGTCTGCTAAATATAAACAACAGTCATTTCTGATGAACCTATTTCAAGGCCCCAACATTATCGAGTAAATTGGGCTTTGATCAGAGACGGATCACTTAAAAAAAATAAATGCACAAATACACACTAAAAACACTAGCACTCACGTGGTTGATGGTACACTAACAACCACTGTTAGGGATTGGGTAGAGTCATTGTGCGGTGAAAGCACCAAGGGTTACATGTAATTGGTCTTAGGCTCCATCCGTTTCAGGTGGCAGGTATTACCGGACTAATACCAGCCATCACAAGGTAGCCAAAGCGGCTTTGCCCCGGCAAGCCGATCAAGATGATTACTCACAGATTACAGTTCTTTCTCATTTCTCTGAGCCCGCGATATGCGGAGGAGAAGGCTGTTTAAATATCCCTATGGATCACGACTATTCCTGGACTCTTAATAGGCTGGTAGCCATCTGGTGGGACAGGTCTAACTGCTCCTGAACCTGATTACAGTCGCTCCTGCTTGACCCATGTGGCAATCTCTCTTTCTATTTGTGGCTCACTCTCTCTCTCCTGCTGAACCCATGCTCCCTCCCACTGTCCCCATCCCAGGTTCTGGTTTCATTAGTTCTTGTAGGATCAGAGGCTCCGCGATGCAGCTGGGCACTGATAATTTCTTCGTCCCTTGTCCCTTGTCCTCCTAAATTTCCGATCTAAAGACACTAATTTTAGTGGATGTTTGTGGAGTCTGTTTTCCTAAATATGTAACAAGTGCTGGCCTCTGCTTAGGCTGATTGGCACACACGCAAGTACACTCGCATGTTTATTTTTACTTTCTTTCCCCTCCAGTCAAGGCCTAATTTTCCTGCGGCTGTGATTTTTTTATTTTTAATTATTTTGTATGACAGATGTGCGTGTGTGTACAGGATGTGTTTGTGTGTTTTTGATTTGGTAGTGCAGGGGACACAAGCCTGTTAGCAGCCTCTGGCAGAGCAAAGGAAGCTACATTACTATGCTTGAGAGAAGACAAGAGAGGGGGTTTTCTAAGGTCACGGTGGCACACAACGATGCATTTGACTTGTTGCTTTCATCTTGCTGTTTATTTCAGTATTTCAATTTAACTTTGAGCATTACGTCAACAACGGTAAACTGCTGTTGTTTATGCACTCCCTAAACCAAATTCTTGGGGTCCCGGTAATTTCATGGGATCAGTTCGTCCTCCTTAGCTCATCGTGTGGTCGTGATGTCAGTGTGGGACGTCTGGATTTGGCGCCGGCGTGATGCGGCCTCCATAGTAACCGGTAAACACACCAGGCGGGATGTACCAATCTCAGCTAGTATTCCGGTGAGTTCTGGTTCTGGTTTCTACAGAACCCACAGCCACCATCTCTGCTGCTTTCTGCTCGGGACTTTCACAACTGCTGACGGTAGCCCTGCCTCCTCCACGGCCTATGCAAAGGAATGCTAGAGAGAGAAGGAAGTGGAGGGATGAAAATATGTTCTAGACTTGCATCCTGACACAGAGCATGCATTCATGTTGTCAAGTATGCAGTAGAATGGTACAATTTGGTGCGTCCAATCGGATTGGTTTGTTTCACAGCGGAAATTACCAGCAGGTTTGTAGCTCGCAGCGGTGTTTTAGGTGCCTTAATGTATAGACTTCATGTGTGTGTCGACCGATGTGTAAGTCGCCCTCCTCCCTTTAATGACACGCTGTTCCTTCCTTGATGATTGCATGGAGCAGCCTCCGAAGCTTCAGCAACACCCAACCTCAATCTTTCTCTCTCTTTTCCCTTTTTATCTCCTTCCCTAGTCTCCTAGTCACACTGTCAATTCATTTTTGTGTCTAAATTTTCTACCAGTCATTTTCTTAAACATTGTGTCTATCTCTTCATCTCTCGTTTCCCCCCCCATCCCTATCTAGGCTCACCATGACCTACTTCTTTATCTCTCCCTCTCTCCTCCAGAAGTTTACCATCATTCTGTCGTTCTCTTGCCCCCCCCTAACTTTACCACCATTCCATTTATCTCTCTCTCTTTCCTAACTTTAACATCATTCTGTTTATCTCTTCTCCCTCACTAACTTCGCCGTCATTGTGTTTATCGCTCTCTCCTAACTTTAACATCATTCTGCCTATCTCTTCTCCCTAACTTCTCCACCAGTCTGTTTCTCTCTCGCTCCTCCCTAACTTTACCATCATTATCTCCTTCTCTTTTTCTTCACACACACACACACACACACACACACACACACACACACACACACACACACACACACACACACACACACACACACACACACACACACACACACACACACACACACACACACACTGTGCTCAGTGTTGTGGCAGTCTCATTGCGGTCCTGCGGGGAGATGAGCTAGGAAGAGATGAGGGGAAATCTTCTCTTTATCTTGGCTTACACAGGGCCAGATAGGGGAACTCGGCAGCCACGGACTATGACATTTGATTCCTTTTTGCCCGGCTCCGATTGCTGAGGAAAAGGGCAAAAGACGGGGAGGGGGAGCGCAAAAGGGAAGAGAAAGGAAAATTACTGTTTTTTACTTTCACTAAGGGGCATTCATGGGAAGCCTGAGTCAAATGGAGTCTGTAGACTGCTCCCTTCTTGAATGCCATGGTTGTTATTTTCTCCTCTTCTTTCCCTCACCCCTCAGAGTGTGTGTGTGTGCGTGTGTGTGTGTGTGTGTGTGTGTGATTTTTACAACTGCTGTGATTCCCATCTCATAGAATGTCTTGTGTTCAAACGTCTCTCAAACATTTTAGAGGGAGGATACTGAATATTGATTAAATTAAATAATAAATATGTTTACAACTGCTAGAGAGCGGAGCTGAGGGAGAGATGTTCAGGAAAAATATTTTTGTCCAGGCAGTGCGTCCTGGGCATCCATGAAGCTCATTCACTTCTTGAAGCCCTGCTTTTTTAACCGTGCTTATAGGCATCATATCTATAGCGATACAATGCAGAATGGTAGGGCTGGGCTGCTGGATACTACTAATGGGGGGAGGCCATTGACGCTAGCATGATGGCACACACTCAAGCTTATGGACCGCTCTCTAGGGTGGTACCTTTTAATATGGTGTAAGAGGTTTGTGGGGTTTCCCGTTCTGCTGAGGACTGGTCACTATCATATTGTGCACCCAATGAGAGTCCTTGCCTGGTCAGACTTCAGGTAGCCAAACCATTTCCAAATAACCAAAGGGGTGATGCCTTTCTTGGGTACGCTTTACTTTGTCTTTGGACAACAGTTTCCTCACACTCTGTTTCGCCTCTGTTCATTTTCTTCTGAGTAATGGTACGGTGCACTACTTCACACAGGTGGTCATCGTCAGAGAACATGCGTCAGCTTGCTCCTGGTCAGGGGAACTCATTTTGCAGACAATATTACCTGAACAGGGATTTCCCTCAGTTAGTCTGTGGGGGCACTGCCTGCATGTACGTCATCGCGCACTGAAGCAGCCTGTTCAATTCTGCTTTTGCACTGACTCGGGGCTCTGCGCCGAGTTAATGATTGATGCTGTTAAACGTAAATCGAAAAATATCGGAAATGTCTTTAAAAACACACTGCATTTATCGCAGCAGATTTTATCGTGATAGATATTAATATTGATTTATCGTCCGGGTCTAATCTACTGATATTGGCCTCGTTGACATTAGCATTGAGCTGAGGAATGGCTTCGGGGGCGGGGGGGGAGCAACGGGGGATTTGTAAACGCACTCGCACACACCAGTCACCCTAGGGTAGTACAATAGAAAAAAGTTAATAGCCTCCTCACTGTTACCACCATTGTCCCCTTCTGTTCGACTTCTTCCAGAACACAGCATTTGCCTGCTCCTCTTTTTATTATTTCATTCTTCTGGTTCCTGGGTGGACAACTAGACAAATGATTTAGTCAGTTGTGCCAGGCAGGGGGTAATTTTTGTCTGAATGTGGTGCTTCAGAGTGGATGGGAAAAAAGAGTTAGTGTGATGAAATAAAAGGTTGTCAACCATTGCACGTCTCTGCTGATGGGCCGGCTCGCCCCCTTATGTTAATGTGGCATTTCAGCCCTGAGGAGGGGGAGGGAGCGAGAGAGAGAGGGAGTCGGAAGCGGAGGTGGCAGTGAGATGTGTTGAATGTGCTTAGCATTCACCCTTTTCAGTCCCATTGTTTTTGTGTGCGTGCTCTTGTCTTGTCAGTCCCCCACCAATGGCTTGATTTCTGTTGGGATTTGACTGAAAACGTCCGCTGGCATGCCATGTTCCACTAGGGTGGGATAGGCGCACCCCAGTGAACGCTACCCAGCGATGCAATGGGGGGCTGTGTGCTTTTCTGTCGCAAGAGGGGCCAAGGTATCGGCAAGGCAACCGGTTTTATATAGGTTTAGTGGTGTCGTTAACACCAGCGTTTGAGTAAGGGCCTGTAAAGCCTCTTCTGAGTGTGTATTGGTGATTTAAAGGCCTATACAGATTACTCTTCTTGAGGGCGTCTGGGTTGTTACCTTTTTCGTGTAAACCTTTTTTTTTTGTGAGAGCTTGGGGAATTATTGGCCCGCCCAGAATGCATTGCGGCAGGCATTGAAACTGTACGTGCACGCACCGGCTGTTGCTAGCCTGGGATAGAGGCATTCAGCGTGAGCTCTTTAATTACCTTGCCACCCTGTGAGAAGGGTTTTGTTTGAGTCTGGGCTTCCAGGCTCCGTACAGACACAGTGCCTTGTGGTATAATTAGTATTTCTGTTTCCTGGGCACACCTGATTGATTTCTGTTTTGAATCGTCAGGAAGGCGCCGTGTGTGTGTGTGTGTGTGTGTGTGTGTGTGTGTGTGTGTGTGTCCTTCAGTTGTGTTTGAGGGGGACTGATGCAATATGTTCTAGGGAAAGGAGATGGCTATGAGAGAGACTGGAGCGGTGAATGTTGATATCATGTGGTTAGCATGGGGAGTAACCTAGGGAAAACATTTCTAGTCTTGTTTATTTATTTATTGCAGTTCCGCACTCTCCCACAGGTTACTTACCCCGGCCCCATGCAGCAGTTTACCAGATGTACTTTTGCGGGTTTATTGGTGTGTGTGTGTCGGGGTTCTAGTGGTCAAGGTCCCTCATCATCGATCAATCACAACCCTGTCAATCATTCACTCAGCATGGGTCCCTGAGGCAGACAGGTGCACAGGAAATAGCCCCTCCCCACTAATACCGAGGCAGGGCCAAGTTACAACACACGCAAACGAGGCGAGAGGGAGTGAACATGTGCTCGAGGGGCATGTGCACTTGTGAAAGTTTAATGTGAACAGTATGAGGGAGTGTGCACGTGGGGGGAGAGGGGGGATTTATTTTGTGTGTGTGTGGGTGTAGGCAGTGTCTTCCTCAGGTCCATTTTTCTTATTTCTATCTGGGGGGATCCGTTCTGAAGGCATAAAACCTCAGCACGGGCAATTCCCTGGTCTGGTTCACTTTCTCGGCTCCCCCATTGCTTCGCCCTGTTTAAACTTAGACTGCAGGTGCTGCCATCAGCGCTACTGCCCCAGCACACCATACCAAAGATAAACAAAGACACACCCAGGTTCACGGTGTCAAAGAGCTGGTAATTGTGGCGAGAAGCTTTTGCTTTGGCACAATGTTTTTGGTGCTGCGGTGACAGAAAGGGCATTGTGGTTATTGATGAATGTGCAAATCTGTGTTTGATAAAGTCCTCAGAATTAATCACCGGAAAATATTTATTTTGCATGTAACTATAAACTTGATTCAGGAATAATATCGATGTATCACAGTTGCTGCTTTCGTTGGTCGCTGCTCTGCTATCAGCACGTTTCTAACCTGATTGTATGTTTGTTCTTGTTTGCCCCAGAGATCAACAGAGTTCGCAAGGACATGTACAGTGACTCGGTGAATGGCCTGGTGGGTAAACAGCCGCTGGACTTGCCGGAGCCCAACGGCACCATCATCCACCAGCAGGAGAAACTCTTTGTGCCCGTCAAAGAATACCCCGACGTAAGCTACTCTTCTTAAAATACACTCACAAAGCCTGTAGCTTGTATCTGCTTGTACATAGTCTCTGTTTATGTTTCTCTTTTATTCATTTTTGACCAATCTGTCTTCCTTTCACTCTCGTGCTCTTTCTTCAACGCTTTCTCTCAAATCAGGATAGCAATTATCCCCCCCCCCCTAGTCACACACACTGTTCTGCAGTGTTGCTATCAAATGCAGGATATTGACATTACGAGAACTCGTACGACAAAGTGTTAGCCCATAGCAATGTTTTCTTTGGCTGTTCAGTTTGATTGCTTTATGTCAAGAAAGAACCAAGAAGTTGTTTTTTTTGCGCAATCAATGCACAAAAATGTAAAGTCTTCCATTCCGTTGTGTGCCAAGACGGTCGGTGTGGCAAATGATGGCATGAAAGAAGGGTGTGTGTGTGTGTGTGTGTGTGTGTGTGTGTGTGTGTGTGTGTGTGTGTGTGTGTGTGTGTGTGTGTGTGTGTGTTGGGGGGGCGGGTTATGAAAACTGATTATGTAAACACACAAAAGCAAAGTTGGGTGGTAGTAATTTCCGAAAGGTTAAGACGTCCAGTGCCTTTGGAGGCTATGCGTGCACCTCTCATTGCCTGGAAGAGAGCGATGGCACACCCACCCGCCAGGAAGGGATGTTGTGACAGAGACCCACGAACGCGTGTGTGCGTGTCTTCAGCACTCGTGTTCCAACGGGCAGTTGAACATCGTGATGTCTCCCCTCATGTTAATAATGCTTTTACACACACATCAGAATGACGTGACGTGTACATGTACCGCTGCCTAATTCCCGCAGCCACCAGAGAAGGGTGGGGGGGTGGTGGGGGAGCAGAAGGCAACAGGGGGAGCTTGGGGAGGATCGGTCAGCCGTGAATTGCACTTTCCCCCTGACAGAGCTGATGAGAGCCTCCAGGGGCCGGCTCTACTGAACTACTGGCGGCCCCCACAAGGTCCGTGGTCAGGTCTGGTCCCTGGGTGGGGGGGGGGGGGGGGGGGGTTGGCAGCCCTAAGCAACACCCCCCCCCCCCCCCCCCCCCCCCAAGTCCCTCCATGCCCTGCATAGCTTCCGAAAATGTTGAATGATTGGAGAATAGAGAATAGATTTTCTTTATTGTATTGGTTCTGAAACAAGAGCTTGGCATGGGAGAGGTTAGAGGGGAGTTATTTCACCACAGCTTCCACATGTGAATGTTGTTTGGTATAATAATACCGGTGGAAAGCCCCATGGACATGCATGCACTCCATTAAAGAGCTTTGTACTCTCAGATGACCCCTGACCCCACTTCTGGGCTCAGTGCCACACTGCACTCTGCCCGACTCACTCTGTGTGTTGTTCCTGTGGCTGCTGTTAATTCACTAAATTAATTACACTCCCCCCTGGTGGTCAGAATTAGCCTTTTATACTTTTTGTGGAAACTTCACAGACAAAAGCGTGTTACCATTAATGTACAGGAAATGGAAGAATTCCTTTCCGGGTGTGGCTTTAGGGTTCTCAATGCTTGTTAGTCAGACATTAGTATATCTGCCAATGTCACTTTTTAAAGCATTGATCATGGAAGTACATGGCAAAACATTCTTGTGTCTCCATTTAATGTTGAAGTAGAAACTGGCAAGGTGGCGCTTTTGCAATAATCCCTTATGTGACAACGTTGCAGTTTTAAATGGAGGTCATTGGAGGTGGCTGCAGTTAGCAAGGGTTTGCTGAACGTGTGTTTGGATAAGGATGTGGGGCGAATTGAGGGAAAAGTCTGTAAATTCACTTCCTGTGCCCCGTGTGTATCATGCTAGGAGTGGAGACTGTAGCGATAATTATTGGACTGGGGACCACCCCCCCCCCCCCATTTTGTGTGTGTGTGTGTGTGTGTGTGTGTGTGTGTGTGTGTGTGTGTGTGTGTGTGTGTGTGTGTGTGTGTGTGTGTGTGTGTGTGTGTGTGTGTGGAGCTAGGTGCACCACAACTACATTGCACTGCATTACAGTGGGGGGGAGAGACTGTAAAGTGTGTGTGTTCTTGGCAAACACACTGCTGCCTTGCCAGATTTGTCTGCTCAGCCCCTGCCCCTGCTTGCATCGCTTTTCTTGTCGCTTGGAACACCTGCTGCTGTTGTATTTTACGTTCTTTTACATTTTTTTTGTCTTGCCTTCTATCACTCCTAAGCACTCCTGAGAAATACTCATTTCAAAACACATACCCTTTTCCCATCTTTTTCGATTCAATCACACTTTCTCCTTTCCTCCACTCTCTTGGCCCCTCTCTCCCTTTCCCACTCACTCCCTCTGTATACACTTTCACTCGAAACATTTGACTCCCTTCCGTCTCTTCTACCCTTCATGTCTGCCGCCATGAATGTGTGTCTCTCTCTCTCTCTCTCTCTCTCTCTCTCTCTCTCTCTCTCTCTCTCTCTCTCTCTCTCTCTCTCTCTCTCTCTCTCTCTCTCTCTCTCTCTCTCTCTCTCTCTCTCTCTCTCTGAATGTCAATCCACACGGGCGTACACCAGCCACTCTGTGACGTCATCAGTCTGGGAAATAGCTTGGACGCATCACCGTGGCAACAGCATCCTGACTGACGGCTGACTGGCAAGCCATCTGATAACACTAAACTTCAATTAAATGCTATCTTTACCACTGTCTCTCTCTCGCTCTCCCGCATGCCTCTATTTATCTACGCACACAACGTGCACATGCCGGTAGCCTTTCCGCTGACCTTCACGCTCCTAATAGAACCTGCGATGCCTCGGCCCATTCACTTTGTCTCCTGGTGCTGTCCGTGAACCCACTCTATCCCCTCCCCGGTCATATTTATCAACAGTTTAGAACTGAGGTCACACACACGCACATGGCACACAGGGCCGACTATGAAATGAGAGACGCCTCCAGAGGTGAGCTGTCGAGCCACTGGTAGACGCGGCCGACCGGTCCAAGTTTCCTTTCTTTTCGCTAATCCTTTGTTTGAGAGCCAGGCCCAACTGCTTCACACACCCGGCATAGAAAAAAAAACACTTGCGGCTTGGAGTAGAATGACTTGCTTTGTATATGCTATTCATGGCATTGGGTGTGATACACCTGCCTGTTAATGCTATGGCGGTTGTTAGTGTAGCATTATGTGATGAGTGTTTAGTTTGGTTCAATGTTTTGACCGTTGCCATGGCTTCTGAAATCATTTACCAGTTTAGCGAAATCGTTTTAAAAATAAGATGCACTTCAGTTTCCATGGCACCCTATTTTTTGATAATCACACGACCAATTCTCTCAAGATTTAATAAGCTTGCTAGTTTTTTTTACCAGATGATGCCTAGCTGAGTCCAGCTAGGCATCACAGAATGACATCTCTTCTCTGAGAATCAATAGAGGTTGATCAAATTGACCTCTACCCCTTTGTAGCTCACATAAGCGCTGCTGTTCATTTTAATGTAAAAAAAAAAAAGAAGTTGGCGTCTAAGCTAAGGATTCTTTTCAGAAATGAATTAGCTTCCATTCAAGTAGGGGTGAATTTCAGCTGTTAGCTGAAGTGTCTGCAAAACCCTTGGGTTAAAGTGCATGAGTGTGTGGGAATGTGCACTGACGTCTACTTCCATGTGCACAACCATGCCAGCCTGACTGTGACCTCTCAACGGCGGACTGTATGGCGCCTGAAGCTCCGTAAAAGTGCCGTTTGTGTCAGTGAACGTGAATAGTGGATACAAATCGCCGAGGGGAGTGGATCACGCTGCCACCGGTCGGGAGTAGAACACTTTGTGTGTGTGTGTGTGTGTGTCTGTGTGTGTGTGTTAAGTGAGATAATTTGAACTTACGTCATTGCAGACACATTCTGGCTGGCAGGTAGATGAGCAGCACAGTGCAGCACGCCCCTAATTATGCACCAATGCACACATCCGTGCACGAGCGTTTTGATGGGCACTTGCGTCTCTGCTGCGTTGTATTTTGTGCAGAGGGTGGCCATAGAGCAGACAGGATGAGAGGCAGTCTCAACCAGAAAGGGGAGATTAACATTGTGACAATGCACAGCTGAAGGTAAACAGCAACTTATTGCTAATAGGCACAGGCTGAACGTTTCCCAAAGCTGGATGACTAGCACAAGGGACAACCGGCCTTACACAAGGGAAATTCCTTATAAGGTGTTTTTAATTGTGTACGGCATAGGGATGGAGCAGTTAAAGTAAACAATAAAAAATAGAAGTAGGCAAATACGTACGTTTTTCATATTTGTGCATCTTTTTTGCGAAATAATGTCCTATTGCCAAACGATAATCATCATTTATAACGGTTAATAACCCACAATACCAATAAACCACATGAATTGTTTATATGGTCCCGATATAAGGCCCACGATAAAAAACCTGAAGTCCCTTCTAACGCTGATGTAATCGGTACACTCCTCAGCTCGTCAATGTGCATTAGAACCCATTGAGCTAGTCCCCAATAGGGTATCAAAAATGAAACATCCAAGCTAGTGAGTTTCTCTTACCCTGTTAAACATTGCCACCCTACACAACACATTGCTAATGGAGCTGGACAGCGCAGTATTTGGCTTTCTCTGAGCAAGTCCGTCCGCCAACCAGCCAGTTTGCGAGTCGTCCGCTAGCTAAGATAGCCAGTCGGTTTTCAGCTAGCCTCCGGTACCTTCAGTCATGCCTTCACAAACAGACAGGATTCTTGCATTTCTGATGTACACTTATTGGAATAAATATTTAAGCTTTTCATTTGAACGATTGCCAGCGTAATGCGGATGGTTGACTGCATGGGCTGTTTGATTTGACAGTGTGCAGTAAATGCTTTTCCCAAGAATGCTGGGTGCTTAAAGAGTGCAACCCACCTGATAGTTACTTAATACTCTGTTCACAACCAGCTTTTTTCATTGTGTCACTCCTAAGTAAAATAAAATAACTTCACAATCAATTAAATCGAAGAGAAGTGAGAGGGTGGAGGAAGCAGGTTGCTTGTTGAACGATCAAAAGACGCAGGCGTGCGTGTGTGTGGGCACACGCATGCACGCACACATTCGCAAACACTGGCGGACACACACACACACACCCGCATGTACACGGAGAGAGGTGATGCGAAACAAGTGTGACATAGTCATCACTCCTCATTGCTAGCCACATGTCCCCAATGCTCTTTCTCTCTGTCGACAGACGCAAACACATACACACGCTCCCCTCTCACACAAGCATTCAATTGCACAATCACTCGACTAATGTTTATCCACGGCCATTAACCTTCAGCAACACATTTGTAGCCTTCAACCGGTCAGCCCGTATCAGTGTGAGCATATAGTATACAGTGTTGGTTACTGGCTGGGAAAGTATAAAATCTTATATTATAGAATATTCTCTGGTCCACACTGACCATCTTAAAGGCATTTTGTCTGGTGCTGTGCATTATGCTTGGTCTGGATGTTCACCTGAGCAGGTTCAAGTTAAGTTCAGCAGATTCGTACATTCACATGAAAGTAGACTTTCTTTTTTATTGTTTGCTGTATCATCTCATATCTAGGATTGTTGTGTCTTCATCTCTCTCTCGTTCTATCTCTCTTTTGCTCCCTTCTGCCCGTAAATGATCTGCAGTTTGCTTTGTGTCATGGTCAGAATAATTCAACAGTGCTTCCAGGCCAAGTTAAGGGTGGCAGTCTCCTACTGGCTTATGGTGATTTAAGTAGCGAACAGCAGCAGAAAGCCTTGGCGTCATGAAAGCTGTCTTTTTTCTGTGTTACATTCCCTTTTACTTTCTTAAGCGTCTATGCCCTTGGCCCTGACCCCTCCCCCTCCTCCCTCAGTCTGCAACAACTGGGCTGTTTAACATCTCCTTCTCCATCTTGTTTATTTCCACCCCTTCCTGCAACCCCAATAATAGTCCAAACCCAAAACAGAATGATCAAAGAGGCGGAGGATTAGGCGCTAAATGCTTGATGTGCTGAATAAAGGGTGCTTTGATGTCTGTAGGGCTCATGGTGTAAATGTCACCCGGCAGAAAACACACCTCCATTCCAGACGCGTAGACTGCCGTCTCCATTTTGTTTGTCTGTCTGTCTGTCTTGCATCTCTTCCGTGTGTGTGTGTGTGTGTGTGTGTGTGTGTGTGTGTGTGTGTGTGTGTGTGTGTGTGTGTGTGTGTGTGTGTGTGTGAATAATGAGAAAGGTAAAATACATAAATTTAACTATGGCAATGTATTTGTGTTGTTTAGCAGGAGGTTTCCGCTAGCGCTCATTATTCTGGCTAGCCTTGAGTTTAATACCGTGCTTCATATCACCGGCACAGGGCCTTGGAATGTAGTTGCCCATTTTTCCACTTTGATCAACCCAATGCATGATGGGAAATATTTTGTGTTGACCCATAGTTTCTGCCCAGCATCTCTACCCTATTTCTTTCACCTTGAACTCCTTTGTGGTTGGCTAATAATGCTTGTGTATTCACACTTCCACAGCGGTCACATGATCTAATTTCCTGCCCCCTCTTCTCTTGCCAGTGCACAAACAGCCATGCTGAGCACATTGTTCTGCCTCCCCAAGCATTGTTGTCAGACCCATTGTCGTTTTGCTTGTTTGTTTGCACAAACACATAATCATATTTTATGTAAAAGAAAAAAAACATAATGAGAGTGCACAAAAGTCAGCCTGAGTGTCTGCAAGAGTTCTCCCCCTTTTTCACACACACACACACACACACACACACACACACACACACACACACACACACACTATATATATATATTATTAAAACATACATGTAAACAATATAGCCCGTCTGTGGAGTAGCGATAAGGGGGACTAAACAAAGACCCTTTAATGTTGGTGTAAGCCCCCGTCCCGAGGGGGGGGGCGGGGGTCGAGGGTCGAGGAGAGGTTTGTTATATGTGTGTGTGTGTGTGTGTGCACGAGTAGTTGGCTGTGTGTTTTCTCTGCTTGAGAAGGTCCATATTAAAGAGATGGGAGTTTGAGCAAAGTGTAGAGACGGCCTGCCAAAGGTCTCGCTGTCCTGCTAATCTCCTCATTTGCTAAAAAATGAGCAGAGCGGTCCAGAGTGGCGGTATGCTGCCAAGTTCGGAAAAAACAATGTGCAATGTGTAGATTGAACAAATCCTTATTTTTTAATGATCAAGATGGAGGCGGAACCCTTCCTGTCTCTACTATAGGGGCGCTCCCTGGATCCCACATTAAAACACAAGTGGTTTCAAAATGGCACCCGGTCCTTTTGGGTTTGCAGGCTTTAAAAGGGTAGAACCTCCGCTGCCGAGGAAAAGCACAGAAAACTGCCTCAAGTGGTGCAATTCACACTTTATAACCACCTAGAGGTGTATTAAATTATTTCTAATTTATTGGGTTTTTATACCAAACCATTGTTAAATTTGTTTTATTTGGAAATGAAAGAGTTCTCTGGAGTAAAGCCAGGTCAATGTTAAGTCTTCCAGGACAAAAAAATAATTCAGACATGATGTTGGTTAGTCTTGGTGTGGGTGGATATTGTGTGAACCTTAAAGGAGAATTGTGTAACATTTCTACTTGCTTGTTGCTACTAAAATCACTAGTAAAATCACATCCTGTAACTGATACTACACAAAACGAATGCGAGCCAGCCTGCGCCTCTTTGTTTACAAGAATTGTACTGTCACTCACAGAACCCCTCCCACTCACGCCATCTCGCCAGCAGAGTTACCCGTGTACGAGTCACACAGTTAGACAGACACTGTTGCAATTTTTTATTCATTCTGAGAGTAACCTGTCTACTAAATGGCAGGGGCTCGACCTTACACACTGCTACTTTAAGGACACATTTTCCAGACATTATGCCTGGCCTGCGCCTTTTTTATTCATACCTTTTTTTTACTGCATACTCTAATCGTTCTATTCTTTGAGTAAAAGTATCAAATACCTACTAGTCGACCTATGCCCTTATACTCTCCTATCAACACTGTTCTGATTCATTATTGGTTTTAAGACTCAAGTATTTACAGTTTTTGCTTTACTATGTCGCACAACATTGAAACCATTACAATAGATGATTTAGGGGCCATTTATGTAGTTGTTATCGAAAATGACTTAAGTTCAACAATAAAAGATGTCCTTAACTAATCCCTCCTTATTTCTCTATTTGTCAGTGTCACTCTTTATCAGGGCCTGTCTCCCTTGTCATTTCCAATCATCATCCATGTTGGTCACAGACACATTCCAAGAGGCAGGGCATGTGAGTAGGTCTGAGAGCAAGAAGGAGAGAGACATGGTGGCAGTGATATAGAATCTATAAATAGTCCACTAATATATCGGTCAAGACCTAGACGGTATTTAAAAGGGCACTAGTAGGCTTCCTTGGGTTCAGCTACGGTGATGCGTGGTGTAGAGTTGTCTCAGTAATCAGGGCACACATGGAAGAGGTTAGAGGAGATGTCAGTTAGCCCTGTCCCACTGGATGTAATTGTGACATTTCCAGGCAACATAGGAATACGTTTTAATATTAAGTTTTGCTTTTTAATGCCCTGTGCCAGCCAGTGTGTGTTACTACACCAAAGTCGAAGTGTGTGTGTGTGTGTCTACTTATGTGCGATGTCTGAGTATAGACACTTTCCAGAGCTTGCGGTTCTTAAACGTCTGCAGTCAGCACTATGATTCAGGCAGACACCGCTCTACTAAACTCCTCGTGGCGGTGTTTATGCGTTTGTGATTGAGACCCAACAGCACGCTGGGCGACAATTGCCCTGTCACCCCACAAAGACACACACATGTAGACACAGGGTAGTTGTGGGCTGTCATTTTTCAAAGAGGGCGTCCACATCTCTTCGACAAAGAGACAGACATGCTAGACTAGCGCCGCGACTCTGGGACCAATACAACACCCTGCAGTGTTCTCAGCCCTCCCCCTCATGGTCGTTTGATTACATAGTTAAAGGGGAAATGCATCCTCATCCCATTTAATTTTTAATCTTCACTTAATTATGGGCAGCTTTGCCCATAATGACCTCTTCATAGGTTTGAGGTGATGCGCTGGATTGCATAACCAGATTTGAGCGCGTTGAGGAATTGAAAGCAGAGTCACTGTTCGTTCTAAGTCAATAAATTGCGACGGGCTGACTGCAAGGAAAACGCTGTTATGTCTTTCGAATATTTCCGGTTTGTAAACATAACATGGAAAATATCAGAAAAAAGGGTTGCAGATTACCCATCATGCCCTCTGCCGACTGCTGTGTTTGAACACTGGTGTTTGTTTTCCTTTTTAAGAACCCCATTCTATTTCTCTCTCTCGTCTGCCGTACTACGCCTCCCCTCCCTTCCTTCTGTTTTTGTGTTGACTGAAAACTGTGTTGGATTATTTCAACCCATTCCCCCTCCATCCCAGTGGAAGGGGACTTTCAAGTGGTGGGGATTACGGCGGTAAATACATTTCCTTTTTGTGCAAAGCTGAAAAGCCACTCACCAGCGCAAGGGGACCTTGATCAGAAAATTGTGTCAAGCAGAGAATACCTTGCCACGCGACCCCACCCCCGCCCCCTCACTCTCCGCCGCACACACGTGCACTTGTGTGCGCACACACCCACAAACACACAGCACCGCCCCCCCCCATGGCTCTTTCACAGAGTTCTCGCTAGTCTGAACGGTGGTCAGACGGTTTTCTTCTTTTTTTTTCTACGTTATTTTTAAATGGCTGAACCGCAAAACTCTAAAGATTTTTTCTAGACTGGGCGTATTTGTTTAACCTTGAAGAGAAAGTAAGCTCGCTTTTTCAGGTGGAATTGGAACTCTTCATAGTTTGTTAATTTTAGTTTGTTTTGAGAGGAAAATTTGAAAGAAAAAAATATATATTGTCCATTAGTTTAAATAAATCAAGATGTTTTCTTGGCTAAATCGCCCAGCCCTAGTCTGAACACGTCAGGAACCTATTGCTAGCACATGTGGGGGGGGGGTCCAACATCGTCTGGCGAGCTTATGGGGGTGGCCGGCTGGAGAGAGAATAGTGTTCTGTCCACATGTTGGCATGTATTCGTGGCAGCCGTGAAGTAACATATCCAGTAAGGCCGATGATGTCATTCTTCCCTGGAACCCCCCCCACAGATATTTTCCCATCCACTCATTTTTTTGGAACAATCCTCATTAAGGAAATCCAAGACTGCCTCTGGATAAAAAACATTTCAGTTGATTTTTTTGTAATTATCAGGGGTATATTTGGATTGCTCGATTCCCTTTTATTTTTTTTTAGTTTTAGCTTGACCTCCTTTGCTTCTTGGACTAAAGTACATGTTTTTTTACATCTGTCCTCGTCCTTTCTGCCTGATCCAGCTCATCTAACGCTGTGACTCCTCTCTGTCCTACAGTATAACTTCGTGGGCAGAATTCTCGGACCCCGAGGGCTGACCACCAAGCAGTTGGAGGCGGAGACCGGATGCAAAATCATGGTGCGAGGCAAGAGCTCCATGAGGGATAAGAAGAAGGTAGGTTCCACCCTGCACCTCATCTCCGGCATCACTATGGCGATACACAAGTGTCCTACATCTCCAGCATCACTACGGCGATACACAACAGTGTCCTACATCTCCATCTTCATTATGGCGATACACAGCAGTGTCCTATATCTCCATCTTCATTATGTCGATACACAACAGTGTCCTATATCTCCATCTTCATTATGGCGATACACAACAGTGTCCTATATCTCCAGCAACACTGTAGATGCACAACAGTGTTCTATATCTCCAGCATCACTATGGCGATGCACAACAGTGTCCTACATCTCCATCTTCACTATGGCGATACACAACAGTGTCCTACATCTCCATCTTTACTATGGCGATACACAACAGTGCCCTATATCTCCAGCATCACTATGGCGATGCACAACAACATTGCCGCCTGTTGTCACTAAGGCAAAAAGCCAAGCTTTCCTCGAAGATAAAAAAAAACAAATTCAGTGAGAACTATATGGATGGGATTTCCGACGTACAAATTTCAGCGAAATGGTAGTAAACATTGCAATGAAAGACAAATCCAATGTACAAAAAATAGTATACATGGGATTTCAGAATACTTAACCATCCAAGAAAATGTACAGGGAAAATGGGACACCGTTCTCTCTTATCTTGTCAAAACGGTTCAGCTAGCATTTTGTGATGTTGCCCATACCGTGAAATGTGGATGCTGAAATACACACCCATGAACAAAAACCACTAGCCTCATAGAAAGATCAGAAACACACACACACACACACACACACACACACACACACACACACACACACACACACACACACACACACACACACACACACACACACACACACACACACACACACACAGAAATACACACACACACACACAGAAATACACACACACACACACACACACACACACACACACACACACAGAAATACACACACACACACACACACACAGAAATACACACACACACACACACACACAGAAATACACACACACACACACACACACAGAAATACACACACACACACAGAAATACACACACACAGAAATACACACACACACACACACACAGAAACACACACACACACACACACACACACACACAGAAACACACACACACACACAGTCAGTCAGTCAGTCAGTCAGTCAGTCAGTCAGTCAGGTTGAAAGACCAGAAGCAGTTGTGCAAACAGCCAGACTAGTGTCTGTTCATGGATCTGCTGACCTGAAACCGGTCGACCAATTTCATCTGACATGCCTTTGTATGCTTGAGTTGTATACTCTTCTGGACTAGGTAACATTATGTAAGAGGAAGCAGCATGAAATGGACCATTTAAATACAGTACGATCACGCTAAGTAGCCATTTGGTTAAGTTTAAATTAGCATCTGTGTTTGTCTCATACTGTAGACGTGTTGATTTCGATCCCGACCAAGAGTGTTCGGCTTAGTGTATGTTGTTGTGTGGGGTGCCGTCTGAACAGCGGTTTATTCCGATGTCCATGTCCGAGTGAGAGCTGAACTCAGTATAATTGAAGGAGGTAAAAGAAAGTGCCTTTCATTTGTATTTAGTTGATATTATTATTAAAAAGAAGTCATGAGGCATGTGGTTATTCTGGGGAGAAATTTATTTCGTAGAATTTAAAGAAAATACTACTACTATATTGTTATATTATATTATCACACATAGCCCGATCTCAACTTAGCATTTGTTGTATTTAGCTGGAAAAAACTAATTAATTCCTCTAGATCCCAGTAGGGTTGAAGTTCTTACGTGCTCGCTGACACATCCTACTGCATGCTTCCTGCTTACCCGCTGAGAATCAATCCCAGTATCTCCCGTTGGCTTTCACCAAGACCATTATGGTGCCGCTACTTTCCACTTGATTTCAGATTCCTCCCCTCGTCTCCCCTGGTGCTGGTTCATTACCACCAAACACATCAGCAGTGATCAGCCCATGTTTGTTTTGCCGGCAACCATCTTTTTTTTTTTTGTCTTTCTAAATTTGATTAAGAGTTGCAAGACATTAAAAAGAAAGCGAAATGCAAAGTAACTTTCTTTCTCACTTGCCGTTTGAAAGCCTGCACACCTTCAGTTCATTACCCCAACGTATGATTACTTTTATAATCTGGTTGAACCGTGGCACTTATTGACCCACGTCCTTGTGTGGCAAATAGAAGCGGTATAAAGGGCCCTCCCCGTGTGAAACATTGACACAGGATTTCTGATCAGAGGCACAATGTCCCTGTCCATCCTTTGCAGAATTGTGAATAAAAAAAAGTGTTACATTGATTGTGCAAACTATCACGGTAATGCCATTATGTTCCTGGTGGTATATGTTGTTCAATGAAACACCAGAGATGGGCTGGGAGTTTTGTTTACGTGCACAACTGTTCCCCAATCGCTCTAGCCTGAATATGACCCAACACATGGGTTTTTTGCTTTTTCAAATTATCCCTTTATTCAAAGCATATTCCTTGGCTCTTTTCCAAATGTTTTCTTTTGTTTTTCTCTCTCCTTTTTGTCTTGGATAGGCCTATTTATTTGGGTCTTTCAAGTGGATACACGTTATTAATTCAAGCACGTTCGTGGTATGCCCATAATGCATATCATGGGCATATGCCCATTGTGGGATGGGGGTTTCCTTCCTTCCCCCCCCCCGGCTCCCCCCTCTATTCTCCTCTCACTCTATTCTCCCTTCTTCACTCTCCCCACCCTCCTCTCCTCCCCTCTTTCCTCTTTCCTCATATACCCCAGCAGCAGTATATGCTTTCCGGTGTGTTGGTTCAGGATCCATTAACAGCAGCGTTTTTATGCCCTCAATAATTCAGCCCTCTGCTCTCTTCTCCTGCACTGTGTTGGCTGACGGGGAACCGGCCGGGGAGAGAGAGGGAGAGATGAACAAGGCAGAGAGAAGTGTGAACGCAAGAGACAGGTGGAAATGGAAAGCAATAAATCTGGGAGATTGTTAGCAAAGAGGCAGGTGAAAGGGCAAATGTTTTAATGAACTAAAAATATTCTGTATTTTCCTTTTTGTCTGTGTTCAGGAGCCTAGCTTGGTGTATCACTAGTAGTAAATTCAGAGAGTTTGATGTGGAGCGATCGTGGGGTTTGGGTTAGTTTAGTCACTTGTCTGTTGTGGCTGCTTGTGTTTGCTCACACTTGCCTTGATGTTTAGCAATAATAGGACAAGATGTTGGAGACATTAACAGAATAATAACCTGTTCCCAGTCTACACTTCCTGTGTGAGTGTGAGTGTGTGTGAGTGAGTGAGTGAGTGAGTGCAAGCCAACACATGCACCCGTGGTTCTCTACAGAGCAAAAACGAGGTGCACAGCTCTCGCTTGATCTTTCCCCCCCCATCTTCTGAACTGTTGGCCAACCTCGTCACTGGTTCCCTGATCTTCAGACGCACCCCTTAGGGAGCGTTCTGCATCCGCAGGCCTAGAGATCTCCATTGTTCTAATACTTCGAAGAGAAAGCAATCCCCTTGGGGCCTTTTTAAGTTTCATCAAATGTGACTTTAGAGCCTAATGCAGATCGACTAATGGGCTAAATACAAAACAACAGCGGGAATCTGGGCAATTAAACTATGCAGGTACGCGTTATCGACCGCCCGCCCGGCGAATAAAGAAGTTTCCGTCGCTCCTGTCAGAACCGTTCCCTGATTAGATTTTTCGGCTGCGGCATAATGCGATATCTGAGTTGGCTTTGTGCACTCCCTTTGTGTCTTTGGCAGAGTTGCACTCTGGCAGTTGCTGCAATAAGCGACAAAGCTATTTCATTTGATATGTAATTCTAGCGATTGTTCTCTTCACCCCACCCACCCGCTTAATTACTGGAGTTGTAATATCAGCAGGGTGGACGGCAGCCCGCGGGGCCTCAACTGACAATATCTGCCAGCTTGCAGGACACCGCCGCTGCAGAGCACTGGCTCCGGGCCGCTCAAGGAATATGCGTATAACAAGACCAATCGATAAGGCCAGAGTAGATTGGCTTGTTGGTGCACCGGCCAGCCAGTTTGTTTTGTTGTCCGTCTAAGTTTCAGCTGACTTGTTAGTTTTTTTTGCTCCCTCCCCACGTCCGCTGTAGGGGTTGCTGATTGCCTGGCCCCGAGTGCGATCCACAGCTTGTTTGTGCTTTTATTAAGTGTTTACAGGGGCCTATTAGGTTGATGAGAAAAGCCAAAGCGATGTACAGAGAGTTTGTCTCACCATCTCGGGGGCAGTCTGTTTGCTAATGCGTTCAGCCGAAGAGACGGAGTGCTCTGTACGCCTTGTGGATGAGCTAGAGGTATTTTAGAAGGGGGCCGATGTGATGGCCAATAATAGTGCTGGTATTTATAGGATTCCCTTGGACGAGGTATTTAAGAGAATATCTTAAACCATAATAATCACCACCTTGTTTTACCCGTGATTGGCCAGGCCATGTGAGGTGAGGCTGTAACCAATCTGTTGTTGTCCTCTTCTGCCCTCTGGCTTCAGCCATAGACTTTGTTTGAAGTAATCTCTCTCTGTAGTCTGACTCTCACACACACACACACACACACACACACACACACACACACACACACACACACACACACACACACACACACACTGTTTACGGTATATTTTTGTACCTGGGCACCCCGTGGAGCATTTCAAAGGGATCTGGTGTCTCTGTGAAGGGTGGATCTACGCCTCTCAATTACATGTGTGACAGTCTCCTATTCCTGTGTTTGTTGGTTGGGGGGGGGGGGGGAGTTGGCACTGTTGCGACGAGTGTGAAGAAGCTGGGGGGGGGGGGGGGTCAACCAGCTAAACCCAGCACAGCGAGTCGCTCTGTCTGCTCGATTTATTGCTGCTATTTACATGCTGCATATTTGCCCATAACACACACATCGCTGGCGTTATCCCGGAGCTCCAGTGATCTAATGCGGCGTTGGGACGGCTTTTCTAAGGCCTGGCTGGCATTCCTCCCTTCCATCTCTCAGTCTCCGTCTCCCCGTCGGTGTGTTTCCCTCCTGCTTCGTCCCACCTCTGTTTTGTCATATTAACTCGGAGGGCACACCGAGGGCACACGGCGACCCCCCCTCGCCAGTAGGACTGCTTGTGAACACCGCGACCTTCCCGCTGCGTCTCTTTGACGTCACGTTAACATTCATGGGACGCGCATGTCAGGAGGGTCCACAAGGACGCAATGGGTCCGTAAACCCCCTTGCGTTGCGTCGACGTGGAATCATAATCAGCCCTTTATTCTATCACCATCAGCCAACACTGGCTGTGCGTCACATGTCACACGAGGAGATGTGCCTGCATCCATGCATGTTGTTACCGCTTGTCAGTGCATCATCTGCTGTATGTACTGAGGAACGTACCAGTCCCTACTATACATCCCCTGAGATGCCACGAGCAAACCGCCATGGTAACATAATGGCCTGGCTCCTGAATCTTGCAGGAAAAAGGGAAAAACGAGAGCGGAATTTTGAACTTTTCATGTGCGCGTGTGTGCTTCAACAAAGAAGTGTGTTGCAAAGAGCAGCGCCATGGCAACGGCTCTCTGCAGAGTAGAGCGCTGGCGGGTGGCGCTAAGGTTTGTGTGTGTGTGTGTGTGTTGTCTGTAACCAATACCCTTCTGCTTGTTCAGAATATTGAAAATGTGTCAGGTAGTGCCCTCCTGCAGAGGCAGCTATGTGTTGTCAGTAATTGGACACCTCCTTGTCCGAGCTCACGCCGCAAGGTAGCAGTGATCGCTAGACACTGGGAGGATCATGTTGAGGGCAAACAACGCGCTGCTGGACCATAATCTATTAAAGGATGATGCAGCCCAAATATCGTTTGGATGGCCTTGTATTATATCACTTTTGACATGGAGTCAGTCTTGATAAATATCCTCTTCTTTCTTTTTTATACATGACATATGCGAGCAAAGTTGAGCCAGAGGTTAAGCTATTATTTGTAAAAAATATTACACACGCATATGCATACCCACACACACACTAACACACACATATACACACTGGCACACACCTCAGTGTCTCGACTCTGGGGAAAATGGTTAGGTTTCAGACCAGTGGCTTCTGTGGTCACCCAGTGACATGCGATACAACCTCAAAAGCTTTCACAGGGCTCAGAGTATCCTCATCACACTTTGCCGTCTGGAAAAACCGGAAGAGGACTAAATGGAGAAGGGCACTTATCAAACCAGCTATCATTGTGATTGCCACGGTTTATATCCTCCTTTACCTTCTCCGCACAAAAGAGGCATATTTTATTGGGCTTCTTCTTACCGAGGCATCTTTGGACAGAGTGGAATGGAAATGATGCTCATTCCACGTACCATTTTCCACTGACCAGAATTTCAAATCAAATGATTAAAGTGCTTGCAGTATTTAGCTCCACTGAAAGGCGATGGGACACTGATAGTAGGCTTTGAATACAGTCCATTTTCTACTTCCTTCCCCCTCCCCCCCCCAAAAAAAAAATATGGTGCTTATACATTTAACAAGTTCCAAGTGCTTTGACTTCGAAGTCAAAGCACTTGGAGCTTGTTCCCTGGGTACGGGGATGAAACATGCACACATACACCAACTGTCAACCTAACAGGCCCCATAAGCCATACATCGAGTGACGTTTGAAGTGGCTTAAAGGCCATACATCCTTCTTACACACACCCATTCATCCATAAATGCTTTGTGGTGTTAATTGCTTGGGAAGAAGGGGGTCTATTAAAGCACTGCGTCCGTTTCAAAGTATCATATAAACTGCCCCCTAAAGGACCGCCCGGCTTTTCTGACGCCACTCTCCATGGCGTGAGTTGTGTGTGTCTACCCTCTGATATGCAGCTCTGCCACGCAGGCACCTTGAACACCCCACTGTCTGTCATTCACCGTGTCCCTTCTTTTGTCTCCCTCTCTCCCTCTCTCCCCCACGCTCTGTCCGTCCAGGAGGAACAGAACCGCGGGAAACCAAACTGGGAGCACCTCAACGAAGACCTCCACGTGCTGATCACGGTAGAGGACACGCAGGCCAGAGCAGAGATCAAGATGAAGAGAGCCATGGAAGAGGTCAAGAAGCTCCTGGTGCCTGCTGTAAGTGCACTCGCTTATTTATACACACACACACTCATAAACATACATACGCAATCGTGCATAGTGACCAAGTCATGGCTTGCATCCTTGCGTCATGAATCATGTCTTTAAGACAGTCAGTATGTCCAGGGGAAGGACTTGCATGCCTTTCTATAAGTTCATTAGAGGTACCGCCTTGCTGGAGTGCCTCAGATGGCTCGCCATGGGCCGACATACCGGTCGTATCCTGTTTATCCCCCCCTCCCCGCATGAATACCGCGTTGGGTCGTATGCCCAGCTCGGTGGAAAAACAGTTACACTGCACCTGCTGACCGCTACCACCGCTATGCCCTCTTCCGAATCCCCCTGCGCGGCGTGCCGTGGTTTTCCCCGGTTTCCCGTGCTGAGCAGCTGTAGGTTCGGGCACTGCCATAGGGTAGTGTGGCAGAGGACACGCTGCACCGCAGGAAATGGCCCTGCCTGATACGGAGCTGGGTTAATCTCTTCATCACTAGGCTAGGATTGTTTTTTTTGAAAATAACATAACTAAAGTATATAGAGTATAGTATTTAGCGAGTTTTAGCCAGTGACATGGTTTGGACTGTTGAATCAGTGGAGTCTCAGCTTTCATATGATTTTGTATAGTTTGTTTGTGGTTAGAATTTTCTTTTGTTTAGCTAACAATAGTTATGACAGACTAAAAGTTTAGAACAATGTCTTTCTAGTGGGAGGGGTTTTACTCGGATTAGGGCTGCTTCAGGATGATGAGGTTCAAAGTGCCACAACCCTTTAACTATGAATCTAATGTTTCATGGTCACACACAGAATGGAGGTTGCCTTAGCCTTTAGATGACTGTGATGTGTGTGTTTTTAAAAGGTCCCATTAAGTCTTCATGTCTGTTAATTGCCTGAGGAAGATCTGACCTCTTTATTTAGCTTTGTTGGTGCTCAGCCCTAAGAGAAGTTGAAATGGCCAACTGTAACATTGTGATGGGGATATGGATTGGTTTTCTGTGGTTTGTTGTAAGGGTTGTCCGATTTTTCTTTTGCTTGTGATCTTCCACATACGCACACACAGAGAAAGCTATATCCAACTATGTAAGCAAGCATTTTTTTCAAGTGTGATGCACAATTAGTCATTAAGACCGGACAGGCACACGCGCACACACACAGGCCCTTGGCGTCCTTTTATGTCAATGGCGTCTCTCAACAGCTACAGTCACCTCATATGAGTGCCACAAAAATAGCCTGCCTATTTTTCTCTCCTTCAGTAACGCCCCTGATAATCCCTCTCCCTGTCAAGTGTGGTGAATTTGATCACGTGTTGCAGACGATTTAGACCGGTGACCTTCCTGACAGTTGGGTCAAACAGCAACATAAACCCGCCGATTTAGATTCTAAAAGAGTCATTTCTTTCTTAGAGAAATGCTGTCATCATCCAGCTTTGTTTTCTGTAAAACGCCCACTGCCTCCTTTACAAATCACCATCTTTTGAGAAAATGAGATCATAAATGTATCCATGAATTATAAAATTAATGGCTAATGATGGATACAATTAATGACCCACTGCAGCCACATTTGTAAACCTAATAAAATATTTATAAATACTTTTTTGGCGGATATAAAATATGTAATGGATGAATTCCTCCCCTGCCCATAGAAAGTCCCAGAGTAATAATAATTGTCTCAACATCATTATTACAAAAGTTTCGAGCATACTTTAACCAATGGATGTTTATTTCAATCCATGTATACAGCCACCCAGAGACTATTTGGGTCCTTTTAGGTTGGGACTACAGGTCATAACTGAGTTAAGCCAATAATCACTGACTTAGTTTGTATAATATATAGAAAATATTACTAAAATCTCTGCCATAATTCTGTAGAACATTGCTTTTCATTGGTCTTCTTTTGGTTGTGTATTTACCCAATGCTCTTCTGTGGCACCGCAGTTCTTTCAACTGTGTTAGATCTAATTGTGTGGAAGTGAGTGTGTGTCGGGAACTCTTATGTCGGGGGCTAGCATGACTGGACGGTGGTAATGGCCTTTATCATGCTAAAATAAATTGGATTAAACTGTAGACCGGACAGCGTTTTTGGCCGGACAGGCATGCAGTTCTAATGAAAGCTATCTACCCCAGGTTTGGTCCTGTGAAATCGGCTTTATTTAATCGCACAAGAACCAAAATGGGGTCATGCCTTTTTTGTTCTCTGTGAAATAACACACTTGACTCGTCATCAGAGCAGGCCTAGTCGAGAAACCAGAAAAGGAAAATAACCAGTGTAAACATTACGGGGCTATGTGGTCTTTGTAAATAATGTAGCTGTAAATAATGGCAGTACTTTTTGCACATTTCCGGATCATTATAAGCCAATGTCGGCTGCATGCGGTTTGTAAATGGAGAACTCTCCCTTCCTGTTAGCAGACATCACCAACATTTCCTCCTTCCCTGAGCCTGAGGTTGATCAGGGGGTTGAAACCCCTTTGTGCCCTCCATAGTGCCTTCACCCTCCCCTGTCCTGTGAACTCCTCAACCCTAACTGAACTGGGAGCAACGCAGGCATAGAGAAAGCAGATAAATTGAAGAGCTCGATTGAGCGGCTCTTTCAAGTCTGGATTTACCCTACTGATCTGCGCACACACGCACTAACACACGCACGCACTCTTACAAGACAGGAGAGGACAGCAATATCAGAAACATCCATATTCTTCCAAAGCACTGTTTCACTCCACCCCTGCAGTCTTCTCCTTCTTAATTAATAATTCCCTCAATCAGAGCCTGTAGTTCAGCCCCATTGTATTCTGGGTAATCCCTGGTCTGCGCCTCAGAGAGCTATTCCCCTGAACCCCAACTGTGCTCTGATTGGTCCCTTTTCATTCTCCTTCCTCTCCCTAGAATCATAATGATTGGGCTAACAGAAGATTCTCCCATGCTGCCAATGTACTCAAAATCATTATTATTAAGATATTCTTTAAACCTGTGTCCATGGACATGCCTGGATTACTCCTCACAGGTTAAATAAAGATGCCCTTCCACATTTCAATAGACCCCCTAATGGCATCTCTAATTTGATAATGGCTCAAATGAACTAAATTGCACCTACAATGCATTTCAAATTTTTATAAATGGGGAATATTGAAAATTCGGATGTAGAAATTGAACGTCTTGCGAAGCCGATTGCATGCTGGGCCACCCGGGAGCCACAAACCTAGCAACAGAGTGGCTTTTTACTGGAGGACATTGTGTTTGTTGCCATGCCATTACTGCTGTGGCACCATCAACACATAGCCGTTAATGGACCACGATTATGTTTGCCGAGGGAGACGTAGCTAGCTGACGACGTGGGCTAATTGAATCGCGCACGTCGACACACAAACTACTACCCTCTATGGAGCATGCCAGGCATGGCACTGCCGATACATTTCCATTGTAACAACGAGCAAAAAAAATAATATGAACTGAGTTTATGAGATGGAAAAAAGCAGCACGCCGTTTCGGGGTAAGCGTCTTGATGTGGTCTTTTCCACGTGATATGTGGGTGTCACCTCGGGGCGTTGCGGACTCAACGTGACAGCCAACTGAGATCTATTACCGATTCTCACTCTCTGCAGGGGTGGGTTGGCAGATGTGACAGCCAGCTCCAAGGTCACTCTTATTTCCTGTGCACGTTCAGCTGCGGTTCAGTCAGTGTACCTATTTGTGTGTAAGCGTGTGTACGTAGTATCTATGGCTCTCGATGATTGACAGGGGTGTCTGTTAGGCATAGTTATGAATCTAATAAATCCTCATTTGTCCTCTCTAGTCCGGAGTTGCCAGAAGACGATTTTTTTTTATCTTCTTCCAGGGAAACAAGCTAACTGGCAGGCAGTTTAAGAGTGATGGCTATCTGATACATATGGCCCTGTCTTGTGTTGACCCCCAGACAGTGATGTGAAGCCAGCTACAGAGCCCATTAAACTTGGGGATTTCAGTTGAGATTATGTGAAAGCTATTGCGACGCCAACTACATTGTTGACATCCTTTTGTTTGCGTAACAGCGGTTTCCTTCCCTAAAAACCCTATAAATTGATGATCTTTTCTCTTTTGGAACTACCTCTGTCTCTCTCTGCATTTATCCCTCAGCAATTTGAATACACTCTGTAACAACCAGCTAAACCGTTTAGGACCCAGATACCTAGGAAACGAGACCCCAGTAAAGCACATTACTGAGTAAAAGGTGTCCGGCCCCCACTATTGACTAGATTCTGTTCCACTAGCCCATTATGCTATGCTGAACTGTACTGGCACTGGCCAGTGGCAATACAAATTCTAAGATTTTCATTGATCTACACAAGGAGCTGAACTTGGTATCTGAACTTTTGTAGAAATGTCAACAGAATGACATTTGAAGAGTCACGTTTTTGCTGTTGCTCATTAAACTTGTAGCGCTAATACACAAGCTTTTCCCTTGATGGTGCATGGCCCTTAAAATAGTTGTATATAATCTTTTTTGGTTGTCCAGGAGCTTAGTGGCGTATTTCCCCCCCGTCCTTTGGGCTTCTTTAAAAAATCGAATTCAATTGAGCTCCTCGAAGTTGACTTGGACAGGGGGAAACAATGCAGCCATAAGAAAGTGTTTTCCTTATGACTTATGTATTTTTTCGAATCTGCTTTTCTTAACCGAAGGGGCTCTTTGTGAGACGCCAAAAGGAGTTGTCGCACAGCCAGTTTATAATCGTTCTGCTCTGAAAAACAAAGCAACACAATAAAGTCACTGTAGTAAGTTAAATCGTGCGGCCCAAACACGTCTCCACAAATATTTGGATGTCTGCAGCAATTTCACTCATTTACCTATCTTAAGGCATGTGTTTGGTTAACGTAAATAATGTTTGTGTAGGTCGCCATTGGGGTGAGTGGGGGGGGGGGGACATAGAAGGCAACTTAAGTTTTAGGTTAACAAAGACTCACAAATACACACAAGAAGCACAGTTGGATCCCTTGCAGAGCTCCTGTCCCTGTGAGCCGTCCCTGCCTGTAACAAAGGGAGTGATGCTGCACAGCTTCAACGGCAACTTAGTGGCCCAACGACGATCTCCATTTGCCGCACGGCAGGGAGCCCGGGCGTTCCTCCTGCGTACCATCCCCTCCCGAACCCTCCTCCTTGTGTTGCTATTCCGGGTCTAATTTCACTTTTCCTCTCACAGCCCTTGTACATATTATGGAAATGAAGAGACGGTTTCTTTGTGCCGTTTTGCAGGGGAAAGCCATTCTTTCTCCTTAACACTCTAATCTGGCCGTCTGATGGCGGTGTAGCAGCCCCAGGGGATCTGTGCGGCTCTCCATACGGTTCCATGTTCTGCCTCTCCTCACCCCCACCTCGCTCTTCGTGTTCCTGCGCATTTCACTCGTTCTATCTTCGTTTTGTTTTCCCTTTGTTTTTTTTTCTCCTTTCCTTCTTTTTTCTCCCTTTCTTTCTTTTTATCCTTCTTGCCTCCCTTTCTCTCTGCCCTCGTCTTCTCTGTGGTGGTGGTGGTGGTGGTGGGTTCTTCCGCTCCTTCTGGTTACTGCTGCGCGCGGCGGCGTACAGAGACGGCGTCTAGCGTGGCGAGACAGATGGGCCGCGCCCGACGCCAGGCCCACGCCACAGTGGGGTGTCGCCTGCGCACGCCGCTTCTCACCAGGCTCTGGCGACGGCATCAGAACAGAAGCGCACCAAAGGGATACGGCACAGTTAAAAAAAAATATCCACACGCTCAATCCTTTCTGTGTTCCGTGCCTTCATTTATTTATCTATTTATTTATTCATTTATTTCTCCCTTTTGTCTTGTGGCATAGTCATCTTTCCCCACATTCTTTCTCATCTCTTTTCTGTCACTTTCTCTTTTTTCCCTATCTCTTAGGCACGCACGCACGCACACACAAACACACACACACACATACACACTCATATATTTATATATATATCCCTGACAGCGGTGCATGACAAATGAGTACAAAACACCATCTGCTTGCATCTATCCATGTGTGCCTCGCCAATTAATGGCGTTTACACTCTGTTAGGCCTACCCTGCCGCGACCGTTCTTCTCCTCTTATTTACTCTTGATCCACCTCTCCTCGTGTCACCCAGGTCTGTACAGCTGAGGGGTGCTCGGGGGAGACATGGGGGGGGGGGGGGGTGCTGGTTCAGGGACTCTATTTTAGCCCTGATTGGCTGGTGCATGTCGATGGTTACCTGGAATGCTTTTGGGCTCACTGTTTCCACTGTGCGCTTGCTTCACGGAAGCGCTTTAGGAAGGTATTGAAACTCCACGGGCAGCACTGCATGAGCAAATTACCAGTGTTGTGCACGAACGCGCCGAAAGAGGGCCGTTCGTTGAACACGCTCATGTATTTTTGTGAGCGGTGACCTGAATGCACCCGTTTGCAGATACTGAACGTGAATTAAGCCTGAAAAAGAATAGAATAGAACCAAAAAAGAGTTTGGTACAAAAAAAAAGAAAACGATTGGTCCGATTTGACTAAATTCCAGAACGACTCAGCCGCCGAACAACGACGGCCAGTCTTTCACCGGCACCACCGCTGTACACAGCAGTCGGACGGTTGTGCACACCTGGGTGTCTCCCCTCCCTCAACAGAGGATGTTTTCTAACCCTCACTAGGGTAATGAAGTATTTGGACTGGATTGCAGTAACCTCCGAATCCCTGTCTCCTGCTCCCCAGATGTTGGGCAACATTGCCCACTACCCTTCTACTCCTCTATCTGTTGGTGTGACTTGCAAGCCCACCCCAGTCACATGCAGTTCCCTTCCTCTCCCTCTCGAATGTTAATCATCTTTTTAATTGGGTTGCTTGGCTCTGTGACCTCTGTAAGGGACGCCAACACTCCTGGGCTTTTCTATACCCTCATCCGCGTAGGTGGGTATATACATGCATATATGTCCAGGACATATTTCATTGGCTGCTTCCAGGTCCTCATTAAATGCAATCTAATTCTACTGTGCTAGTTGGTTTTTGTAGTGACCAGAAACGGAACTGGACTTTTAATACGTTTTCCCGTCTTCCCTGGATTCTCCCATTCTTTACATTTCCCTTAATTTATGCAACCTGGTTACGATGGTTCCAGTCTCCCCAGTCACCCTATCTGACCCAGAAGAGGGAATTTGTGGACTGCCTCCCCCCACCACACGGGCGTATGAAGTCTCTGCCGATTTAATCCAGCAGAAGAAGTGAGACACATAATTTGAATTGACTGCCAACAGGTTTTAGCAGGGAGCGGGCAGAGATTTCTTTAGATGTTTCTGCCAACAGCGATCTAGGCGCCGCAAGTCGTGATGTTTCGTTGAAATGTCCGGAGTGATTGTGATCGGTCGTGTCAGGCCGACGCATACACACGCACATACACACGGACGCTCCGAGATACGCAGCTTTCATTTCTGGTTGATCAGCCAACTCCCCCCCCCCCTCTTTTATCAAGGTAAAAGCATGTGGTTGTTCTGCCCATAAACCACACAAAAGGCCTGTGTATCCCTGCACTATATCACCCGAGGCTGCAACCAGAGCCATAATAATTGGGCCTCTCTTTTTGATCTTGGTTGAGGCCAAGAGAGCAAACTTCTGAACTTTCTCAAGCACATTATTTAACACACGGGCAAGGGATTCCGGTAGCTGATTGTTTACCCATGTCTCCCAATCCAAAAGCTGTTTTTAAGGAGGAACAGTGTATACATTTCTGCAACAGATTTGTTTCCCCTCAGAAACACAAAGCACAGAGCCTTATTAAGCCACCTTTTGTTAAGTTCTTTCGACAATCTGCTCGGGACATTTATTTTTATGCATCCCCCTTTAATACTTTTTCTGCCGCCTTCCTAATTAGGCTAGTACCTCTCTCTCTCGCTCTCTCTCCTCTCTGGATCATAAGTCAGAAGAGGGAAACATATATTACCCCGCGACTGCCATTTATTACATTCACAGTGGGGACAGGATAAGGTTGTTGTGACACAAATGCATCATTTATAATGACGGGCGTCTTTGTTGTTTTTCATTTGTCTTGCTTGGTTTTAATGCCACTTATCTCTCCAAACAAACACACACTCTCTCACTTTCTTGTTGATCCCTCGTTCTGTTTCTGTTTTTGCTCAATCTTTGTCAGGTTTCTGCCTCCTTTTTCTTGTTCTTCCCTATTTTCTTGCTCTCGCTCTCTCTCTCACCTACTCCTCTCCTGAATCTCCCATGGCCTGAAGGCCTCCATACTGTTGTTTGCGGCGACCACAGCAGTTAAGACAAGAGTTTTATGTTCATGCTTTTAATTTCCTTGCGTCGCTGTACATGGGCGGTGTACATTTGTGTCCTGATTATGAAGGACAGATGGTTGTTTATCGCCATGTGTTCCTAATAACTTACTATTTACCACGGCCTCTTAATTATTCCAAGGGTTGTTCTTGTCTGTTGTGGATAATGAGTCGGCATGAGCCCCGTACGCTGCATCTGCCATTGTGCGTCAGGTTTTGAATTGTTGTATCCCAGGAATTGCTCTTGGCTTTATGCCCCTATCCCCTACCAACCGCCTTCCCCTCTCCTGTTTCCATCTGTCCGTTCGTCTCGGTATCCGGCACTATTCCACCTTCCCAAGGGGCGAACAGGTGGTTCTGACCCCATGCAAATGCCTGTCCTTTTGGGAGAAGCCTTCTGCACATGGTCTGTGTAACAGAGCCCAGTCTTATCCTCTTCTGTCAGTTCATAAGCGCTCCAAGCTCCTCCACTGTGAAACAGGCACACAAGCTTCTGTCCACAGTGACATGGGGCTGGTGCCTTGAGAGGCTATTGGACCTCAGAACCCAGGCGGAAGGCCCTGCTGCCCTCATCTGCTAATGGGTAAAGTAATATAATAATAATATGCCTCTTGTACGCCTTTATCCAAAGTGAAATATATGCACTCAGACTCGAAAGTAATTTAAGACAGTTTTTGTTTGAGGCACCAGTGGGAGTTGAATCCCCCCCCCCCCCCCCCCGCACCCCAACCCTGGTGGTGCACGTGTAGAATCCAGCTCACACCACAGTAATCAGATGAGGGATTTGTGCTTTGTATTAAAATAACGGCTTTTGTCATGCCATTAATTATCCCCGTGGCTCAAGGCACGGGCTGAGAAATTTGGTCATTCATTATTCATTATTAATTTAGGGGATTCAAGGGGAATCGTTCAGCTAAAATCAACACATTGCCTTACCACACATGTTTTTGGTGGCTTGGGTGCTCACGGCATTGAGTCGCATGTGTCCTTTCTGCGTGGGGTTGGGAGAGGCAGAGGGAGGCATCGGCAGGCTGGCCTTCATTTCCACTCCCCCTGCTGCTCTACACCATCAGGACTCTGCTCACGCAGGCAGCCAGGCCGGAGGAGAGGAAGGCTGAGGCGCGTGTGGGTGGTGTAAGGAGGAAAAATATCCAGATTGCAATAACAACTTTGCTGGGTGGCATCTTTCATCCGGGCTTCCCCTCGCTCTGTCACGCGCGCACGCACGCAGACACGCGCACACACAGTATTTTTGGCTGACAGAAGCAGCCTTTAGATAGAGAGAGCTGGGGTTAAGTAAGTCTCATATACTGTGATGAATCCCCGCTGCAAAGGGTTCCTGCAACTTTTGAAATCCAACATCCCGGGTTCTTTTTACTGTGCCACTTCCTCAGCACCTTGTAAATTACAATTGCATTTTTTCTCTATTTTGGCTGCGCTCTGCCTCTCTCTCTCTCTCTCCGCTGGCCCACTCTTTCTCCCCCGCTCACTCTGTGAAAAATGGTCCTGTGGCTAATGGCTCTCTTTTTAGTCTTTCCTCTGAGGGGAGTTAGTCCTGCTTCTTGTCCTGCTTCCCTCATTTAGGTCTTAAAGGCAAATTGGGTCCCCAGTGAAAGGGGCCTTTTCTCTGTGCTTGAATCCTTTTCACATCATATTAAAGTTGGTGGAACCGTAAAAACCCTCTAGCTTATGGTTCATATACATAGGTACACTCACTCACTCACTCACTCACTCATGCTACCTCGGCCACCTTGTCGCCCCTAGTGCCATTAAAGGAAGCACTTCCTGCTCACTAATCCACCTGGCTGTGAAAGCCCGCAGGAGTGTGGTGCCCGGGCCCCGATCCAGTCCGCGGAGCGCCGAGGCATGCTGGAATGGCTGGGCTGCTTTAATCGGCCCTGCTCCTCCTCCTCCTCCAGCAGAGGAGAGGGACCCCCGGCGGCTCCAAGCCAATCGCTTTACTTCTCTTTGAAGGCCCCTAATCCATTTATAGTGGTGGAGGCAAGGAAATGCAAAAGTTTGCTGTGTGTGTGTGTGTGTGTGTGTGTGTGTGTGTGTGTGTGTGTGTGTGTGTGTGTGTGTGTGTGTGTGTGTGTGTGTGTGTGTGTGTGTGTGTGTGTGTGTGTGTGTGTGTGTGTGTGGGGTGAAACACAAGGAGGTGCAGTGGTGTGTTGGATCTCCCCAGGGTCAGTTGCCATTTCAACTATTGCACCTCTTCTATCTTGCAGCCAGCATGTGCACAAACACATTTTCCGTCGTCCACCCACATTAGTTTGTGGGACCCCCTCGGGCCTAACTACGGCCAAACACTGACATCTGCAAGGTGCCCGGGGAGCTTGTTTACACATAAAGACCCACAGCTTTCATCTCGCCCCGCTCTCTCTCCCTCCATTGTGTTGTGTGTGTGTCCCAGTATTTAGGAGGGAAATAGGGTTCTGTAGAGCTCGGAGTCTGGAGAGCCCAAAGGTCTGCCCGTCAGAATGCTGGGCTCCCACAGTTAGTGATGCTCGGCTCTGCCAGCCCTCGCGCCACTGGCTTCAGAACCAACTGCACTCTCACAGGCTAGCTGGCCAACCCCAGATTACTGGCTCCCCTTGCAGCCTCCACACAGTCTTCACATTTGTTTTGGTTATGTTTTTCTTTTTCTTTCTCGTTCTTTCGTTTCTCTTTCTGTCGCGCGCGCGCCCTTCTTTACTCTTGCTTTCACTCTTGGAATGTGTTTTGATGGCACCCATGTTTCTTATACAACTGAAATCATTATCTTTTTCACCCAGAGAAAGAGGATTGGGGAACGTTCTCTGGCTGGGCTACCGAAATGCAAAACAAATGAAAAGAATTGTACATTGCCAATGGTTGCAATGATCAAGAATGATAGCAACAGTATTCTTTTTTTCAGTTATTTTTTTTCTTATAATTATTCATTCTGCATATGGCGTTAAATTAGCATTGACCCCCTTTTTGAATTCGCATTGGTCTTCATCCAGGCTTTTGGCACGGGTCTGATATTTCTTCACGGTGTAGTGGTTGTGTGTACTGATCTGTAGTTCATCGCATGGTAAGGACCTTGGGGAGCGATTCCCAGCCATGTGAGTGTATGTCACATACCCATTCATCCCCCTGGGGGTGGGTCTGGTCCCAGCAGACAGAACCTTGCTGACGATGCAGCCATTGCAGCCTTTTACATTTCGCTGTGATTAATAATAAATAAAATAAGATTACTCACTGATGTTACAATTCACACTGACAAGTCATTTGACTGGGATAAACGTAGTATTTGCTGAAGAGATTGATCCCTGGCTCTCAGGTGTGTGTGTGTGTGTGTGTGTGTGTGTGTGTGTGTGTGTGTGTGTGTGTGTGTGTGTGTGTGTGTGTGTGTGTGTGTGTGTGTGTGTGTGTGTGTGTGTGTGTGTGTGTGTGTGTGTCCAAAGATGCTTCTAGAGATTGGGTCTTTGAGGGAACATGAAGCTAAGACGCAATCAGCATTGGCACCACATAGCTGAGGGTGACAGTAGATATGTTAGAGGCTAGGATCTTGGAACACTAAGAGCCAATATGCAGGGGCTCAGATGTCTCCAGCTTCTTAATAGTAGTCTTAATAGTTAAGTCCGAGCACAGGCAGCATTTTAAAAAAGATTGGAGAAGAATTTCTAGGGGGGAAGCGGTGGGGGGGGGGTGGATTTAAACATGTTTTGGACCTCCGAACATGTTCCCTTGTGTCAAATTGCATGTTTGAGTTTTGTCTCCCACCTTGCTGTTTGACAGCATCATCATCTGTTACTCTGTAAATAACAGATGTTTACTCTGTTTTCTCTGTATATACTCCTTTGCCGGTTATTTAAAAGAGCTTTAATCCTCTCTTAATTCTGCTAAATTTCATGAAAATACCGGCTCAATTTCTGCGGATAAACAAGATCATACCTCATACTTTCTGGGCAGATTCTTCCCTCTTTTTCCCGGCTGTAACTGCTCTTGATGGTAATGGAGAAATTGGACAGTTTAGCTTTGCGGGTCTTTCAGTAACTAACAAATAAGCAAAAATGCATCTGTGTGAGCACACGAAGGCCACACACTTCTTCCTCTTCAGCTCAACAAAACCCTCTGAATGTGATTCACCTATCCAGCTTCCACCTGCACTAATATCCCGTATGGCTTTATCAATGAAAGCCTCACAGAACACATCTCCACAAGTTACACAGATGCGTCAACGCCAATCCGGGCCAAACAGCCGACATGAAGCGTTTGCTGTAACGCCCCTTTGCTTCCATGTAAGCTCAAGTTGTTTAGAAAAAGTGAAGTATTTGACAGTAGGAATTAACTCAGGGCTTAGGTATGCGTGGCTTTGAAACCGTACCTAGGGCCGTGATTGGCGGTAATGGGGCGGAGTAGCGTGTGTTTTGTATTAATCTGACTGCAGCCCGGGTTCACTTCTATGCTAATGATGTAGAGAGCTGGCGGTTTAGCATCGTTAATGGCGCGAGGAGCCGACTGACAGTGTCTCAGCATGCAAGAGGAAAAAGAGAAATAAAGAGGCTTTGCGAGTGGTTTAAGACAGTCGGTGAAGGAAGAGTTGCAGGAGATTGCATTTTTACCCCCCCCCCCCCCCCTTAGACTGGGTGCGAAAGCGTCACATAGCCTCGGTCTAGCCGTAAGGAAAAGCTCCCCGTCTAATCAATGACAATTGACAATAGCAAAATGCAAAAATTGATATTTTTGCATATGTTGACGCGTCCTATGTATTAAATGTGTTTTCAGAGAAAGTATGTGTGCTTATGTAAATTCATGAATTAATGTTTAGATTAGTAGTTGTAGTTGCATATTGCAGTGGAAAAATGCCCAAATTAGTTAAAGATCCCATATTATGCTTTGTTCAGGGTTAATAATTCCATCTGGGGGTACTACTAGAATAGGGTTACAGGGTTACGGGTTAGACTTCAGTGGAGAGAGTAAAAAATATACAGTTGATACCCTATTCTTCTAGCAAATATGTTCAACCAAAGCCAAAGAAAAAATATTTTCCTCAGCAGCAGATTGGAAAAAAAAAAGAATTCCAGTTCTCCTCTGAATTCTTCTCTATTTGTGTAATTTAAAAGAAACGAATGGCAGTTTGCACAGTCCAACTTTGCATGCATGTTTGTGCTTACTGAAGAATCTTCTTACAAGTTAGCTTGGAAAGACTTGAGTCGATTAGATTTTCACGGGCTGCTGCTTATTTAGTTTTGAAGCTTGCAACAAGGACCCATCCGTTTCCTCTACCACTCCCTCTTTTCTTCTGTGTTCCTGGAGAATGTGTTCTTGTTGATAAGTCCTCTTGGCAGCGGGAGGGAGTGTAATCATTTTGCTCCAGATGTTGGCTTTTGTGAGTGAAACAGAGGCGGGCGGTATGGGGGGTGAGAGGGAGGTGAAACTGGGAAGAGAAAACCCAGCTGCTGCCCCCTCCTCTCAAACCCCAGCCACCGCCCTCCTCCATGAAGTCATCTTCTCCCCCGTCAAAGAGGCCCAGTTCCCCCCACCCACCCCACTTCTCATCCTCCACATTCTCCACTTCTTGTGCTCTCCGCTCCTGCCTTACGTTCTACCCGCTCAGCCTGCCTTCATCCCCAGGAGGCCTCAGGCCAGGCACTACTTACTGCCGAGGTAATTGGAGGAGTTTCAGGAAAAACTGACCCTGGCCGTGAGTGTGGGTGTTTGTGTGTGTGTGTGTGTGTGTGTGTGGGTGGGTTGGTGGGTGTGTGTGTGTGTGTGTGTGTGTGTGTGTGTGTGTGTGTGTGTGTGTGTGTGTGTGTGTGTGTGTGTGTGTGTGTGGGTGGGTGGGTGGGTGGGTGGGTGGGTGGGTGGGTGGGTGGGTGGGTGGGTGGGTGGCCTTTTGGAGTTGTGTTTGTGTCTGAAAGCTTCAGGTGTGTGTGAGTGAGAGCGCGTGTTGTGATTGGCAGAGTGTCGACGGAAGGAAAGTGGGGCCTAGCCACAGTGTCAGCCCGCTGGGGAACTTACAAATTGGTTTTCACCCCGGGCTTTCATATTCTGTTCCTGCTGCATATCTCTGAGGCGCCCGCTCTATTGAACTCCTGCCCTGAGCTTTCTCTTTTTTTCTTTGCTTTTCTCTTCCGGAATCTGTTCTCTACTTTACTCTACTCCTTGCATCTTTTCTTCGTTCTTTCTGTCTCGCTCATAATTCCGTGTCTCACAGCCCCCCGAGACTCAAAGAGTTGATTCGTGCTGATCTCCAGCCCCCTCAAGGCCCCAACCTCCTCGCCCTCCTTCTCAGCCCAGCCCCACCCTATAGCAGCGGCAGACCTGTGCTGTGGCCCCTCTGTCCCACTGCATTCGCCCCTCAACCAGTTTGTTGCTGGGGGAGGGGAGGGGGGGAGACGGGGAGTTGGAGAACGTTGAAGAGAGTCATGGTGGGATTTGGCCGCTATCGGGAGTCAGATTTCATCTGCTTCTTATTGGAGTGCCTGGCACATAGGCTCACACAAGTGTAGGGCTGGAGTCAACCAAAGAAAACTTGGCAGACTGAAATACGACCAACTCTTCGACCCATCAATTGGTTGGAATTAATTATATAAGGATGTGTATCATATTAATTCTCTAGATCAATTTAATCGGCCACAGTGAACTCTACTCTACTTGTTGGCCTTAATATCAACGTAAGTGGTGTTTAGAGGCTTGAATATTGTTTTATAATGTCATCTGTAAAACAATATAGCCTCACTCAAAAGGCTCATCACTCAAAAATGTTATGGATCAGTCTGCCATTGTCCATCCCACACCCGAAAATAATAGGAACACCTGCTGTTTTTTTTCCTGACCGATGGCAATTCGGTTCAAACACGTGCATGTTGACCAACCAACCAAGCAGAACTTGACATCCCTACCCGTCTGCACGTGTGTGTAATTTTTATTTGGCCATCTATTCCGCCATTAATATTTGTTGCATGTGGTTGCTCACCCTTTTTTTTTGTTGTACCGCGCGTCTGTATGTGTGCTGTGTCTGCGTCTGTGACGCGTGAGTCGTGAGCGAAGCGATCCCTGCTTGTCATGCATCTGGTGACTCCGTCCACAGGGAGGCGGTGGCACATGACTCACCCTCCACAGTCTCCGCTCCTCCCCCCATCCCTCCTCCCAGACCTGATAGCTTTTACCGCTCTGCTGATTTCACAAATAGGCCTCATTGATTGAATCTGATTCCTGTGGATAGAGCAGCTTATTGAGTGGTTTTTTGCCCATAGACAGGCGTGTGTGTGTGTATGTACACACATGTTCTGTCATTTTGGGGGAAAAGGGAAAAACTTCCCTTTTCTGTTCTGCATCCACATCGTCGCGCACACACACCCAGCCGCTGGAGGGGCGTGTGTGTGAATGTTTCATGGCGGCGGTCGGCGCACATGCTGACTGAGGAGCGGGGTAATTGCGGCAGCTATTAGCTCCTCGCCGCTCCTCATCAAACATTAATCTCAGGAGGAGGAGGGAGGGGCGGGGGTTGTGTTGCCATGATATGCCAATCACAGACGCATCGTGCCAACGTGTGTTTTATTTATTACTCCTTCTGTGTCTTGATATTCCTGGTCAGTGTTGTGGTTCAGGTGTACGATGCTTTGGGGGGAGGAGGAACACACACGAACACACACACACACACACACACACACACACACACACACACACACACACACACACACACACACACACACACACAGCATATGTTGAGATTTCAAAGCTAGCGAGAGCTCATGTTAGTAACCCTAGCGGTATGCCTTTTTATGCAAGCGTGCGCCTTCTGTGCCACGCTGCAGCCGTTAGTTGTTTGCCCTCTGTGTGATGCCAGCCTTGAGAGGAACGTCACAACAAAACGGAACAGAATACGCGACAGAAACGGGGGCGTTCCGAAACGCCAGTTGGCTGTTATTGAGGTAGAGGTTTACATGTAGTACTGGGGGTTGGGGAGGCCATTTGGACTCATTTGAGGATTTCGCTGCAAAATCTTGTTTTTGTTGTAATAAAGGGAAACTGTATTGGCAGTACACACACACGCACGTACGCACACTTCACTCTTTGCACGAGCATCTGTGCTCTCTTGCTGCCACCGTAGCCGGGAGGGCTGGATGGATGATGGCACCCTCTTCCCTGGTGCCCGTTTAACCCCGGCACCCTCCAGATTCATCACACACACACACGCACACAACACACACATGCACAAAACTGCCTCCCGCTCGCTCCTACACATGTTTTTCGTGCCGTATCTCGGAGCTATAGCCAGAAGGCCACACACACACACACAAACACTAGCCCATACACACATTCACTACTAGCACACATGCCAAGCACAACCCGTGTTCCTTTGCTGATGGGGAACATCACCATGTCTTTTCGCATCTTGTTTTCACACCCATTGTATACAGTATGTATGTATCCCTTCTGAATAGCATAGGATCGGTTGTAAATATGCACATACCTGGGGCTCTTGTGTGTGTTGGATGCACTTTTTATTGTTCATGTTTAGTATTGTTGCAACTGTTGGAGGAAATCTGTTTTTAACCGAGAATTACTACCGTTGAGTAATGTGTGATGATTTACTGTTGGATAAAAGCAACCGCTCCATGCGTTCAACTCTGCCATCATTTCCCTCTAATGAATGCCAGTTTTAATTTAGTCCTTTTTTCATTTTCCTTGTATCTGTTTTGTTGTTTTCTTCTCCCTCCCTGCCGTTTCCATCGCTGATTTATCATTTTGTTTAGCATTTCAGATTGGCCCACTTCCAAAATAACACTGACAGTTATTCAGAGGGAGGAAAACGCACAGATCAAAACCAGAAGAGTGGGTTTGTAGAAAAATAGAAGGTAAAGAAAAGGAGTCTTCATTCATAGCCATTAGAGACGTGTTCCATTCATCTTCAGTTATTTCTCCTTCCTCTCTCTTTCCGCCTCTGCATTGTGCACAGGCTGTAGAGACCCCCCCCCTGTCTGAATTAATTTGTGCAGTTAACAACCAGGGTGGCTAGGAGAAAGCAACGGTATGGAGAAAAGAGACAAAAGACTAAAATACGTTATGTTTACCTACTCCTGCTCATGGCCCTGAGGCAGCAGACAACATATTCTAGACATGTTTTCAGTCTGTTTGTCCACATGCACTTGTTTACCTAGGTGCACATGTATCTGCCTAGTGCTGGCTCATTAGAGTTGATGTCTTGTTCTCTGTTCCACTAGCACTCCTGTGAGGCCGAGGATTAGCTCGCTAGCATTATCCTCATTGACCAATGACCCTTTGATGTGTTTAATTAGCCCTGTGCGCTTGTTGCTACGTAGCATGTCAAGTAGCTCTTTACTCACTGCGAGAGCTGAGGTGAGTTGGGTTTGTGTCTTCCTGCACGTGTGCTAGGGGACGTCATTTCGGTGGTTGTTGTTGCATTGGGTATTAATCAGCTGTCTGCGAATTGGAGACCACCTTTAATTGATCCTCCGATTATGGGTTAGAATTGACTGGTCGAGGGGGCAGTATGGAGAAATCAGACCAGACAGTAAGTCAAAGGATTCGACTGTCACCTCTCTGAAGTCATTGCCTTTTTATCTAGTCAAGGGAAACCAGAATTCACTTTCTTTTCGCCCTCTCTTCTGCTCTCTCTCTGTCTGTCTTGGCGCGAGCGCCACTATCTTTGCCTCAGCCTTGAGGAGTCGTCTCAGGGGAGGGCTTAGCTTTGGAGCCCTCTCTTTTTTTTTTTTCGTCTTCTTTTACTTCCTCTTTTCCTTTCTCCTGGCCCTTCCTCTTCCATTACCTTCCTGGGGCTCAATAGAGTAGCAGCCTGCTGTTGAACTTATGAATTACTCCAGCAAAATGGGCTAAAAACAGAAATAGAACTCTGTGTGTGTGTGTGTGTGTGTGTGTGTGTGTGTGTGTGTGTGTGGCGGTCTCTGTCTCTCCCTCTATTTAGTACAAGCCTAATGCCTTACCTTTTGTGCTCATCCACCACTGTGTGTGTGTGGCTGTCTTCACTTGCATTGTGTTTGTGTGTGTTGCCATGATTGAAGGAACACGTGAAGGGGGATTAATGGGCAATACCACGCATAAAAACACAAGGCACTTCCAGCGGCTGTACAGCAGGCAGAGAGACGCCTGGAGCCGTCTTAGCCGTTTTAGTGTTTTCCAAAGACTTTAAGCGGAACATGGACTAACAAGGCCTTATCTATCAGTTCCTCTGCCCTTCGGTTTGCAGAGTGAATCACAAAGGACCCGCTTTAAGTGTGATGTACTACCTGGGACCTCCACAGGGCTTTTTCGTTGTCATGGTTATTGAGTGCCTGCAAGCTCCAGGGGAAATGGGCGGTGATGTCGGGTGGGTGGGTGGGTGTGTGGTGGGGGGGGGGGGGGGGTTGGAGTAGGAGGAGGGGTTTGCTATCTTAATTGCTTTCTGTGAATAATTTCAAGCCCCTAATTTGGCGGTGATGGCGGTGGGTGCCTGCTTCTTCTGTGTTTATTTATCCAAGCCTTAATTGACGTGCATGACATTAGCCGGGGCAGTTATTGCGCATGTGATTGCGCATGTGGGAAACAAAATAAAATTACTGTAATCATCGCTCAGATATGGATTATGAATATGCATCCTCAATTGTTTCGCTCTCTACGTTTGGCGGGGCTTTTGGCGGTGAACGCGTCGAGCCACTCTGCCCGACAACAGCCCCTGTTTCCTTCTGGGCCGCTCTCGCCACCACTCAGCCCTGATGCTAGTGGTGGGAGGGTAAATAAATGAAGGGATGACCGATCAGGTCCAATTGATTAGAGCCTTCCTGTGCTAACAACACGTTGGCGTGCAGCAGCCGGAGAAATCAGGCACCGTCGCCCTGATTGATGGTTTCAATTGGTCTGTGAAGAGAAGTGGTTATGTGCTCGGGAAACTGCCGTCCAAATTAGCAGCAGACACGTTAATGTGAACTGGTCTGTTCGTTTTGTCTTTGTTTTTTTACAGGCGGAAGGAGAGGACAATCTGAAGAAGATGCAGCTGATGGAGCTGGCCATTCTCAACGGGACGTATAGAGACACCAACCTTAAGACTCGTAAGCATACCCCCCACACACACACACACACACACACACACAAACACAACCTAAACGCTAGGGCTGCTCGATTATGAAAAAAATCATAATCACATTTATTTTGGTCAACATTGAAATCACGATTATTCCAAACGATTATTTTTGAGTTTGAAAACATGATGCATTTATTCAGCATTTCTCTCCAAAAAAACTTTGTAACTTAAGAAGAACTTAAGCACTAGAAACTTTTGAAATTTCTATAAAACATTTAATAGATAAAATAAATGTACAAAAAAATCATATATAATCTAATATAATATAATACATATAATAATCTTTTCGTGCAATTACATTATTTTGGAGATCCTTTGAACCAAAAATCAAAATCACAGTAGAAATTAATTAATTAATCAATTAATTGCAGAGCCCTACTACACGCACAAGAATAAGTTTGCACGCTGTTCATTCTGCCTTCACAAATGTATCACCCTGACAGGAGTACGCGGCCACGATGACAACATGCAGATACGTTCAAGTCCTCGTTACTTAACTTGATCCTTATTCTACAGCCCGTCGCACACCGACACACACCGCTAATCATTCCAATGTGTTCATTGGCTGAAGGCACCTGGGCGTGCTTCAGGGCCATCCAATAGACCCTTGATGTTCAGCACACAAATCCAGTCGAGTACACCGTCAAATGTCTTGTCTACCAACACAACCACTCACCTACACACCATCGGAGCATCATACACGCTATCAGAACATCGTACACGCTATCAGAACATCGTACACGCTATCAGAACATCGTACACGCTATCAGAACATGGCTCAGGTCCATCTTTCTCTCGGACGCTCTTTCTCTCCTTCCTCCTTCCATCATCCCTCTCCCCTCTCTCCCTTCCGCTGCCATGCGGATCGCTTCGAGACAAGCTGCGCTGTCCCCTGATTCCTGCGTTGCTCCAGTCCGATCCACTGTCTGCATGCCAGCCGCTAGTTTGACGTTCTGAATGTATAGTGCAGCTGTTAAACATTGTGTCCATCCACAGTCTGAAGACCGCTTAATTTACCCGATGCATCCCCCCCCCCCCCCCCCCCCCCCCCCCCTGCCAACGCAGTCACCCTCTGACGCATCTTGAAATCAATTCAACCAACTGAACGTCATATCAACATCTCATGATGATGACGATGAACAGAAAAGTAATTTGTTTTAAATATGGATCATTTCGTTGGATGGATTCTGGGTTTGGGCACAATGTTATTTGCTATGAATATTTCAATGTTTACAACTCTTGGACGAACACGTCCGTGGAGTCCAGTGGCTGTCTTATGCGCACAGGACGCAGCACCTTAGTAGCCAGCTATAGATCCAGAGGGCCTGGATTTGGGGGAATGCTGGGTGTGGGCGCTGACACACTACTGAGCTGTCAAGAATGCACAAAATCCTTTTTCATTTTCCATTAAATTTTGTGTTGTGTCCAGCACAAATTCACTTCAATCCATATGAGAGTGGTGGGGAAACTGTCGCCAAATTGGATTAACATTATTGATCGTATTGGCAATAATGATATGATTGGGCATAAGGTAGCAGGGTTTCCTCTTTGTGATGGTGTCATTTCTGCTGGGCATGCTGTAATACCTGTGCTGTTGTCACCCTATGCCATTTCCAGTACTTGAATGTGTAGCTATTAAGGTGATCGGTATGCTTTCAATTATGGCCTTGCTGGCATATTGTGCTTGTGTGTGTTTTTATTTTTGTTTTTTGATTTTGCTACGCTGTCTTTTGGTGCTGTAGATGTTGGCTTCTATGTTCACCACCATGATCATTGCATGGATTAATTTTCCCTTTTTGCCCCTCCCCTCTCTGTTTCCTCTCCTCCCTTCCTTTGACCTTTCACTCTGGCTATTCTTCATCTCAAATATTAACATCCACAACACTGGAACGTGTCTCCTCTCTCTCTCTGTCACTCTCTTTATATGTCTCTCTGTCGCTCTCTTGGTATCTCTCTCTCTCTCTCTCCCTCTCCCTCTCTCTCTCTCTCTCTGTCTGTCTCTGTCTCTCTCTCTCTCTCTCTCTCTCTCTCTCTCTCTCTCTCTCTCTCTCTCTCTCTCTCTCTCTCTCTCTCTCTCTCTCTCTCTCTCTCTCTCTCTCTCTCTTCTTGCTTATGGCAGCCACTCTTGCGTTTTCTCTTGCAGCGGCGGCGGCGGCCGCTCAGGGCACCCGCCTCATAGCCGGGCCCCCGGGCCAGGGCATGCCCCCCCAGGGCATGCGGCCCCCCACGCCCGGCGGCCCCCCGCTCATGAACCTCATCCGGCCCCAGATGACGGCCATCATGCCCAACGGGACCCCCACCCTGGTGCCCCCGTCCCCCGACGGCGGCATCATCTACACCACGCCGTACGACTACCCCTACACCCTGGCGCCCACCTCTTTGCTGGAGTACCCCCTCGACCACAGTGGGGTTCTAGGTAAGAGGCCCTGGGGCAGCATGGGTGCGGCGCCAGGCTTTAGCCAGCCCGGACAGGAGGGCTTGTTTTACCCCGGAGGGGTGCTCGACGCGGCTTCAATGAGCCACAATCAGGACTTGTTTAAAGGTAAATATGTTGTGTCCACCTGAGGAGTGTGTCTGTATGCAAAACTTGACCCCGGGGGGGGGGATGGGGGCGAGGGGGGGGATGTGGTGGAAGCGGTGGCCACTCTGGCAGAGTGAGGATCAGCTGCACGGCTCGAATGGACTCAAACACACACATAGGATGGTCATCCAAAGGTAACACCCGCCTTCTTGTTAGGGACCTACACTACGTCTGAGATATATTTTAGAGAGGAATGAAAGACAGGGATTGCTCTTTTTAAGCAGGGTTGTTTTTCCTCTTCTCCCTCCCTTTTTTTTGTTTTGTTCTTCTTCCACTTGCCAAACGGTTCCGCTCTCAGGTGTTTTGTTCAGGCCGTCTGCGGTGTAGTATGAGGGGGCTGTATGGGAGCGCCCGGCCTGGCTTTGCAATGAGACACGGCCGGGGCGGCGGAGAGACGCGCTGGCGTTCACAGGCTGGCTGCTCTCTTAACCCCCTCCATGATCTGGCCTCCAGGCACGGCCAGTCTGCCAGCAGATCCCCACGGATTTCTGCAGCTTTTAAAATTATTTCCCTCCACTGTTCTCCGCAGGAAGGCACGGATGCCTGGAGAAAGTGCCTCTCGCTCTCGCCATCTTTCTGACTCGCTTTTGGTCTCACCCCCCCCTCTCCCTTTCCCATTTTCTCCCATAGCTGTTTTGTTCCCTCTTTCTCTTCCTCACTTCCTCTTCTGCTTGTTCTGAATCTTTTGCGCTCTCTCTCGCTCTCTCCGTTCCTGTTCCCTCCTTAGCTCTTTTTATTTTTATTTCCCGCTGGGGACATTCGTTCAGTTCCTCCATGCTCCCCTCCTCCCTCCCTCCCTCCCTCCCTCCCTCCCTCCCCACTTGTCCTCTCCTGTTGTCTTGGTTCCCTCCTCCTTACTCTGCTGACTCCTGCTTTTCCTCCCCGTTCGCTTCGAGTTTATGTTCACTGAGGGTCTGTTTCGTCTGATGCGTCGAATGTAGAGCCTCCTTGAACCGCAGAAGACGATCTATCAACGATCTAATCCAAAACCCAGCCATAGTATGTAGCTTTTATCTGAGTCGACTATTCCCCCCCCCCCCCGCGAGGTGCATCATCAACAGGCCTTCGGGTGCTGAGTGGGGAGTCATCAGACACCCACGTGGTACACCCAGGTGTAGGGGGGATGCAGGGACAGCCGGGAGAAAGAGGGAGAGACTAGCTTTTCTCTCTTTAACTTGCAGGGTACAACGGCTTAGTGCATTTTATTTATTTGCTCTATCGATCGGTGCCTTGAGCAACACAGAGCCCTGCGGAAAACACACACACACACACACACAGACAGACCCTGACGGCTGGCCCGGCTGCATGTGCCATTGTATCTCGCCACTGTAGGTTTCGCTAAGTAACAGGAAACTCCCGGCCATCTGCTGCTTTGAATTGAAACAGAGGAGGAGGTTGTGTTGTCCCCTGCCAAAACCTGTGAAGCGACAAACGCGCGCACACTCTCCTATTGACTGTATTCCATTCCCTACGTGCACACGTACCTCTCCCTAGCCTAGCCTAGCCTAGCCTAGTCCGGACCAGCCTAAGACCACCCATAGTCCGGTGGTCTTCGCTATGAAGCCAAAAGGCAAAAGGCTTCAGACACTGGTCGCTGTGATTTCAGGTTATCATCGCATCGCTTCTTCGTCCCCCTCAGGGATGGAGGCTGACTCAACCAGTCCGGCATCTCAAGTGTAGATGTTTCCATTTAGCGTGGAGGTGTGGTCCGCCGCTCGGGGCCCCTTCTAGCCCACCCACACCCTCCTTGCTGCGACTCGATTTGCGATTGTTAAGTTGGGGTTACACCCATAGTATTACGCAAAGGCTTGGATATTCAGGGAGGGTCGAGACACAAGCCTTGGAGACGTTGATGGCGTCACTGTGATGCAGGGTTCTGTTAGTATAACAGACATCACGAGATGGATGGTGGCGGGAGAAGGAAATCAGTGTTGACACACATGAGGGTGGGAGGATGGGGAAGGCAGGGAAAGGGAGAGAGCAAAGGAGGAAGGGGGCTCTGAGAGAGGCAGGTGGTGTCTGGCACTATTCCATTGCCTCCAGAGCTCTATTGGACTTAGCCAACCATTCAAAATAAAGGGACGCATTCTCCCCTCTCTCTGTACATCCCACAGAAAGAATCACACACACTTTTTTTTTTTACCAGAAACAGCCCAGAGAGCCTGCACGATCCACCGCCCACCCCATCCCCTCACAACTGTGTCAAACCCTAAGCACTGTGGAGTTTTAGTACCTAAGTTATGCATTTATAAATATTAAGTAAAACTCTGAAAGCGTTTAAATATATATAAATTGTTTTATATCAAAGCATTTTTTCTAGATAAAAAAAGAAAGATCTGTATTGTGTCTTATGTGTATCATATTCTGTGAGATAGTATTATTATTGTTTTCTGTATCATTGTGTAATCCATGCGAGCAGTGTTAATAATGTTTTTGAAGAAAAAAAGAAAATGTGAATGTGATGACGTGTGCCAAAAAAAAAAGATGAAATGAAAAATCAAAAACATGTGATGTTGTTTTTCCCCCTCCTCAAAGTGAATGGAGGTCTAACCTTTCGGACCTGTTACGATCTAGGTGCAATGGCTTCTAAAGTGAGACGGCATGACTCTCGGGTCCATCCTTACCAAAGGATTGTGACCCCTGACAGAGGTCAGTTTAGAACCCCATGCCCGCACACTGCTACACTGACACACTGCAATGTTACAGATATGCCTTGATGCCTTAGATAGACCAAACAAAAACCTGTACTACTGTGTAACGTTATCATGGCCATGATTCAGTCGGTCATTTTCCCCATATACACACACACACACACACACACACACACACACACACACACACACACACACACACACACACACACACACACACACACACACACACACACACACACACACACATATTTCTAAGTCACACACAAACACAGACACACACACACTCACACTCACACTCACACTCACACACACAAACACTAGTTAAATGGTCGTGCGGCGTGTTTTGTTTACATTGACTACTTTTTTTAGTGCGTTAACTCCATTCCTCGACGCTCCTGCACCGCGCCTCGGTTTGGTTTTCACTCCAACCAGGTGCAGGCAGAGCGTCTCGGCAAGCATCGTTTAAGCTTTTTAGATTTTATTTTTTTATACTACGTTCCTCTGATGGGAGAGGAGAGCCTCCTGAACCAGGGCAGGCCAGCCCTTGCTCCCTCATACATGATTTATCTCCTGCACTTATAAGGAGCAGGGGAAGTAGAGACCTCGCTGTCAACCCAAAAACCCATTCGACCCAATAGGCAGATCAGTAGTAATCTACGGTCCTGCCAAACTCTCGTTTTCCCTCCTGAAACAACCATTACGGGTCCTTTCTTGTTTTTATTTATTTTTAATAACGTAAACTGAGGTAGCTCGCATTTTTTCCTTAGTGTATGAAAAGGACTGCAGAAAAAATGAAAGCTAAAGAATATTTATTTTGAGCTTTCAGTTGTACAACGAGGTACTGTTATTTTTTTTATACCTGAGCATTTATATATAAAATGTATTTTATTCCTGTTGATATCTATCCTAAACAAAATAAATATAAAGAGGACACAGCGATTCATCTATTCATTGCACATATAACACTAGTCACTGGTTCCCATTGCATAAGTGAACTAAAGCTCTTCACCACTAATCACACTTGTTCGTAACTTGCATTCCAAATCAAAACCAAACTAAACACTAGTCATGTATGTTTGACCTTTCTTCGCTTCCGTTTGTGGGTGCTGGGGGCCGAACGTAGCGCTTTATGTTTAAAACCTACCAGCGAGCTCGCTCGGGGCGGGGCTTGATAGTCGGTCTAAAGACACGCTCACGATGCTTGCTAACTAGACAAGCAAGGGGTTACAGCGCTTACTAGCCGGGGTGATAGTAGCCGACTGGGGACACAACATCAGAGATTGCATTCATTTTATTGTTAAAATGATGTCATTCTAGTCTCTCCTTGCTGACACTAATATCCTTTCTATCTTTTTTTTTCTGTTTGTTTGTTTATTTTGTTTCTAACCCACCTAGCCGCCACCGGCAACTAACACATGACCTTCTGACCTCTGAACTCTTCACCCAATGACGAGCCGTCCCAAGCCTGCCTGCTGATCAGTTAACTGGTAATTGCCTTTTGCTAGCCCTCTCGGACGCAAGTGAGAGAGAGAGGAATGGGAGAGAGAGAGAGAGAGGCACCTGCCCATAGTTACCCTAACCATGTTTTGACAAAGAAAACGAGAAAAAAGACACAGAAATCTTCAGAGGAAAACGCCAACATATAACAACCATAACCACCCTACACGCTCTCTGTGTGTCGAGTTAAATTCCCCTTCCTTCTCTTTCTTTTTCCTCCAACCCCGGTGAGTCATATACTCGGGTGAACACATATTTCACTCAGAAGTCTGCACTGAATTATATAGCAATAAAGACCAGCACCCCCACCCTCAAACGCGCACGCAATTAGGTGACCTCACTCAGATCCGATCCCCCCACACCACACTCTTTTATAATGACCCCCGTCTGCACCCTATTCCCTTCAAACAAACCCCCCACACCACCCCTCACTTCTACACCCTACTCTGGAGAAAAAAGAAATGGATGGAAAGAGAACACACACTCACCAACATGTTTAATTTCTGTCATTTTTGTTCACCAGTAGTGCTGTTGTTATTTAGCTCTAATGATATGCTGACACATTCTGGGTGTGCCTCTCAAAGGAAAAAAAAAAAAAAAAAAAAAACGGCCTGTCCTTGTTTTCTTTAGTTTTTGTTTTAAAAGCATGGCTGAATTGATTGCAGTTGGAGCTTTTTTTTTTTAATTATGATTTCTGTGTCTCTGTTCTACTGCTCTTTTTGCTTTTATTTGAATTGTCCCATTTTTTTCCACTTGATTTTGGTCTCTGCTGTTAAAAGTTTTTTATTGTAATCTTTTTGTTTTTCTGAAGGATTAGCCCCAGACATAAGGTGATGGGTTCAACCTTTTAACAACACGCAATCTTAATGTTGTGCTGTGCAGGGAGTCCTAGAGGCAGTGGGAGGGGGGTAGAGGGTGTGTTAACTATAGTATAGTGAGCGTAGGATGTGTTAGCTGGGTCGCGGCCATTGGAACATAACCATAACTACTTACGGACTAATGCAACCCCCGCAACCCAAACAAGTTCCATGATATAGTGCCTAAATGAAACCGAGAAAAACATCTAATTTACGAGCTGTGATCAAATAGACAAAACAAGTATTATATTAAGTGTGCGTATTTAGCCAAAGGGTTTTTTTTCCCCAAAAAAAATATATCTCTCCAATTCTGTTATCTTCTCAAAGTTTTGTTTGATGATTTTAGAGTTTGTAATGGTGTGATGCCTGCATTTTTAGTTTGAATAGACAGTCGAGGGTGGAAAAGGTTTCCTTCCCTATTTGCTTGAGTCTCTCCTGAAGGGACAAACATGAATTTAACACTAAGCCAAGACGCTACTTAGCAACAATATGTTTCTGGATGATGGGAGGGTGTGTTGAGGAGGCTTAAGTTCTGTACATACAAACTCTTTTATTTAGAGTTCAGGCTATTGTTTTAAGTTTTTGCATCCACAACCACCACGCCAAAAGAGTTTTACTTTTTCCAAGTTTTCTTTCCGCTTTTCCCCCCCTCCCAGACTTAAAAGTGAATTATGGGCTTGTTAACGGATTTTCAGTTGTTCCCTTGTTCAGGACACGTAAGGGTGGTCCAGTACCAGTCACCCTGTGTTAGTGAAATCCAACAAATTCACAAATATTTTAGTGACTTTCGTACGTATTTTCTTTTCAATTTCTGAAACAAACCGACTGTCAGTAAGCGCATCCACAATGTGTCACACACCTCTGTGATGATAATCCTTTCCTTAATAATGTTTTCCCTTAACTTTTCAACAACAACAAAAAAAATAGGATGTGAAAGCCATGCCTGCCTGTTTTGAATTGCTTTATACATACCTGTTAAATATATATAAAAATGTAGATAACTGTCATTGCATATACAAATACAGAGGTGAACAAAATTAGATAATTTTACAGGGTGCTGGAGAAGAGAACAAGAAATCTATTTTTGGCAAATTTAGCTTTTTATACTTGCAGTTAAAAAAAAATTAAAAAAAGAAAAAAATGCTTAAAAGGTGTAGAGGGAACGTTCAAAAACACTGTCCAGGAAAGAACGCTGAGATAAAAAATAACAAGAGATGTCAGAGGAATGCTGTTACCCTAAATTTTACTGGTGAGGGTATGAAGACCAAAACTCATACTGAGGGAATTGGCAGGATATAAAAAGCCAATGAGACAGACGCCCGGAGAGGATTAAAGCGATCAAATCAAAGTGCCTTATCAACAGTTGTTTCAGTTCTTCAGAGTATTACGATCATCTTCAATAATATCCAGCACCAACCAGAATGGCGCAGAGAAGGATGACTTGTGTTAAAGGGGGGGTATTTATTCACTTTTTAAATTTAATTTGGGACCCATCTTAGAAATTCTTTGGAAAATATTACCAAGGGATGGGTTTCATCAAATTTTAAGCTTGAGGATAACTTGTAGGCATTTCAGAGTTATGCTTTTCCATCACAGAACATTTGGACTCTGTTGTATGGGAAAGCAAGAACATTAGAACGGCCTTGAGAAAAATTAACCTTTTAAACTGGACGGCCGTTTTAAACTTGGTTGAATACCCCCCTTTTAAGCGCTCCCGAGAGTTGTGCAGTGTAGCTCCAAATAAGTTGGCACTATAAGAGTTCTATGCAAAAAGAATTACCAGTCGATGGACCAGCTGAAATATGTGCCATGGGTTTGTCTTCCTGACCTTGTTTTTGATATTAATTTATTTTCTATATTTTACTGGCCCGTGTTAATCATGTGAGCTGTTGTCGTCCTCGTCTTTTGGTGACTGTGACTTTCCTCGTCCCAAGAGCAGATCCAACTGCCACAGTAGCACTGCAGATCAGCCAGGCCCCGTTCTGATCATAAAATGGAGAAAAAAAACGAACAAACTAAAAATCAATCGTGGAAAACAATAAAGGTTGGTTGGCCCCTGACTTAGAGGAGGAAGCTTAAAGCCGGTTTCACACCGCCGCGCGGCAACTCGCCGCCTCCATTCATTTCAATGAGGGAAGGGCGGCAGAGGGGAGGCGGTTACAAAAGCGGCTGTTGACCAAGAAGCCGTTGCCGCCCACGTGAACGCGCACAGATTCTGCCCTACCGCTCAGCTTTCCCAGTGTTGAAACTTTCGGCGGCGGCAGCAGCAGCCGCTTTTGAAAACGCCTGGCCCTTCCAAGGGCGTAGGAACCGGGGGGGACGGAGGGGACGTGTCCCCTCCAATATCGGAGACACCTAAAAATTATACCGGATCTGTCAGGTTTCAGATATGTGTCCCCCCCAATGTTAAACTCATCCCTACGGCCCTGGGCCCTTCACACCGCCGCGCTGAACCCTCCGGCAGCCAGGCGGTTATAAGGGTGGCTGCCGCACGGCGGTGTGCAAACGCCTTAAGTTTGTTTTACGGCTTGTTTCAAACTGAAACGCATGTTGAAGGGATCTCCAACACAGTGTTTAGAAGTGGCAGCGACTATTAATTTAGCCCTGGGATATATCAACTGCAGGCGAGTCGACGTGCCCCTGAACGTAGCTCTAAACAACGAAATTCTCGCAAACACACAGATTCTCTGTTGGAACAATTAGGAGTTCATCGCAGGAGAAGGTGAACTCGACTATTAAAATATTTGATTGTACCAAAATTCCTCACAAACACCAACGCGGCCATTGTCTGTTTTCTCAATGATTTATCCCCGGTTAGGCTGTTACAGATTCATTATTTTTCCAGTATTATGATTCTTATTCTTATGAACCTAGTTAAAAATGCAATATTAAAGTTGAGCAAGAGATGACAATTCAGCATTTGACAGTATTAAGAAAATTCCCTCTGCGATGTTACACCATGCTGTATCATTCTAAAAGGCTTGACAAGTCCATCAGGTGAATGAGGGGACTCCATACCTACTGTATTCTCTCTGGCCTGCCTACCACATGTATGATAATGTAATTAACAGCATTGTTACAGGTTTATAATGTATTTTTCTAAAAACTCATTTTATATGTATATTAATCATTTTTTTTGATGAAATACACTGCAATGATTATTCTTCATTTCTTTATAAAGCCCTTTCCCCCCCCACCCCCCCCTGCTCTCTAGATCTTTGAACAACTGTCTCTCTTTGGAGAGTATTGCCTTTCCTGGTTATATTTTGTTTTAATTTTCTTGCCAGTTCCTAGCTTGTTCAATTCATTAGCGACTATTTGTTTTTTTCTTGTCATAAGTATTTTACATGCTTGCGTTTAGTTTCCATGGTGTATGCTGTTGTTTTTTCTTATTAACCTCTTGCCATTTTATTTTAATAAAACATTCTCAGTAAGAGTTTTACTAACTTGCTGATATTTTTGTCTTGTGTTCTTAACCCATTCTGTGAATGTTCTACCGTGGTCTGGTTTCCGGACTAACACAAACATAATTGGTGTCTGGCCCCTTCCAACACACACACAATTACAGCCACACAAAGACACCAGCCCATGCACACTCATACTTAGACGCATGCACACATGTCATCCTACATCACACACACACACACACACACACACACACACACACACACACACAGCCTAACTGAAAAGTGCACGAGGTGATATCTGTTCCTTGCTCATGCACTCTCGCCTATGTTGCTGGAAAATAATAATCTGCTGTCACACTTCATTCTTCCCTCCACCACCCCCTCCCCAAACCAAATCACCTGTAACAACCCCCACCCCTTACCCCCACCTTGCGCTGGTGTCCGGGACATCTCTCCGCCTGTCCGTCTGCCCTTCTGGGATCCGTTGCAATCTAAAATGCAGTCACTGTGTGAGCTTGCATCTCAACCCTGCTTAACAGATGAACCATTTACTTTGGTCATTTCCCACTAATCACTGTTCACGTCAGAGAGCTGTGACCATGTGGCCAGGTTCACTACATATCCTGTATCGGGAAAGGCATAATGCTGGCATCTGGCGAGCCAAACGATTATTTCGTCCGGGAATCCTCTCCCATTTACACTTAGCCAGAGAATACAAGGGCAATCGTGTGATGTCATGCTAGTACAACAACAAAAAAGGATAAAATCCACTCTCGTGGACTGCCTCACAGGGCAAAATTATTGAAACACTGCAGTCTGAATGCGTAGGCCTATGCCACTTCTGCAGTGCAACAATGTGAAGGGCGTTATCTCTTCTACGTGCTCTACATCTAGGGCTTAAGCCCGGATAGCAGCGTGAGTTGTGTTGCCATCTGTTGTGTTTGTAGAGCACTTCCCTCCCTATAGCCTATGGGCTCGCTGCCATAATGGGTAATACCAAGCCATTTGGGAGTATTTATAATGCAAGAAGAGAAATGGCATGAAGCTCTGCAATGTGTACTGCTGTAAATAGCTTTCACATAATGCCTCCCTTTTTATTAATATAGTAGCATTGAGTGGGACCTTTCACACACACTCGTCGACTGTTAAGAGATTTCATTTAAATTCCAATTATCCACCAGGTTCCAAAATCTTCCCTCTTCGAACCCGTTTCTCCACTTTGTATCCACTCGTCGGAGGTGTTGACACTGACGCAAGCAAAAAATTAACACCATTAATCTGCTGTGCCACTTTAACACACTGAGAAACGCGTTTAACACACTCTGAGGTTTAGGAGTCAATATGTACAAAATGGCCTTAACATTCTTACTCATTTTAAATTCTCTGTAAATATTTGTTGTTGTTTTAAAGTGTCTAACAACTAACTTTCTTTTGTCTCTTACTCTCGTCTGAAATTAACATTTCTTTGTTTGTTTACATCTTAAAACTGCGGTGTCGTTCTCCATCTAACCAGCAATCAAGAGCCGGCCAGCCTGCCTAAACGAAAACTATTTTGCCATATTTATTTCTAATTTCCTTCTCCTTTTTTTTTTTTTTTTAAAATATGATTATTCCTACTATAAGCACAGCGATTATAGTATTTTCCTCTGGTTGCTGCTTAAACTATTCAGCTAGCCGTCCAAAATAATCTATGGGTATACCTTATGATCTCGCCCCTCCAAGTTCAGAAGGGTAAATCGAAAGGATAATATAAATCAATGTTATAATCCAGAGCACAATGCATTCAAAACACTAAATGTAACATCACTTCGGTAGCAGCAAAACGAAAGTGCCTTTTTGTGAGAAATTCGAATAGAATATTTTTATACCATATCATTCTTCCTCTCTTGATTTACAAGCTTTATAGCATAATGTGCTATAACTTTCTGGAAAAGCCATTTGTGCCTTTTTTTGTTATCTCGAAGTATACCCTCTCGGTAAAGTTCATGTTCAATGGCTCCTCTCATTGGTTGAGACTGAGAAGCCTTCTGCTCTTGATTGGACCACATTGTGCATTACCTTCATCTCAAGGTCAATCTCTTTTAAAAGTCCAACAGCGGGCATTCTCTAATAACTAATAATTAAACATTCCTCGGAGTGGAAGAACAGCAGGTCAGTCATATTCATGATGGTATCAGTGGTGCAAGTTGTTGACAAAGAACTGCACATTAAATGGAGAATGATTTTTTTGTCCCCACTGGAATTGTGATTTTATTATTCTTTGTGATGAATATATCTGGAATATATATAATGGAAAAATAAAAGAAGTGGTTATATTTTCCATGAGGTTGTCAAGTATATATGCGTATATTTCTACACACATATGTTTATATGTGTATATGTATACATGTATATATGTGTATATACATGAATAAATGTATATCGGTATTATATATATATATATATATATATATATGCGCGTGTGTGTGTATATATGTGTATATACTGTACATGTATGTGTATATATATATACTATATACCATACTATAATTTCCTTCCTATAGCGGTGCACTAAAACAAAATTGTTTTTCTATCCCTTTATTCATGGTGTCGTAAGGTTTTATGTGAAGTAGTTTTTATTTTGTGTTTCCTGTGTTATTTTTCTATATTTAGTGGGATAGACTGGGACATTTAGAGTTTGGGTTTAAAATATGTAATGGCTGTTGTGTTGCTCACACCAAAACAATAAAGAAAGCCGTGTGCAATAAACAAAGCATATTTATGATCCTCATTCACGCCCGTTTCTACTGGGATACTTCTCTCCTTGTGTCAGTCTGCGGTTATCTGGGTATTTCAGCTGGCTTTGCTTCAAGGTAAGTGCTTAGTAAAGGGTATAATCTTTCAGCAGTTGGTAGAATGACAATATTTCTAAACCCTCAAGAGTTCAGACCAAGCCCTCTGTTGGGTTTTCGATCAGATCTCTGAACTGTCAGAGAAGGAAGGGTCTGGGGTCATAACCCAAGGTCACTCTTGGGAGGTGATCATCGTGGTTGACTAGTAACTCGTCATTGGTTTATTTATTTGACTTTTCTAAAGAGCAACAAGGTAACCACCAGTTGAAAGACCTATGCCTTGTCTAAGCAGACGTAGAGCACTGTATTGTGTGCTGCAATTTCATAAAAACATTAACAATAAAAAACAAACAACCGTCAAGCCACACAACTTACTGTAGTTCCTTGATGTATAGACAGCCATAGTAATTGCTAAATGTAAAAAAAATCGTATGCTTTTTCAAACCTTCAAACTCCTTTTTACCCAGTATGAACCTCAAAAACATCACAAGCATTTTCTCAGCCTACCATGAACAGTGAACAGACTTATGTGACTTGAAAGACGTTCTCTTCGACTTAAAAATAAACATGCAGTGGCTGTGGCCCCATGGCCTGATGGGTTATTATCAGTGGTGTGTTTGAGTTATTTCGCTCCTATGGGGTTGATGATACCTTAAAGACCTGTTACAAGGTGAGCACAGCCAGCTGCTCTTGTAATGACATTAATCTTTACGGTATGTGTGGGGGCGGAGGAGATACGATCGGAGATTACAGATTTGGGTAATATCTTGGTCAATTTTTAAGGGGACATTATACCACCAGGTGTGAGGTTGGTTAGCCATTACAAGCCGTTTTGAAAATACCACACCTGGTGGTATATTGTATCACCTTTAAGGAAGGAAATAATAAAAATGACAAATCTCCCTGTCTGCCCCCCCCCCCCACACACACACACACACTTCCTCAATCTCTCTCTCTCTCTCTCTCTCTCTCTCTCATGCTCTCTCTCTCTCATGCTCTCGCTCTCTTTCATGCTCTCTCTCTCTCTCTCTCATGCTCTCTCTCTCTCTCATGCTCTCTCTCTCTCCCTCTCTCTCTATTGCTCCCTCTCTCTCTCTCTTGCTCCCTCTCTCTCTCTCGCTCTCTCTCTCTCTCATGCTCTCTCTCTCCCTCTCTCTCTCTCTCTCTCATGCTCTCTCTCCCTCTCTCCCTCTCTCTCTCTCTCTCTCTTGCTCTCTCTCTCTCTCTCATGCTCTCTCCCTTTCTCCCTCTCTCTCTCTCATGCTCTCTCTCTCCCTCTCTCCCTCTCTCTCTCTCATGCTCTCTCTC
>NC_136948.1:7667884-7687884 GCF_949987615.1 Pollachius pollachius | reverse complement strand
CACGTCTTCAAACCTCTTATCCGGGGTGGGGTCGCGGGGACAGCAGCCCCAGCAGGGGGCCCCCAGCCTTTCCTTTCCAGGGGCCACATTGACCAGCTCTGACGGGGGGGATCCCGAGGCGTTCCCAGGCCAGGGTTGAGATATCATCTCTCCACTTAGTCCTGGGTCTTCCCCGAGGCCTCCTCCCCGCTGGACGTCCCTGGAACAGCTCCCTAGGGAGGCACCCAGTGGGCATCCTTACCAGATTGCCCGAACCACCTCAACTGAGTTCTTTCTAAGTATCACCCGTCCTTCATGGCCATAGGAACAGATGTGAGGCTGAGAACTTTTCGGTGTGTTTGTTGTGTTTTTCTTTTGTGCGTGTTTTGTCTGCAGTTGTCAACTCTCCGGTGAGCTGATGTCCAAGGTGAAATTTGGTCACGGCGCAGTGAAGTTACAGCATGGCTGTTGTTGTGAAAGCTCCATCTTTCTGGTGGGATATCAGGGGCATTGCAGGAGTTTTAGTTTCGATAAATGTCATCTTTGATTTCTCACGAGTGTCTGTCATGATCATCGTACCATATTGACTACTGCCTATGAAATCTATTTATGTTTGAGTAACAAAAATACAGCCCACATACATTTGTGACCGCTGTGCTCTTATCTATGAAAACATTATGATTATATTTGTATATAGGTTGTGCTACAAATATGAACCGGAACACGCATTCTGTGTACTTTGTGCTTGAGACGATAAATTCTGTAGCATTCACTACTTTTACAAGACTTTTTTTTAGAGATCTTTTAGATAATCAGATTGGAAGAATACTCAGACTGCACCAAAATGTTTGGAAGCAGGTCTGTTTCACCAGATAAACAGGGGACAATTGTGGGAGAGTTGGTAAACAGCCAAACGTATTAAGTGTGGAGGAAATGGTGTCCCCAGCGTTACAGGGAAGCCGAGTCTGATTCGTTCATGTCTGCGCAAGTGCCTTTATAGAAATTGATTTACTATTCCTTCCATGGAGTTTTTTTTAGAGATCTGTGGAGATAGAATTAATCTCAATGACCTTTCTTTGGGTTTTTTCATTTATTAATTTAGCTTTTATTGGCAGTTTTGGGTGATAACTTCATCCAGCAAGCTTTGTTCGCAACCCTAATAATGTTATAATTGTGCAGAAAATAAAATGAGTGTCTTCACTGATTAAATCAAATAAATACAAAAATAATAGCAATTATGTCACTGTTATATTTCTCACAGCATAATTTAGGAGCTTCTAGGGTCATTTTGGTTATTAAATCTCATGAGTGAGAAACACTTTAACAGGCACAATCAGCCAGTATCTTCAGTCCTTTAGGGTGAATTCAGAATGAAGATAGTTAAACTCTTAAACGGTGCAAGGACCACTAAGATGTCATACATAATAAAATATATCAGTGTATAATGTGACATTGTGAAAGCTTAAACGCTGTATTATTTTCAGGGCAGCTGTCTGCACAGTGGTTGCTAAGAGCAACATGCAGAAAACATAAGGAAGGAGTTCATATTAAGGACTGAATTTGTTGGAGTAGAGGTAATCTCTGATAACAGAAACAATATCTCACAATATTTTTCTCTCTTCTTGCGTTCCTCTGATGTTGGGTGAATCCACAAACGCCCTTCCAGCCCATGGGTGTAGTTAACTGTTGGTCGTGGTCTTAATCAATCAGGGTTAATAATCTCATTCATATTGGCCGGCTGTAGGCGGCTGGGGTTGGATTGGACTGAAGCATTTGATTCTGTATTTCCTCCTGGAGAAGGTCTGCATTAACTAAGGGAAACGCATGCTGCTGTATGTGGGTGTGTTTACGTATGTGTGTGGTTGTGTGTGTGTGTGTGGTTGTGGGTTGTGCAAACAAATAGATATGCTTGAAGGAGGAATGAGGTTGCTGGCCACTGTCCAATCACAAATACACACACACACACACACACACATACAGACACACACACACACACACACACACACACGCACACATACACACGCACAGACAAGCTTAAATGTGCACAAGCATTAAAACACACACATGCACACACACACACACACACACACACACACACACACACACACACACACACACACAAAAAAGTAACCTTGGAATCACAATACAATTATCCGTAGCCAGCCACCTCCACACATTAACACAAATTGTTTTTTGCGCACTTGAGGGAACAAACAACAATCCTTTAACCAGTCCTTCTATGTTCCTACTTTTCTCCCGCCAAAAGTGGGTTCCGCTGCCTCCATCACCAGGCACGTTAATTTATTGGAAAAACCAGAACAAATGCCCTGCTCTCGTCTCCATCCCGGAGTGCACTGCAAGCAAAAATATCCAGATCCTCATAACAAATACATAAAATATGGCCCGCCGTTCCAAGGAGAATCCATATTGCATGTTTGTCTGGGCGGAAAAAGCCACGGATACATTTTGCTGCGCTGACTTTTCCAATTTCTACATCTGAGATTACCATCGCCTTCGAGTGCGCTGCTCATTTTGAAAAACAGAATTTCATTGAGCCGCTGCTGCAGTGGCTTCATGCCCCGGGGCTCTGTGGAGGGGAAGCAGGGAAGTGTATTAATACAGAGAGAGAGATAGAAAGTGTTATTTAAATCATCTCAACAGCATCACCTGGGGCTCGACATGTACGTTCAGCTGCTCCCAACACATGTTGGATGACTCAGTGTGTTTTCCTACAGTCACACAGAGACGCAGTACCTAGCGCATGGCCTCCTGTTTGAACCAGCCTCTCCAGGAGGAACCTAGCCCTAGCTAGGTTAGAGCAAATCCAGCTAAGTAGAAGTGAACCTGCTTGCTGGTGTTAATCAAACAGAAAAATGCTGGATGGCTATAGCCAGCTCAGATTATTAGAGTGGGTCAAGGAAAGTTGTTCTTGTGTTATAAGACACTTTTCATTCTTTGTTTGTTGTTCGGAATTTGGTGTATGGGTGTTTATGTGTGTTTGTGCTTGTGTGACCGTGGGTGATTTTTTATTTCCTAGGACTTGTGAATATTAAGCTTTTTTCCATTCTACAATTTTTTAATTTAGTAACATTATTTACGTATATGTATTGACGTATTTATTTAACACTTTCATGTAATTTGTGCAGCTGTGCATAATTTGACAGTGACATTATGGGGGTCTGTGATGCCACACACTAGCTAAAACCAAACACGACCAGTATCCTTTACATGGTGGTTCCCTTATAGCCGAGGAGTCAATTGATTCAATTAATGTATAAAATAGTGAAACTTTCAGTGACCACAGTGATGCATAAAACCTAAAGAAAATTGCATCTAGCATTATCTTATCTGATCTTCATTTAATTTGAATACATTTTTATTGTGTAAAATATGTAAGGATTAAGCATTACACGCTCCTCATTTGGTCTTTTAATTATTAACATCAATTCATTTTGCAGATAAAATGCAATTCAACAGTTTAAGCTGAGCTGATGTTGGTAAAGCGAGGGTCCAAGCTTCTGGCAACTGTCTGTGAAATCTATCGCCAGGGGCAACGCGATGCCATGGCCCTTCTCCTCTTGGCTGCGGGCTCAGAACCCGAGCGTTGGTTCTCCGCTAATGATGTCTTCCAGCCGTCTCTCGGTGCATGGTTTTCGGGCGGTTGCCTGGTTGACGGAGGCGGGATAACCCTGGACCGCGCAGACCAAGGATTCAGGGTTAGCCCTTTTCATCTCGGCTGTGGCCTCAGAATCCTAGCGCTTAAAGTCGCTCGTGGTGTCTTCCGGGCGCCACTTGGTGCATGGTTTCCGGGCGGTTGCCAGGGTTACGGAGTGTTATCGCTCCGGACCGTGTGGACCAGAGCTTCAGGGTCAGTCCTTTTCCTCTTAGCTGTCGCTCAAGATCTCCTCCGGGCCCCTATTGGTGCATGGTTTTTCTGGGGCGGTTGGCCAGGCGACAGAGACGTGGTCAGGCTGCGGACACCAGACCTCCAGGTACGCTGAGGGCCTGGAGGTCCTGGAGTCTCGTTGATGTCGTACGTACCTCCCATTCGATTTCTAGCTCCAAACTCACCGTCACGTCTCTGTTCCTCCAGACACCTCCAGGGTTAAAGCCGGCTTTGAATACGGTGTTGGATAGTTGGTTGCCATGGCTCTTTGGCAGACCTGCCAGAGGGGTTCACTGGCTCCATAGAGTCAGTCATAATGGCCACGATGATACTAACATATCTTGCGTCCAACCCTTTACTCGTGTGTGAGGGCTTAGAGGGGATATTCAATGCAACATTTCTAACATAAATGATTAAGCTCTGAACGACACCGACTCATACTGCTGTCCAGTGAACACCAGCGTCTGTCATTAGCCAGGAATCTATCAATCTCTCTGTTACTTAGGATACTTCCCCCCCTCCCCCCTCCCCATCCGCGTGTCTGTGACTGATTGTCTGGGTGTCCTCGAGTTTTACTCTACGGCCTCTGGGTTGTTTTTGTTAAAGCATTAGGGTGTCACCTATGGCATCACAATGCACTTGTTTTCGTTCAATTTCAAGTTTGTCTTTCATTGTCAGAACTTGGAACTTGGCCTTGGGCCCAAACCAATGTACTGTGAAGTCACAGGTGTAACCCTAACATTTTAACAGAAACAGTCATTGCGGTAGATCAGGAACAGGTTTTAAGGAATAGGGACAATAGTGATGCTAAACTAATGATATGAATATAGTGAATGCTTGGCTTAGTGAGTAATACCAGTAATACCAATATAATGACTTAAATAGTAGTAATTGTTCCTGATTTATATATATATGTATATGTATCATATTATATATAGCTAATGATATATAAATATTATATCATATCATTTATATTGGTTGGTGGGACTGTCAATATATATGGTTCTGACCCACGAAGAAGACAATGTCAGAGCTGAAACCGAGGTTGCGGTGTGTGTGTGTGTGTGTGTGTGTGTGTGTGTGTGTGTGTGTGTGTGCGTGTGCGTGTGTGTGCGTGTGCGTGTGTGTGTGTGTGCGCATCCCCTATCTCAGGAGGATCATCGTTTGCTTCCCGTTCTCCCAGAACAATTAAGCCAAGCCTCTTTACTGTATCTCTGCGCCAATGAATTTTAATATTTAAACAGCCACGCAGAGACTCCTGTGCACCGCCGACCCGAGATTAGAATAAACCTATTTAAATATTGATAGTCATAAATAAACAGTCCAATTAGGAGATCTTTGGCGGTGCATCGGCATGCCGGCGTAGGTAGGGGAGGGGACCGAAAGGTTTAGCCCAAATGCTGATTAGCTGGGTAAACAGCAGCGAAGGTGACTCGAAGGGCAGACGGATAGACACACGCTAAAGAAACTGAACGTTACGGCTGGACAGGTGGGGCGAGAGCCAGGAGGAGTGTCTGTGAAGTATATTTATCAGTAAACCTACTGAGTGGTCTTTGCAAGGCCACTGTTAGAGTCAACGTTTGACTGAACTCTGTAATGTTTCACTAGTTTTGTGTTTCTGGTTTGAAATGTGAAGACGGAAACAAGCGTAATAACGTATTTTATTATGCTTTGTGTGGTGTACATTCGCCATTCTTGTACTGGATGTGTAATATTTCCAAATAGATTCTGGGATATGGTTTTTACTCTTTCTCATGAGGATGCACTCTGGAAACTGGAGACAAAACACAAATCCTTTGCAAGCTGGCCACGTGCAATCTTGTGACTGACAGTGATTCATTCATGGTGTGAAGGAGACATGATGAGGGTCTGATTAAGGAGGTAGGAGAGGGTGCTTCAATGTTAACTACGCTCAGTAGGCTGATTGAATGAGAACTTTCACAGACACAGAACTTTGGAATAATCATGTATTTAAATGGTTCACGTGAATGCTTCCTTTCTCACTCGTCATGTACTGTTCTCACAACACAAAGAACACAAGAAGAGAAACGTTGTAGCCTTAGTGCTACGGAACTTTTAAGCCTTTACAATAAGGGGAATTTGCTGACGCTTTTGTCCAAAGCTACTTACAACCATTCATTCACAAACCATCACACCGACAGCAGAGTCAACCACGAAAGGAGACAGCCAGCTTGTCGGGAGCAGTTAGGGTAAGGTGCCTTGCTCAGGGGCAACTAGGAGGAGCCGGGGATCGAACTAGCAACCTTCCGGTGACCAGCCAACCCGCTCTACCTCCTGAGCTACTGCTCCAAAAAGCCTACACTGTATACCATAAACCCTAACACAAAACCCCTCCACCCTTAACCTCAACCCATAAGCCCTAAACACGTAACAATGACTCCTTAAGCACTTGAACCCCTGAACCCTTAACCCTTAATCCTAAAGCCTATACCAGAAACCCTCAAACCCATCCCTTAAATCCTGGACACTAAACCCTTTATTCAGATGTAAAATTCCGACAGCACTACACAGCGAGCGGCTGAGCCAACAGCAAACGGCACAGATGTTCACATAGCCACATGTATGCACACCCGGACCACACACACGCATACGCACACACACACGCACGCACACACACACACACACACACACACACACACACACACACACACACACCTACACACACACACACACACACGCACAAACACACTCTGGTTTAAGCTCATAAATTCATGAGACAACGTTTATGCCAGGCAGAGCAGACTTACATGACAGCCTCCTGACAGCTCCCGTACACAAGAATATATATATATATATATATATTTATATATATATGTGTATTCAAAAAGTAACTCAGAAGCAAGACAAGAGTCGAGAGGGGGTGTTGGGGTTATGCATGTGTGTGTGTGTGTGTGCATGTGTACTAGCGTGCGTTTGCATTGGCATGTGCGTGTGTTTGTGTGTGTAAGTGTGAGGCGAGCGTATGTGTGTGCGCGTAGCTGTGTGACCCTGTGTGTGCATGTGTCTGTGTGTGTGTGTGTAAGTGTGAGGGGAGCGTATGTGTGTGCGCGTAGCTGTGTGACCCTGTGTGTGCATGTGTCTGTGTGTGTGTGTGTGTGTGTTAGTGTGTGGCAAGCTTAAATGTGTGGGTGCGTGCCTCTGTTTTCCCGTGTGCGTGCCTTGTGTGCGCGTGAAGTGGAGGTATGGGAGAGGTTGTAGGAGAAGAAACAACACATGAATAAGATCTGAATGAAACATGGGCCGGGCGCGGTCTGGGCAGGGGTGGAGACGGGGCGGAGGTGTGATGTGCTGCGGCCTCGGTGTCTGACAAGAGGGGCGGGGGGGGGCACCAGTGGTTGACAGGCGGCCTGGTGGTGATGAACCTGGGGGAGGTGGAGGTAAAGGTGGAGGTGGAGGCTTCTGCTCACCTGCTCCTCTGGAACCACCCCCCAGGGCCGTGTGGACTTCCTCCACCCGGCCCCACCTGTCAGCCCTGTGGCCACACACACACACACACACACACACATAAGAACACACCCATACACACATATACACATACACACAGACAAACAGGTGGAGGGAGACAAAAGTATAGGGCTCTTTATACATACACCATTGCGTAACATTAGATCCCCATGGACACACACACACACGCAGACGCACACACACACACACACACACACACACGAACACACGCACATACGGTACACACACAAACACCCACACATAAATACACAAACCCACATACACACACACACACACACACACACACACACACACACACACACACACACATACAAACACCCACATACCCACAGACACTGACAAGGGGTAAAGGTAGACAAATACCAAAAACAACAAAAGTTAATCTAATGGGATAAAGAGCTCTATACACATACACCATTGCATTAACATTAGATCCCAATGAACACACACACACACACACACACACACACACACACACACACACACACACACACTCACTGCACGGTGTGCCAGGTCATCAGTGAGCAGATGGAGGTAGGCAGCAGCAACAGACCTCACAGTAAACACAAAAACCAAAGCTGCTGACAAAAGGTGTTGAGAAGGGCTAACCACGGTGTTGCACCATCACAGCACTTCAATCCTCATCGGATTCCAGCTGTTTGAATTCAAAGTTATAAGAGGGAAGGTTGCATGATAATGGGCATCATCCTTGACTCTTCCTGGTCGAATGTGGCAGGGAGAGAGCGGTTCAATTTGATTGCTTCAAATAGGGATCTCGGTAGCGCTTGCTGCGCTCCCAGTGATTCACAACTATTGATTCATAATGCATGTAATAATGACCCGTGTTACTTTCGGGTTACAAGCCATGATGGGGTGCAGGAGTCTCTCTCTCGCTCTCTCTCTCTCTCTCTCTCTCTCTCTCTCTCTCTCTCTTTCCACCTGAATCCGCCATCATGCTCACTCTCTCTTCTCATCTTTTCTTTTCTAGCGCTCCAGATTTTGCTCTTCTAAATCCCTCCCTCTCCTTCTCTCTCTCTCCTCTCTCGCCCTCCCCCTCTCCCTCTCACGCCCTCTCTCTCCCTCTCCCCCTCTACCCCCCCTCTCCCCATCTCCCCCTCTCCCCTTCTCCCCCCCTCTCTCTCTCTCTCTCCCTCTCCCCCCCTCTCTCTCTCTCGCCCTCTCCCCCCCCTCTCTCTCTCTCTCCCTCTCCCCCTCTCCCAATCTCCCCTCTCCCCTTCTCCCCCCCTCTCTCTCTCCCTCTCCCCCCCCTCTCTCTCTCTCTCTCCCTCTCCCCCTCTCCCAATCTCCCCTCTCCCCTTCTCCCCCCCCCCCCTCTCTCTCTATATCTAGATTCTGTTTTGTGTTTCCTGTGAGGGAGGCCGGGCAGTGAGTGTGCGACACAAGAGAAGAAAAGTGTTAATTCATAAATTCATAACACGCTTTTACCCTATTCTCCGAGCACAGACACCTCCTTCCTCTCCCATTGTCAATAATTTCTTTCCCTTCTCGCACATGGCATAATTTTCACCCAGTTTATGGAATACTGACGATCTGAAATGTGGCTCTTAGGAGCCCTCAAAGAGAAGAAGGCACTAGCCTCCACTGGGCAACAACACAGTCTCACTCCAAGTTCGTCAAAAATCGACGATGTTCAGGGGCTTTTCGCGTTAACTGCTAACGCAAAGGGTGTCCTTGTGCGTCTTCATTCGACGTAGGGGGTTTTCAACTCCCTTTCAAATACCTCCATGGCGATATTTGACGCCTAGGGAAAGCGCTCCCGCAAATCTTTTTTCGTAGGATGGTACTGAAATCGGTTAGGCACTGAAATGGGTTAGGGTTAGGGTAGTAGTGGTTAGGGTTAGGGTTACGCACTGTTTGCTGTGGAGGGATTACATTTGAAAAACCCCTGCGTCATTTGAAGATGCACAAGGACACCCTTTGCGTCAGCAGCTAACGCGAAAAGCCCCTGAACAAGCTTCATTTTTTGACGAACTCGGAGGGAGACTTTGTTGTTGCACAGTTTGCTAGCGAGACGCAGTTGCCCAGTGTAGGTCAGTGCCTTCTTAAATTTGAGGGCCCCTAAGAGCCACATTTCAGATCATCTGTATTTCATAAACGCTGCGAGATTTTTTCCGTGTGCGAGAAGGGAAAGAAATTCTTGACAATGGGAGAGGAAGGAGGTGAGACTGCGTTGTGTGCAACGCATTCCTTCTCTCCTCAATAAAAGAAAGACTTTCGATTCAAGCTGTCAGAGAAATTCAGACTGTACCGTCAACTTGAAAAGAATATAATTATACTTCAGATGCTCATAAGAGGAATTATTTTCAGAGCAGAGGAGCCCGAATGCCTCTATTGTGGAACACTTGAGTCTTGTGAATGGAATTAAAAAACCCTCACCTTGCATTGTCTTCATTGAGGACAGCGGTATAGGGACAGGTGATACCTGTGTGAACTGCTATGTGGGTGCAGCTTATGTCAGGGGGGTGGGGGGTGGAGGGAAGGCAGGTGCATAGCAGGATAGTCTAGTGGTGAAGGTGTTTGACTCCAAGTTCGAAGGCCCTGAGTTTGATTCCCAATGTCTACCAGCCTTCCTGTAGGCATCTTTGAGCAGGATGCCTCAAGGAGGCCTGTTGTTCCATAATGACATGAATCTGGAATTGAAGGGGACTATACGTCGTTCTGGATAACCACGTACCCTAATGAACTATCTATATAACCTGTGCACGTGCATGTGGGTGTGTGTCTCACAAGTTGCAATAATCACATCGACAGCTGCAGGAATAAATACAAAGGGGAAAAACCGAGTCTGACTGAGTGTGGAGATGATAGCAAATCAGGTATCAGACGAAACAAGGTACCAATCAGACACCAATCAGACATGTCCACACCGCTACTGGGAGACTGAACCCTTCAACATAGAAATTACATAAGACCACACAAAAATAAATCTACAAAAGAAGACAGAATTCTAAAGTCGGCTTAGCTCAGGAGGTAGAGCAGTTGTCTTGTAACCGAAAAGTTGCTACTTCGATGCCCAGCTCCTCCTAGCTGAGTGTTGATGTGTCCCTGAGCAAGACACTTAACCCTGGCGAGCTGGCTGTCGCCTTGCATGGTTGACTCTGCCGACGGTGTGTCAATGTGTGTATTAACCGGTGTAAGTCGCTTTTGATAAAAGCGTCTGCTAAATGTGCTACTTGTAAAACTCCAATAAGAAGTGCCCTCCCCTTCCATGGAAAAAACACTAACAGCATGTGACCATCAGCCACTATGGGTACTTTCTCCCATACTATTTCATATCAGATCATGATTTTTCAAATAAAGCTCTCTCTCCTACCGTGGCTTTGTCAAGTCCTCAGCTCATCTCTCTTCACCACAAATGAATAAATACTTCTCTCAATCCAACCTGGTCTTTCTCAGCTGCTTCAGATAAACAACAATGGGTTAGAACAGAAGGAGGGGAGACTCAGTGTGTTGGTTTAAATACATTTTATAAGACAAAGATAAAAATAGGTAACATGAAATGAAGAAAAAACAGAAGCCAAAATGTCAGTTATGTAATGTGACAGTTTGACACAATTCAGCCCTCCCCGTAAAAAATTACGGGGAGGGGTCGTGTTGGTGGGGGTCTAAAACATCATTGGGGGGAAATTGTGGGCACGTTGTCTAGGATACCGCCGTCTGACAGCTAAGCCCCCACCGTCCCTGTCTCACCAATATAACTGTCTCCAGGGAACTGACGCGCCATTGGTCCAATAACAGAACCATATTTCCTGCCCACTGACAACACTAGAGGGATTGGTGGAAGGGGTGGGAGAGAGAGAGAGAAGGGCAGGTGGGAGGGAGAGGTAACAGAGAGCAAAGTTGGGGAGGAGAGAGAGAGAGAGAGAGAGAGAGAAAGAGAGAGAGAGGAATAGAGAGAGAGAGAGAGCGATTGAGAGAGAGAGAGAGAGAGAGAGAGAGCAAGACAGAGAGAGAGAGAGTGAGAGAGAGAGAGAGAGAGAGAGCAAGTGAGAGGGGAGAGAGTAGAGAGAGGGGGGAAAAGCACAAGGTGGTGGGGCAAAAGGTTTGGAGAGGGGTCAAGAGAGAGAGCGATAGATCGAGGTGGTGACAACATAAAAAGCGAGAGATAGAGAGAAAGAGAGAAATCGAGACCTGTCACGTGTACACGTTGTGTCATCAAGGAAGAGGTGCTAAACGCTGGCAATCAGCAGAGATTCATCAGCCCCTCTCTTCCTGCCAGAAGAGGCAGCGCTTTGTAATTACAGATGCCTCAGCCATCCACACCAGCTGTAATTGTGCCCAATTTATGTTAGAATGCTTCAAAGGGGCCTATAATTTGTATCGCTTCAGCTTTATGTTAATGTCCTTGCCTCGTCTGTGGCACCCGGTCGATGACGTAAAGCTCACACAAACACACACACACACACACACACACACACACACACGCACACACACACACACACGTGTACGTGCGGAGATGTACACTGGAGAGAGAAACTCTGTGCCCTCGGAGGATATAGTTTAAAACAAAGAAGATCGCAGCCATTTAGATGAAGGAATGCTTGTTGCGGGCAGCTGGATAAGTGTTTTATAGGGCCGGTCACGGCCGGTCACAAACACAGACAAGCCACTGAATCATATTGAGCTTCCATTTATTCGGTCCGCAAAGTGTGCGTGGCTTTCTGTCCGCCAGGAGAATTATTCTGTGTTAATGGCCACCATTCTATTGACCCATGTTGCTCCGTGTCACAGAACACGCTGAACAAGGAAGCTTAACCCTGTAGGTGGACTACTTTAAAACAAAAGTACCCAGGAAGATGCAGCGGCAACAACGACAAGCGACAACAAATAAATGGGGAGGAGGAAAAACCATGCTTTCGGGGTCAGAGGTCAGTCTGCCTCACAGTATATATGACACGGGCGAGTCAAGGCCACCTCTCTGTAAGTCTCGCCATCTCCCCATCGTCCTCCCCTTACCACCTTCCCGATCCCCCTCTCAATATAACACCCACCACAACCACCACCACCACCACCACCACCACCCCCATCACCCCCACCACCATCATTTCACCACCTGCAGCAATACCACCACCACCACCAACATCGTCACCTGGCCTCCTCTCTCTCTCTCTCTCTCTCTCTCTCTCTCTCACTAGGATGTGTAATGAACGGACCTGTCACTATTAGCATCACTCAGTAATTCACACCCCATTCCCCCAACGCCTCCCCCCCCTCACACACACACACATGTACACACACACTTACATGAACCATCAATTTTTCCTCTCCCCCCTTTTAACGTCCTCACACTACGAGTTTTCATCTAGCTTCTGTCGCTCTCCCACTCGTCAGGACAGCCTAATGAATCACTGTAATGTCATAATGAATTGACCGGCAGGATGCTATATTGATCCCCGGGGAACCAGAGCCTGGTTTTAGTGAGGTCTAATGCCCCCCCCCTGAATTTTGTGTGTGTGTGTTTACCTGCATGTGTATTTGAGTGTGTGTGTGTGTGTGTGTGTGTGTGGGGGGGGGGATGAGGGCAGTGCAGCAGACACATTCTAAAAGTACTTTGATAGACACAACACATTATTATTTAAGCCTTGGCCCTCTCTCTACAACACACACACATATAAACACACACACATACAGACACAGACACACACACACACACACACACACACACACACACGCACTGCCTCCCGCAGACAGCTTGTGTTACAAGTGTCACGGTATAGCGATGAAATTCCCTTCATCAGGGAATTAGCTCAGTATTTCAGGTTGTCTCAAATCAGACAGGGGAAAGCTTTACGGCTTATTAAAGTGTCGTCACGGCGCCGCTGCTAAGGATGCTGGGGGATTTGGCAGCCGGCTTTGAGGACGGATCACTCAGATCTTTTCGGGACGTGGAGGGGCTCGGGTTAGATAAGGCGTTGATGTGAAAGGCTAATTTGATGCCGCATTACAGCTGTGAAATTACACCATTCATCACAAGCTGGACAACTCCCTCCGCTGTTTTGGTTGTCCCAGTTTATGTTGATGTTGAATATTGCATGGCACCTCCTCGACGTGATCGGAGAGCCTAGAAAATGTCATCATTTTAGATCGCTGCTGTTTTGGAAGGTCGAGAAAGGCAATTTCCTTAAATGAGAAAGGTGAAAAACACAAAGCCATCTGGGTGTTTTGGCCACAGTGCAGATGTTCTGTCGCAGCTCTCAGCGAAGCCTTCTAAAAGATACACATGGCACTAGCTCTTTATCCTTGGGAAAAGCTTGTATAAATAAACATGTTTTTTTAATATCTAAAAAGTTGTTATTTGTGTGAGTGAAGGTATCAAAAGCTTATGTAAGACATGGTTAACCCTTGTATTGCATTGAAAGCATTCTTCTGGGGCTGAGTAGAAAATTGTGCATTTACCCAGTATTGCATATTTGGCATGAGGCTGTACACAGTCCAAGTCCCGAGCCATGTGCGAGAGAAATAAAAAGAAGGGACGCAAAAGTGACAGTGGAGAATAATGCGAAGAATCACGCTTTTATTCATGAATGGGATTATTTTCCCTATACTCGTTGTCCATCTAGAACTGAACAGACTTATTTTCTATGGAGTCACAGGCTGGTAACCGGCCTTATTCATTTGAATGAATCTGTGGCATCACTACTAAGTCACTTTCGTTTAACACTTCCTATGTATAGAATATGGGGTACAATAGAACATGGCTCTCTGTAAAATACCTGGGCCGTCACAGAATTCAGGTAGAAAGGCTTTAAAAGTTGAGGGACAGGCAACGATTGCCCACAAAGGAAGTTGGTATTCATCAGGATTCCTTTTTTCACATCACTAGTATAAACGTGTCCGGGTTTGTATCATATGTGCATGATTACTTATTCATGGGCCTAGCTTTATCAGGCCCTGAGGCTTTGAGAATGTTTTGTGCTGTATAGCCCCTGTGACTTCCTGACTCTGCACTGCCATTACACACACAAACCAACACACACCCACACACACACACCCTCACAAACACACACACACACAAACACACACACACACACACACACACGCACAAAACACATACACACACAAAGACACAATGGAGTCAGCCACTAAAGTCTGCCATGAACCAAATCCACTACTACCCACCTCACAAACCCAACCCTCTCTCTCTCTCTCTCTCTCTCTCTCTCCGGCGCCTGAAACACGCAGCAAGAAAATGAAGTGCTCTTCACATGGAGGATACTCAAGCGTGACCCCACCCCATTCTCCCATCCCCCTGTCACCCCTCTTCCCCTCCCTCTCTGTCCATCTCTCTAACTCTATCTTCCGACCTCGAGCATATTTGTTTGCTATTCCTCTCATACCACCCTACCAGTGGCCTCAGACAGTTTTAGAAACCCTTACCCTAAAACCAAACCCTGGCACCGAAACCCTGACCCTTTAAACAAATCCTTGAATCCAAAACCTTTTCCAAATACACCCCTACCCCCCTGGAATCCAACCACGGTCCCCGGCGTCCCAATATATGGCCTTCAAACTTCAGACGAAAAACCTTAAAATCGAACTGTAGAAAACCCTTAAAAGACCCTTGCTCTCTCTCTTACAGTTTCACCTCTTCTATGTTTCCCTATTTATCTCCACCTCCCCCCTCTCTCTCTCTCTCTCTCTCTCTCTCTCTCTCTCTCTCTCTCTCTCTCTCTCTCGCTCTGTCTTTCTCTCTCTCTCTCTGTCTCTCTCTCTCTCTCTCTCTGTCTCTCTGTCTCTCTCTCTCTCTCTCTCTCCTTCTCTCTCTCTATCTGTCTCTCTCTCTCTCTCTGGATCTCTCTCTCTCCTTCTCTCTCTCTCTCTCCCTCTCTCTCTCTCTCTCTCCCTCTCTCTCCTCTCTCTCTCTCTCTCTCTCCTCTCTCGCCCTCCCTCGACCTCCCTCGCCCTCTCTCGGCCTATCTGTAAGTCCTTTGTTTCCCCTCTCTGCCGTGCCCTCGTGGTGATGTGCTCGGTGGGATTAGTGGGTGGAAGCTGTGCCAGCCCTGTGTGCCTCTCGCCTTGGTCTGCATGGCTGACTGTATTAACCGTAAGCAGCTTTGCTTGATAGGCCGCTATCCGGCTTTAATTACCACAAGCCCACAAAGTCGGTGGAGAGCCTGCTCCCCGCTCAACAAGCAGGACGAGCAAGGGATGCTATAGCCTTCAAATAGTAAGCGGAAAGCTATATCAAATCACAAGGAGAAAAGAGTTACTGAATCTGACAGGCTCAATTGAGGTAGGTCATGAGATCATTTACCCATGACTCTTGAACTATGACAAGCAACCACCGGTGATCACCTGGGCACTATTTTGAGCCAATCAGACGAAGGTAATAGCAATCGCTTGTGTTTCACCAGAGATTGGTAAAATAGGGGTTATTAAGCCTTATTATGGATGTTATTAAGCCTCACATCTCATCGTCATTATGGATGAGATGTGAGGAGAATGGGTATGATGAGGTTTTCACCAGCATAATTTGTGTGCCAGGTGGGAATAAAAAATGTAAATGTGAAAGTAACACTTTCAGCAGATCTTTACAATTACATCCGCGTTAACTATTATATTATGTGTTCATAGCAGGAGGATACAAAGCGTCCAGGGACCCACCGATGTGATCATCTCATACCTCGGGTACTGGTGTGTCACGGGGACACGGCTTGACCAGGCGCTGACCTGGTGGGCTCCGGGTGGTCATCACATCTCCCCATGGCAGGGAAAGGGAGATTTTTTACTTCACATTAGCATAACTGTCCAGTGTACCCATGCTCCACAAGACACTCAGAAGCTGGTTGGACGTGGCAAGGCGAGGCAACTTTATTTATGCGGCACTTTTCATGCACAAAGCAGACTCATAGTGCTTTACATAGAAACATCGTCATACAATAAAATGAAATAATAAAAATAAAATAGATAAGTAAAAAGTAATAAAATAAGTAAAAGGAAGAAGGCCATGGGAGGGATATGTTTTTCTAAAGGGGTTTGTTGGAATACAGTCTTCTTTCTTTTAAAAACACATACCGCTATAGACACTTAGGAAAGGAAGTGGTGAATACACTGCCTTCACAGAGGATACAATGTGTTTTTGATGTGGTTTGACAGAGAGCCAACATTTGTTTTTCCCGTAAATAAAATCCAAATGACTCAAGATGTGAATGACTACTTGCCTGCTCTGTTGAACCCCTAATGTAATTAGCTTAACAACCTGGCTCTAAAAGGTTACAGTGCTGTACCATGAATTAATTACCCCAAAGAGCACCGCTGGAAGTCACCATAATAACTTTGCACTTAGGGAGGAAAGGTTGAATAAAAGCCAAGCGTGTAGACCAGAGCTTCAATGACAAACTTGATAGACGCCGTTGAGCAAAGTAGTAAAACCAAGGAAGCAGGCCGAGACATGGCAATTGAAAATAACGTTAGCGTATTCACTGTCATCTGTATTTATTTGAGAAAGGGTGACAGAGTTTAGCTCAGTCCGTTGGGACTTGGCTAGGGGACTTAGAGGTCCCACCTGGTATGATGTTGACTGGCGGTTGAGAAGACGTTTTGTTATCAAATTATTTGTAGGGGTACACAACATCCTACAATTTTTGTCATAAATGATTTGTTAAAAATAAATATTTACATTAATCTAGTGATGCTGAATATAAAGAGTTTCTGCATACCCCACCTCAATGTCTACTGATTCAGTGAATTTTGTTTTATTCACAGAAAAGTAACAATGAAACTGGGCATGACAATCTTGGTCCTATTCACACTGGCCCTTTTGGTTACTGACATTCAAGGCCATGGAAGTCGAGAAATGGATGATGAGACATATGATGTCATTGTTAAAGCACTGGGAGGACAGTTTTGCATTCCTGTTAAAGAAAGGACAAGGGTCCAACGCGCTGCCCTTGTTCGTCTCTGGAGGAATAAGCACTTGTTTGGGCGACGGACGATTGGACGATTGGAAGACGGCAAGACGTTGATATACGATGGGAAATTGGTGGCAAAAATGACAAGCCTTAAAGGCATTGTGAAGACAGGGCTTGAAGAGGCCAAGGGTTGTGGTGCCAGAAAACTTAACGTATACCTAAAGGATAAGTATTCTGGCATCAGTACACAAAATGTGCTAAAGGTATTGGACAGGTCCAGGCGCTGTCAACTTCGCAGAGCTACTTTTCAAAACATAGAAATGTTAGATATAGGTACATTCTAACCATCCTTGATGTGTGTAGCAGATACATATGGCTACGCCCTCTGAAGAGCAAAGAGAGCAAAGAGATTGCTAACCATCTCATTGAAATCTACACTGAACATGGCCCACCCAACATTTTGCAGCATGATCAGGGCAAAGAATTCAAAGGTGCAATCCAGAAGCTGATGGAATTATATCAGGTCAAAGTCATTCAGAGCTCTCCATACCACCCCCAGAGCCAAGGTAAAGTTGAGAGAACACACCAGGTGCTACGTCAAAAAATCATGTATGACTTTGTGAATTTCAAACGAGGTGGTGTTAACTGGGCAGCACATATGCCAAATTATGCAAGAGTTATGAATCTGGACAAAAAAGAGGTTCTCAAATGGATGTCTCCATTTGAAGTGTATTATGGGCGGAAGAATAACATCAGGACTCTTCACTTATCCAGCAATACAGGTGATGCTAGCCCCGGCTCAGTTTCTGATGCAGTTCCTGAAGACTTAGAACAGAACATGAGTAAGTTTGAGCAAAACCGCAGGAAGATACGAAGGAGGGCATTAAAGGCTAGGGAGCATTTCATGAAACATGTGACTAAATCAAGGGGAAATCCACCACCATCAGTTTACAACTTACAGGACAAAGTGTTGGTGAGGGTCAGCACAGGTCCCAGATTTTCAAAACGATACGCTGTGATACCAGGTATAGTTGTCAAAAGAAATGCAGATCTGTCAAAATACAAAGTCAAGTTCCGAATGCTAGGCAACCCAGGACATCAACATATCAAATGGTTTGCAGTATGTGATGTGACAAGTATCACAAGGGAGCGTGAGAAGCATTGTTCTGAGCAAAAGGCCAGAAAACATCAACGCATACAGTTGTTACAGCCCATCACCCATGGAATGAGGTTAGAATCCTTTGGATCACTAGGTTTCAGGACTCGTTTGGACCCTAATTCAGATGGCAGCTGCCAGTTTGCTGCCATGGTTGACCAACTTGCCTCACTTGGAATTTTTCGGTCTGCAACATCTTTAAGGCAAGAAATTGTATCAGACCTAATGCTTCACCCACATGCCATGAATGGAATTCATCTTTCTAATTTTGTGGAAAGGCAATGGCATGACTATGTGCAAAGCATGGAGCACAGTGGTACATATGGTGATCATTTGACTCTACAAAGAACATCAACCATATTCAATGTACAGTTTAATGATTGTGTCAACGCTTGGAGTTGATGCAACAGCAATAGTATCCCCACATGGTCACTATGATGAAAGTCTGCCATTGCTGATTCTAGGCCATTTTGCTGAAGGTTGTGGGGACCATTATGTTAGTCTTGATGGACCAGTCAGACCATTCATTCGAAGAATTCAGAGAGCGGAGAAGCAGAGGGTGCTTCTTTATAATACTGGCTCTGATGCTGTCCCTGACTCGGACCACCATTCAAACCCTGACTCTGACTATCACTCTGACCCCAACAATTACCCTCCTGGAGATTCCAGTGATGTCCTACATGGTGACTCATGTGATGACCCTCCTGGAAATTCCAGTGATGTCCTACATGGTGACTCATGTGATGACCCTCCTGGAAATTCCAATGATGGCCTACATGGTGACTCATGTGATGTTCCTTATGGTGATCCCAATGATGTCCTACATGGTGACTCATGTGATGTTCCTTATGGTGATCCCAATGATGTCCTACATGGTGACTCATGTGATGTTCCTTATGGTGATCCCAATGATGTCCTACATGGTGACTCATGTGATGTTCCTTATGGTGATCCCAATGATGTCCTACATGGTGACCTCCACACTGTCCGTTACACTGACCTTGATACTGTTCCTTCTGCATGTCCTACAGTGCCAAAACATATATTTCCTGCTGACCCTGACTTCATTGCTAGCCCTAATTTGCCTTTGATTGTACTGTCAACCATTATCCAGTATTGCCTGTTGATGGATATGACAATGCTGGGCACCTTCAACAGAGTTTCCAACTTGTTCAGAGAGCTAACCCTAAGAATTTTTATACGTGATTCTTTGGTGGAATGTTTAAATATTGTGACAGATGAAGACTGCAGCATTAGTATTTGTAGGTTATATAAAGCAGCTGGACGTAATAGTGGCCTTGCATCCAACATCAGGCAGCTCTTCAGCCAAAATCCCAGGTGGATTACAGCATGGATCGTGATTCGATTTATATCCTTTGGATGGTTCCATATTAAAGACATTCATTGGAAGAAATAAAGTGATTTGAGTGATCACTGGCACAGTCACTGACCACTGACAAATGGAGCCCCCTTGACTTTATTTTTGTTGGCAACTATAATTTATGATCATGTTTATAGGCATATTGTTTGGTTAAATTTATTTGGACTTTTGTGTACTTTTGTGTCCTGACTGGCTGTGTTTACATTAAAAGAGCCTTTGAGCTGGTTCATGTTTTCTATG
>NC_136948.1:7655384-7662884 GCF_949987615.1 Pollachius pollachius | reverse complement strand
GAACAAATCTATCTCAAGAACCTATGTCTCCTGTCTGGATAGACTTCCCGCTATTTGGAATTTTGTTAAAAACTGTAAATTTGTTAAAGATCCTAGGTTTTTTGCCTTAGGCAAAAATCAACCTCAAGATGGACTTCTATGATCGTGAGTCCAAAACAAAAGACAAAACAACAAATAAAATCATTGAAATTTAACTTTTCATCGAAAGGTGTGGTTAATTTAACCCAATCGACATTAAACTTGGTGTAGTTAAAGACTTGTGGGTCAAGATGAACTTCTCGAAATAGTCAGGGAAATACGGGGCGCTGACCAATGAACTGAAATTCTAATTTGGAAGGTTATATTTTCGGACCCCTTTAACCTAGTGTCATGAAATTCTGTGGACATTTGTCTCTCCTCATGTTGAACAAATGTTCCTAGGGAACCAATAGTAACAAAACAAACCCTCACACATATACACACCCACACCCACACACACACAGACAAAACATTATCTCAGTTGGGAGGGTAGGAATGAGAAATAGCACACACGTGCATCTTTATGAATGAGTATTTTTTCAGCTGGCGGATGACTTTATGTTTACTGTTGGAATGCAAATACTTTCTCTCCAAATGGCACTAAAGCTGCAGATGGCTGCTATAGAATAAAAAACGAGATTGAGACAGGGAGGTATGGGTCAGTGGTTCTGCAGCACGGCTTCGATCTACAACAGATGGACTCCAGAACAGAGCTGGAAATTCAAACCGGTATTCCTGCAAGCTCCCCTTCCTCCTCCTTCGTACATGAAGGCTCGTTAGCTTTGTTGATTTGAGCTTGTTACTCTAAATCCCCCATTATCTAATGACATGACTCGATGAGTCACCACAGCACAGCCTAGACATCACGTAGGGGAAAAGAATAACATCTCGGCACAAACTCCCTTTGATGCCACGCAGAGTACGAAAACAGTGGATCGTTAGTTGCATTTTCCGAAAGACCGGAATATTGGCATGTATGAAAAACATATATCTATGCATATCTACCGAGACCACACAAGGATGTGTATGAATTATTTTTGGAACAGATGCCTGCTTGCCAAACACTATTTCATTATGTTTGTCTCTTCTGTTGGACACCCAGAAGGAGCAAGCTTGATTTCCCTACAAAGAGCGAAGGAGATGCTTGGAAAGAACTGGAGCTTCACTGGAGCATGACCGCTTCACAGTGTGGGGGGCTACAAACCACACTGGAGCTAGGGAGGTCTGCTACATTTGTTTGACAAGACCCCTGGGGGGAGCTCGTAAACCACTTTGGGCTTCCTGAGAAAATGCATGGTAACAAAACAATTTTTACACAGATTAACGCTGTGTCCCAAATTACAAGGATGGCATCCTAGATAGGTGGCCCTTCTAGGTAATATGGTGGGATGGACTGACTGTCCCAACAGTAGGGTACAGTAGGAGGCAGTAAGGTACCTTGATAAAAAGGAGAGATGAGGTGAGAGAAGTGCCGATAGAAACACAGACAGCTGCCCTGTCGACACGTATTTCATATATGGGGTCAATTGGTCAAATGGGCCAAAGCCACGCCCCCAAAAACGTTCCTCTGTAGTTTGCTCTTAAGTTATTTTCTATTGAGATAGAAGGGCTGATTCGCAGATATGTGTGTTGGGTCGATGGGTTGTAGGTCTGTAAATAATGTGGGCTGTAGGGTGAGAGGTCACGAGGCTACTTCTTGTAGGGCTGGAGCCCCCAAATGTAATATTGCATATGTCCTTGAGGCCCTCTTACATATAAAAGAGACCCCAGTTCACTCCCAAGTATCATTGACCACAAGGTTTTCCTGTAGGGCTAGATTTACTACTATTTTAGTCAACCTTAATGCCCTGATTCATATAGAAGATACCATTTCCCTCGATCTTACTCTCAAGTCATTCTGTGCCCCCATGAATGGTGTGTTTGCATCCCTCCTTGTAGGTCTGTTTTGGTCTTTTTTAAATAAATGTTGTCTATTTACTTTATTGAAACATTAACACTTCAAAAACCTTTAAAGTCTTAATCATTTGTCATGATTATCGTAACAAAAATAACTTCAACCCACAGAAAGACATCGACCTAGTCCGTCCCAAAGACAAAAGATAAATATGTAATCTGTTGGTCACTCGAAAATCTATGTTTTTATTGAAATCACAGTTACGTAAAATAACACTTAACAGCACTGCTCAGATGAGTCATCATTGATTCGAACAACATGCAAGCTGCGTGGGTTTAGGGGAGGCTGCATCCATATGAATAACCATGGCAACAATAGCAAACATTGCATTATGATCATGATTGATGATGATGAGGATGGGATGATTGAAGTTGCATTGGATAAGGATTGCTTGTGTTTTTAATGGCTTTTATAGTTGTCCCATTGTATTGTGTTATTTATATGTATTGCAGTATTATTCTGGTTGTTTGACCGATTGTTCATATTTGTTGTGCATTTGTATTTCTGTTTTTATTTGATATGTTGTAATCAGGGCGTCATTGAACAAGAGAACCTGCTCTCAATGGCCTTCCCTGAATAAATAAAGGTTAAGTAAAATTAGCTGACAAACTAAAACATCAAATAAATTCACTGACTGAAGATTATGAAAATAAAGTAATAGAGTTATCATTAAAGAAAGCCCATTTAAATGCCTAAAGTATCTTAAATGTTGCATTTTCCACTGAGAATATAATAAACATCATTCATTCATTTTGTTTTAGCATAAACTTGACAGAACCTTGACAAAACTTTGCCATACGTGATGTTTTACTGTTTCTGTGGCCAGATGATAGTATGATGTGGGTTGTCTTGGGTCGCATTGACAAACTACTACTATTCTGTCCTTTAGTCACGTTGGCTACCTTGTAAGCAATCGTCACTGCAATCGGGAACCTAAGAAATAATCACCACATGAGTTTTTTCACTTCAGTGTTGTGTCTGATGCGCTTCTAACTGCCTGCACTTTTCGAACAGTCTGAGAAGTGCTCAGCACATCGCAAGGTGGGGAAATGGAATGGAAGAGTTTCATATAAAAAACGCAATAAGCCGAGAAAATAAACAAGAAAGAAACAACATTTTGAATATATTATATGTCAAAACAGATTAAATAATGAAATAGCAGAGGCCGCCTTGCTTCAGAGTGACCAAATACACTCTGCATTTCTCTCTCTCTCTCGCTCTCTCTCTCTCTCTCTCTATATATATATATATATATATATATATATATCAGTAGCAACACTTTCTTCATTGTGTAAGAAACTGTGAAAATGTGCGGTAAAGAGGTTTGGGTCTCAACAAGATTTCCATCCTTAAAAAAGGTACAAGTAAATATATATGTTTAAACTATATTTGTAAACTATATCTATAATCTGGAACCCCAATTGGTGGCTCTTGCACTTGTATCTCCTATTTCAGTTTGATGCCATTGTGTGTGTAATGTTGTGGCATATTTTTTCTTTTCCCTCAATTATGAATCAGTTGTTTTGTAAAAGGCTTTTCCATTTTGTGTTTCAAAGTATTTCCCCCTGTTGTCTTCAGTTTTAAATTAATTGTCATATATGGACTTAACTTTGCCACTTGAAAACACAAAAACTTTGTTGAAAAATACATCAACAACAGACGAAACAAAAACTTGTCAAGAAACCTTTTTTTATATCTTTTGTTTTCTTCAGTTGGTCAGGGATTTCTTAATAAGGGATGTTGGAGGGAATGGGTTTACTTCCTCTTACTCATTGTTGTTGCTTTTTGCTTCTTTTACTTTTCTTTGTTTGCCGGTTTTGAGCGGACTGAGATTGGAAAAAATCCATGTCGGCATGAAAGAAAAAATTCGTCTTTGGTCCAACAGGTTTTGTAGACATGGGTGGCGATCACCTCCCAGGGGAGGGCAGCTCATGTTTCAATCGATGAAATGTCATCAGGGACAAACCTATTTTCCCCAACTGTGTGGTAGATAAATATTGTCCAATCCAGCGCTGCCAATCGCCCATGTGCTTTGAAATGGAGAACCCCCCACCCCCCTTCCGTACACACACACACCCCTTACCATACATGCACGCCCATGCACGACACACACACACATACAAACACACACACACACACAAACACTCACACACAGATACCACTTCATAGATTTCGATCAGGAGTGAAGCCCAGCTGTCTGAAGATTGGCTGGTGATGCTGTCTGCGGTAGATATGGATTCCTAGTCTATACTGATAAATGACATATTTTGCGACTATACTTAAACTATGTATATATATATATATATATATATATATATATATATATATATATATAGAGAGAGAGAGAGAGAGAGAGAGAGATAGATAGATAGATAGAGATACATGCTCATAGAAGAAATACAATAAGGCAATTCATTTGGATTTGAAAAGAGACAATGTGTTTTTCGTAATTGCTATCCATAAACATTCTTCCCCACAGGGTCTGTGATCTGTGTTTTCAAAAAGAAGTTTCTCCGTGACTTGATGGTTCTCACAAAAACAATCACTGTTGACATTTTGCCAGAAATGAAAAATGAGCCCACAGTAACATAACCTGACATTTTTAGAGTAAACGGGTTTGCTTTAAGTCTCAGCCGAGTTTGAGGATTTTTTGTTTGCTTCCTTTTGTTGTTATCTCGCATGCTCAGTTCGGCTTGACCCCAGAACCTGGCTGTGGAGATTTTCAATCAAAAACGATTTTTGCTATCATTTCAAGCATTGGTGTGTGTGTGTGTGTGTGTGTGTGTGTGTTCGGCGTGTGTGTGTGTGTGTGTGTGTGTGTGTGTGTGTGTGTGTGTGTGTGTGTGTGTGTGTGTGTGTCTGTGTGTGTGTGTGTGTGTGTGTGTGTGTGTGTGTGTGTGTGTGTGGGGAGGGGGGGGTGTTTGTGTGATGTGTGTGTGTGTACTGTATGAAGTCTTGTGCATGCTTATTCTGTTCCACAAAAAAACAAAAAGGAATCATAATCTCTCTGTCCGTCTGTCTGTCTGTCTGTCTGTCCGTCTGTGTGCATGTCTTTCCGTATCTCTCCCTCTCTCTCTCTCTCTTTTCTCTGTCTCTCTCTCTTTCTCTCGCTCTATCTCTTTCTATCTCTGTCTCTCCCTTTCTCTCTCTCTCTCTCTCTCTCTCTCTCTCTCTCACAGAGACACATACATATGCCACACAAAAAGAGAGCAGGAGAGAGAAAGTGTACGTCGATGCAAGAGAGCTTTAGTGTGTGTTTGTGCGTATGTCTGTGTGTGTGTATGCGTTTGGTGAGTGAGTATGCCAGTGTGTGAGTGGTCACACGTGGGTGAGTGCACATGTAAATGAGCCCGGCAGCCAGGCAACCCCTGGCAGGCCAGGGGGCCACAAAGAGCACAGTGAATCCAGCCGGAGCTCTCCCTGTTCAGCTCTACTGAGAGGTCCACAGAGAGCAGCCATTCAACGTATTTACGTGTGTGTGTGAGCGTGTGCATGCATGTTTGGGCAGGGGCCTTCTCCACGCCATCTCAGGGTCATTCCCCTTCTCTTTACATCCTAACAAAACAACACATAATACATTGATTTATACTTTATTTCATTTTTGGAAAGATGATGCAGACAGTGACTAAAGCTTCCGGCATGTGTCATTAAAAAGAAGAGCTGTGATGGCTCGCTCCTAAAATCGAAACCTTTTGGCAAGGTCCATTTCAACTATCAATATGTGTTTATATGTTTCATTATTTTTCTCAAAATAATGAAAGGACAATTTTGGCAGCTGACTATGGATGGGAAAAAACAATGAAAAAAAAATCAATCAATAAAGAATGAAATAATGAACAAAAAAGGAAAGAAAGAAAGAAGAAAGAGGACAAAGTATTATTATATTAATTTCTTAGATTTTGGATTTCATTCATAAATGATAAGATGTCATTTCAACCTGTTAATTAATTGCCTCTATATGCTATTTCATTTTTCATTGATCTGCAGTGGTGTTTGATTAATACGAATTAATGGTACATGAGGCTTTGGTAATGTTGTTAATTAAGAGTGTTTTGTGTGTGTGTGTGTGTGTGTGTGTGTGTGTGTGTGTGTGTGTGTGTGTGTGTGTGTGTGTGTGTGTGTGCTTGCTTGCTTGCACATGTGCGAATGTGTTTGTGTGTGTACTGCTCTGAAGTGGAGCATTTCTGCATTTCTTTTTCATATAGATGTTTCTCAATTGTATGGTATTCATAACGAGAAATAAATATGGATAATGGCTTAGTTATTGAACATAAGATACACAGTATGCTTTAACCTATTTCTGGTATAGACCTATATCTCTAGGCCCATTATTTATACACAAAAAACACATTTCTTTAATGTAATTTTATTAAGTCATGCTTCAAAACAGCTTTGAGACTTATTTAAATTTTACCCTTTTTCAACTGCGGTATAATTAATTTCATGAATTATAGCCAGGATGACAGTCATGCTTAATTTATATCTGTGTCTTGAATCTTTATGATTGCATTATCAAAAGGTGGGGTTATTAGAGGGGCAGCAAAATACAAAGAAGAAAGCAGAATTTCCGTAATAATAGTCTATCCGGTTTGGTCAGGGACATCCTATTTGTTCATGGACATATGCCCTAATGGTAGGGAGGAAATGCAAGGACATTGATGGAGAATAACTTATTTTTCAGACACTTCCGACAGCAAAGTATTTGATTAAATTTTAGTGCAAAATCATTGGAAGATACAGGCACAATTGACCAAGCATACATTCAATGAGACAATGGGTGTACGTCTTGTAGGGAAACCTTCACATCATGGCCACTAACAACAAAAGAAAAACAAGGTGAGTGGGAGTGAGCATTGTGCCAGGGCTGAAGTCAGTAACGGTGTCAGTGACAATGTTATACACTATAAATAAGAATGGATATAATATGTGTGCAAGGCTGCAAGACCTTGCAGCCTTAAAGGAATTTACAGTACAAAGAAGTCAGTAGGTGGGCTTGGCCTCATTATAAGACTTCAGTGTTCAGACTACAGTGGCAATGCAATCGCAAACTACCTTGAAACATTTCAATAGAAAAAGGAAGGTAGGTATATCTTGGTGCAAGTAGAATGTATACAAAGTCCTTTACGATTGATTAGTAATGATATGAACAAGGTCAAATCATTTGTATGTGTCTGTCGTAACTACACTTTATGTACGGTAGAATAGAAAAACTAGGTACAGGGGTGGAGATTTAACTATGCTTTGCACGCTGGGTTGAAATGTCGCTAAATAAGACTTGTTTTTATCCCATTAATGTGTGCATCTATTAAGTATTCTGTTTCTCCATGGCATCCAATTTTATATGTGGAATGATCAGCCACTGTTTTGAGTATTTTTCTTAACTTTAGAGATTGCTAAATTCCAATTAAAGAAAAAAGAGTCTGACTTAATCGGTTTTTATCTGAGCCTTAAGGAAGATAAGACCAGGTTGTGTTGAACTTTAAATTTCCCCCTTTGGGTAAATCAGATTTAATGAACCAAGGCAAATT
>NC_136948.1:7625384-7652884 GCF_949987615.1 Pollachius pollachius | reverse complement strand
ATGGAGTCCCTTTTAATAAGGATGGCATTGGGCCCAGCGATAAACGCTTTGCCCTGCAGAAATAGATGGATCAAATAATAGATTTTTTTAGTGCATGCAGCTGAGGAATTTGGAGTGTGCTAGGCACAATCCAAATATGTAGCGAGCCTCCTGACTAAACGCCATCGATCCATTGGCCCATGGCTCTTTCTATTAGAGTGCTAATAGGTCACATGCAGAAAGCAATTGGAGAGTTATTTAACAGTCGCGGGAATACGTGATACAACTAAATTATAGACAACAGGTGGACAGCTGCAGATAAACACACAGTGAAAACCAGCTGCAGCGCTAATTCAAAGGAAATGTCTTCTCCCCATAGATCACTCTCACTGGGGAGTCAAAAAACAGGTGAATGAATGAATTATTGAATGGATGAATAGCTGAGCGAAAAAGCAATTATTTGCAGAGGGCATCCGGAAGCTATGCCATCACACCCGCTATAAACACACGCCATGAACGGTGGACATTTGACACTGGCGTTGAAGGGCTGATTCTGTTTGGCACTCGTTTGACGCTGTTTGACGCGTCCTGTGTTGACTGAAACGTCCACCAAGGTCAAGCCTGTTTTATTGAGGAGCATCAATTGATTGACTACAATCCATTGGGAGGTGAGCTAGAGAAAAAGCAGGAGTCCCAGGCACTGCTGTATAGTCTGACGGATGTTTGGCAGAAAGGAATGACTGAGCTGCTGAGTTTTGCACCTGCGAGGGAATGAGCCTATGGCGGAAGATGCTCCCCATCTGCCTCATCGTAAGGGTACAAAGAGGATGGATGGTCTCGATTTTGTCCCTCTTCCCTCCTTGCCACCACTTCAGACTGTCCAGCTCTAGCCCAAGAAAAGATCTGTCCTTCCTACCCAGCCTCTTGAGCTTGTCCAGCTCCCTAGCCTGGATGGCGCCTCCCCAGCCCGCCACAGCAAAGACGTTGTAGCATCAGTGTTGGCAGCAGCCTGTTCCTTCCTTAGGTGATCACCATGGGGAAAGTTAAGAGCGAAGAGCGAAGTGTGTGGGTAGAGAGGCTGGCTGTGTGACAAAACAACCAGACCATGATTGAAATAAAACAATAGGGAGGGGGGCTGGTGGAAATAAAAAGGAGGAAAGAGAGGAGACGAGGAGGGAGTAACCTAATCTAACCTGCTTTTAACCGCTCAATGAACCCTTGCAGTACCTTTAAGAACAGACTTTGACATTGGAGGCTGCTCTGTGTTGTGCTGCACTTCTAAGTTGTCTGTCCGACATGTCTTAAATGCACTGCGACCTTCACCACGCAAACAAGGTTTTTCAAATAGAAAATAGAGTGAATTTGAGAGAGCAGGACGGACAAGAGATGGACAGCAAGGCAGTGAAAGTGTATCTGAGTGATGACAGGTGTAGTGTTAATGGATGGACATTATGCTTAATACAGGGACAGGCTACACATAAGCCTACACAGAGGCAGACTGGGTGAGCTAGGGCCGGCCAAGAGGGACTTTAATTTGGAGCTGAATAATGGAACACGAGGGGAACCACTGAGGCACATGCAGACTGGTGGCCAGATGTAAAGAGGAGGGGGGGGGGGGGGGGGGGGGGGGGGGGAATCGCTTTCCTTAATCATAGTTGTGTGCCTCAGAGCACGGTTTCGTTTTGATGAATGACTGAAAGCCAATCATCAATGGCGACGTGTTAGTGATGCAGTGTACAAAATGACCTTTCCCTTCCAAACAGGGTGAAAAATGACATTTCAGGAGGGTAAAAAACTTGGGTGTGTGTTTGTGCATGTGTGTGATCTAATATGTGTAGCTTTTTACTTTGAACACACCCAATCCCTTAAAGGGGACATATTATGCCACCACATGTGAGTGTGATTAGCCTTACAAGCCATTTCGAAAATCTGCCCCATATGACATTACTAGTGGCCGTGTCCACCTAGATCTGTTCTGGATAGATCAGTCTACCAGCCTACTCAGTGGACTGAAGTAAACGTCGCTCATCTATCCAGCACAGATCTAGGTGGACACGTCCACTACTGATGTCATATGGGGCAGATTTTCGAAACGGCTTGTAAGGCTTATCACACTCACACCTGATGGTATAATATGTCCCCTTTAAGAAATCGCAATTAAATTATCCTGCTGACTTCCTCACTTACTTCCCTTAATCTCTCTCTTAAATCAAGGCAAATGTGATTTTGTTTCGTCTCTCTCACTTCAAGGCCATTTCATGTTAAATATAAGTTTTTTTACGTATGCCTGCGTCTAATGAATTAAGATAGGTAGGTTTCTTCTATGGCTAAAAGGTGTGCAGCTCTATGCTTGATCACCTCCTTATTTAAAGCCGGTATACCTTGAAGGTGAACCGAAATATAGTGCTGCTGTTCTCTCAGCAAAGTATTTGTTGGAGGACGTTATTTTGTGTTTGCATTGTTCAACAGAAGTTTAAGATTGGCCCTCGAGACGGAGACTGATTGGTTGGTAAAGGTGAAGTAGTCTGTGTGAAGGTCTGTTTATGTATTTTGCATTTGCACGGCATTTGCAGGGGCCATTTTGAGTGTCTCTGTGTATCAGAAATTATATGTGGTTTTAAAAAGGAAATTGATGTGATGAGTTGCACACAAGAACAGTAAACAGCGCAGTTCAACAAAAAGAGCTAATAATCCCGCCATTAATTCCTCTGGTCTATGATGTGTATGTGATAATGACAGTAATATATCAGCATTTATAAATTTTTCATAGACAATGGATTTAAAGCTTGGACGAGACATCAGAGATGAACAACAACACACACACTATTTCATGCTTTCCCCGTTTCTTAGATAGAGAGTAGAATGTAATTAATCGACCATCCCAAACCCATTGGCCATTAAACTGACAAAGCCTTCCACATCATTAAAGGAAAGAATACCTAATACGGTGGCAGACTCGAACCACACAGCACAATAAAAAATAAGCACTCTGCCAAATGTTTCCTGGCTGTACCAAATGCTAGTCCCAATGACTCTGAACTTCCTTTAAAATAATGAAATGTTCAATGCGATGCTACGTAGCGTGAGATTTGTTTGCATTCCTCATTCAGTTTCAGACTCAAGGCTATCTGAGGAGTGGTTTGTCTCTGCTCCCTTTTAGAGTGGCTATTCAGACACTTGGCATCCACACAGTGGCAGACAGTTAACATAAAACCTAATGAGTGTCTGCTATTGTGTGGTATTGGACTGACTGAGCCCATGGGTGACTAGAACAGCCTTTTTTTTTACTCGCCTTTGTGTTTCTGTGGTTTGTCTACTTCTAGGTGCATGTGTGTGTGTGTGTGTGTGTGTGTGTGTGTGTGGGTGGGTGTGTGTGTGTGCGTGTGTTTGTTTGTGTGTGTATGTGTGTGCGTGTGTGTGTATGTGTTTGTGAGCATGAACTATGAACTATGTGGTAGTGCCTGGGAGCACCTTGAGGAAAGCACATGACACAAGTAAAGGTACTTGTCACTGTTGGCCATCTCGTCTCACCAAACCTTCCCTTAATCCATGTCTGCCGATGGATAACAATACCCCCTCCCTCCTTCCACCTCCTCTCGTCCGTATACATGAGCACCGCCCAGATCTTGTTGATGTTAAATTGCTCCCGGCATCATGAGAAAATTGATCCACCAGGATGCTTCTAATGACCGGAAATTCAATTTTATGAAACAAATGAAGATTTACCAAAGATTCCCATCCATTGATAATACACAGCGCACAATCTCAGTCCCCTCTGACAGGCCTTGTTTCTAATTACAGCAGATTTGAAGCAGAAAGGAAGAGTTAACCGCAGTTTTAATAATATAAAAGATGATAACGAGAAAGAAAAGAAAACATACGCTTGCAATAATAGTTTTTTTCCTCGCCTGGAAGTCCTTGCTGAGGCAGAACAGAGGCATGGAGAGGGTGGTGGGTCTGATTTCAGCCTTGAAAGGCTTTGAAGTGGAGCGGCTGGTTATCGCCGCAGTTGTTGCTCTGGATCAGCAGTTTTAAAGGGGCTGCGAAGCCAAAACTTTAGAATTCTTTGTTAAACATCTTATATGATCGTCAACCTGTGAATCATCATTTATAAAATAAAAACGTCATTTGAGAAAAGGCAGGTGTAAAGAACCAGTTAAAGAACCAAGTCGACGCAACGCAATGACCACGCAGACGCTTCGACGCAGTCGGGAACTTGTTTTGGTTCTGCGTCGGGGTTTAGTGAGCGAACCAATCACAACCCTTGCTGCTGCGTTGCCTCGACGCATGTCAGGCCCTCATGTCAGGCCCTTGGGGTGGACGCAAGAACGTAATGGGTCCGTAAACCCCCTTGCGTTGCGTCGACGTGGAACCATAACTGAGCCTTAAGATTCTTTGTTTTTTGCTCTGCCAATGTTTGCGAATGCTGATTTGTGCTCAAGTGGCGTTCTTCGTATGCCATCAAAGTTCCCTTCAAATACTTTGACGACCAACGAAGGGACACCGATGCTGTGATGTGTGTGGACATGTGGAACTCTGTCTGGACAGGGGGTGATGCTAAAGGCCGTTATGCTCCTCAGACATTTATGGTACAACGTTGCTCTTTGAAACGCTTCTACACGCAGTACTAGCTTAAATAAAGGAACCACAGAGTTGATCCAATATGGTGACCCGTCCATCTCCTTCCAAGAACTCTCAGACCAAAATATTTATTTTTATCTAAAAAACTGAACCAGGGCGTCCATTCATATTCAGGCAACCTCTCCTATCGTGTTTTGACTATTCACTGCTAACCTGTGTCCCATGCTCTCCATTGATGCTAGCCTTCAGTTGACCAGGTATGAGTTTTGTTGGCTGGTTGAGGCTGGCCCTCAAGTCCCTTGATGCCGAAGCTTTTTCTCTCCCCAAGCGCTTTGTTTCTCTCTGGCTGCCTCAAGTGCTTCAGGTTCAAGAGCCCGTCTCAAGTTGGATATTTATGCTATTGTTTATAGATCATATGCTTACGTTTGCTTCCTCTCTCTTTCTCTCTCCCTCTTTCTCACCTTTTCTTCATTTTACTCTGTTTTCTCTAGTCTCACGCACGCACTGTCATACACATGGGAATTCGTCAACAACACACACACATATATACACAACCACACATACACACCGAAATTCTGACACACAACCACACACACACACACCCGAACTCTGACACATACATACACAAGAAACGTACACTCCCACACACTTGTACACACGCACAAATAAAGACACACACAAACAAAAAAGTCACAGATCAGAAAATTACAATGTTTATCCGCTAGATTTAGGTTTGGTTACATGGTTCAGCCCACTGTTGAATATAAGGTACAATCAAATAATCGTTTTCTGCGTATCTGTTTAAGACATGAAGACTGCCGCCTCATACACCTCTTGCATGAAAACAGGACTGTCTCACTGGTACTAAATGGAATAACCCATGCATTGGCCTTATAAGCCAACAAAAAGGTACATTCTGCCCATGCCTGTGTCTTGCACAACAACATCAACAACAACAACCATGTGCCACAGATGGCCAGCTCTGTCGGACCATACAGGGTTACTGCCAGCAAAGGATAGAAGGAAAGATAACAACAGGAAGGGCCGCTTAGTACGAAGCGACCTGCGGTGAAAGTGGATCTGTGACTAAAGCAATAGGACATTCTATGAGACAGGGGGCTGGTCCTGTGGTTCTCTCCCTGCCATGAACGACATCGCCAAACTCTCCCGCTGGGGTTTGATCCAACAGCATTATGACCAACAAACTCACTCCCTCTGTCTCTCTGTCGAACATGGTATTTGTTGTTTGTATTTTAGTGTATGTCTGTGTATATGTGTGTGTGTGTGCTTGTGTGTGTGTATGAATTAATGTGTGCTTGTGTGTGTGTGTGTGTGTGTGTGTGTGCGTGTCCGCGTGCATATTAATATGTGTGTCTGTGTGTGTGTGTGTGTGTGTGTGTGCATTTGAACGTGTGTCTGTGTGTGTGTGTTTGTGTGTATTTATGTGTCTGTTTGTGTGTTTGCACACAGCTTACGTGTGGGCTCCCCGCTGGGTTTGTGATGGTGCTGGGAGCAGCAGTAAGAGGACCAACGAGGTCAGGGCTGGTGAGAGAGCGGTAGTGACGGTATAGTGGGGATGGATGGGATTAGCAGGCCCAGCAGTAGTGTGAGGAACCACAGAGAGAGAGAGGGAGAGAGAGAGAGAGAGGGAGAGGGAGAGAGAGAGAGAGAGAGAGAGAGAGAGAGGGAGAGGGAGAGGGAGAGGGAGAGGGAGAGAGAGAGAGAGAGAGAGAGGGAGAGGGAGAGAGAGAGAGGGAGAGGGAGAGGGAGAGGGAGAGAGAGGGAGAGGGAGAGGGAGAGGGAGAGGGAGAGAGAGAGAGAGAGAGAGAGAGAGAGAGGGAGAGGGAGAGAGAGAGAGAGAGAGAGGGAGAGGGAGAGGGAGAGAGAGAGAGAGAGAGGGAGAGGGAGGGAGAGGGAGAGGGAGAGCGAGAGCGAGAGAGAGAGGGAGAGGGAGAGAGAGGGAGGGAGAGAGAGAGAGGGAGAGGGAGAGAGAGGGAGAGGGAGAGGGAGAGCGAGAGAGAGAGAGAGAGAGAGAGAGAGAGAGAGAGAGGTGGGGTGGGGAGGTGGGGCGCCAGATGGTCAGCCATGCCCCCCATCTGTCATTCACCTGCCTGACCCACTAGGGGACTCTGGCCGCACTCCCTCTGCACAGCAGACACCATGATGTCAGCGGGTCTGTTCCTGCTGCCCCTGCTCTACTGTTTACTCCCTATGAGAGGCTGTGTTGGCTACACACATAGCCGCACACACAAACACACGCACGCACGCACACACAGGCACACACACACACACGCACGCCCACACACGCACACAGATTCACATACAAACACACGCACACACACACATACGCACACAAACGCACACACAATGTTAGGAGGACTCACAGACTTACAATACATCACATTGACAGTGCAATTCTATCTTAGAGTGCAATGCCTGCCATAAAAATAACATCATATGTTAACTACGAAATGTCTCCAGACTGCTAAACATTATTTTTGTATTGATTATGTCACATCTTAGTACATATCTTTAAATGATAATTGGCAAATTTATCCGACTTTTCTGTTTGAGTTTTTACAACGTTGATTTGCTCAAAACAGGAAACAGAAGAAAATATTTACTTTGTTTGTCGGCTCTCTTGGAAAATATTCCATTTCAGTGTGTATTTCAGAATGCATCTAACAACTGTTGTAAGTTGCTGTCAAGCATGTCTTATGTTTGTTTAATCACTCATAATAAAAACAGATTTACACAGAATAGGGTTTTGCATGAAAAAACAAAAATCGAACATTTCCCAAAAAAAACTGTATACAGTCTCCAAATGTCAAAATCATGAACATATACCATACGTTCATGGTTGTTCACGAATACTGTTGCCATTGTTCCCTCGCCCCCTTGTGCCAACACAACAGACGTCCAATTCTAACCCTAAATAGCGTCTATCTGTTTGCTTGTCAGCAACAGCCACATCGGTGCAGAGCCGGAATTGCATTTGATTGACTGGGACAGTGATTGGCAGGAGTTTGGCTCTATTGTTTGGCACACTCATGTTATCACAATGCCTGGGCTCAGCTAGCCTGCGGCAACGTAAACCTAGCAGAGGACGTTGGCTCCTGAAACGCTGGCAGCCAGCACCCTTACAGACGGGCAATTCCAAGGGAACAATTGTTTGATCTAATTGCTCCCACAATAAAGGAGGAAAGAGAAGGATACGCGCTGAAACTAACGAGCTGTCAACAAAATCTTTAATTTACAGAACTGAGCGGTTACAAAAAGAAGACGGTAGATTATTTTTTCCGGTGTTCTCTGGAGGTGTCTTTCCCTTCACTCCTCTCTTTCTCGCTTTCCTTTTGTCTTCTTTCTGCCCTTCCCGTTCTCTGAGCTTTCTTTCTCACTGTACCTTTATCCCCTCTCTCCCTCTTTCATATATATGCCCCCCTATATCCACCCTTCTCCCCTTACTTCTATGCCCCTATCATTCCTCTCCCCCTCTCAGAAGTTCTTGCACTCATTTTTACATTTAAATATTCATTGAAAGGGGTGTGCATGTGCTGTTATAATATGCAAATAGAATGTGTGCGCTGTTAGCCAAAATCTCCCATTGTGTGGATGGGTTGGAGCTCATGCTTTAGCCTACCTTAATCACCTTCATCTTCATCACGCTCTTCCTCCTCTCCCATCCTCATTTTCATTCACTCCTTCATTTTGGTCTTCTGCAACACCTTCATCAACTCCACCTCCACCTCATCTCCGACATGGTAGCGTCACAGTATTTTTATGTGTTTTCATTCGTATTGTTTTCATCTCTCACCCTGCCCTCTGGTCGATTGGTAGTTCAGGGATTACCTTACGATATTTACAATCCTTACGATATATGATTGCACAAAAGGTTTTCGCCTGGGTTAGTCTCCATGCCTGACTCATTCTGCATTTGTCAGCATTTCTTTACTTAAACTGTTCTTATGGAAGACTGTGGCCTGGCCTAGAAAGCGGATTCTGTAAACAGTCTTGCTGTAAAAAAAGACTTGCTCATTGCAGTTCGCTCAGTACTAAACCCTCTTCTCATTAGTGGATAGGCATAAATGAAATCTGCATTACAGTTAAATAGTTGTTGCGCCGATTAACATAATCATACAAATTAATATATATATATATATGTTATTAAATACCCATTATTCTTTTTCATAATGCATCTTAATTGTTAATTAACCTCTATGCACTACATAATTAAATAAATAAATAAAACAGTATGTTCACCAAATCAAAGTGAATTTCAGGTGGGTTAGTGGAAGGACATTCACCCATTCATCTATGCATACACAATGGAAAATGTAGTGTGTGGGTGTGTGTATGCATGCATATGTGTGCTTGTATGTGTGTGTGTGTGTTTGTGTGTGTGTGTGTGTTTGTGTGTGTGTGTGTGTATGCATGCATTTGTGTGCTTGTGTGTGTGCGTGTGTGTGTGTATGTGTGTGTGTGTGTGTGTGTTTGTGTGTGTGTATGTACGTGTCTGCATGCACGTGTGGGTGCATGCTTGCACATATTCTGGAGCCTGGTTTGTTTCCCTCTCCTCTGCAGCAGCCTCCATCCATATGCATGAGCTCCCAGAGTGCTGGTAGGGCTGAGAGGAGGAGAGGAAACTACAGGGAAGGGTTCACTCAGTACTGTGAGTCAGGCGAAAGAGGACAAGGAACACAAGATTCTGTGTGTGTATGTGTGTGTGTGTGTGTGTGTGTGTGTGTGTGTGTGTGTGTGTGTGTGTGTGTGTGTGTGTGTGTGTGTGTGAGTGTGTGGTTGACTACGTGTTTGTGTGTGTGTGCGTGCGAGCATGCGTGCGTATATGTGTGGTTTTGTGTGTGTGCGTGTGTGTGTGTCTGTTTGTGTGTGTGCATGTGTATGACACAATAGTCATGTGCTTGTCTATTTATTTCTGCCTGTGAGTGTGTGTCTGTGGACATGAATGTGTGTGTGTGGGTGTGTGTTTGTGTGTGTGTGTTTGTGTGTTGTTTGAGATGTGTGTGTGTGGGCATGTGCGCGCCCATCGTCTTAGTTGCTGCCAAGCTGCTCTCATGATATGGATTCTCCAGAACTCCAGAAACCACTGTACCGAAACCCCATGGTCTTTATTTTTCTGTAACTCATTGTCTGCCTTCTACTGTAACTTCATCTGATATCTTTTCCTTTCACTCTATCTTATTTCTCCCGCTCGCACTACATCACATATCTTCTTCTGTAACTCTATTGTGATCTACTGTAATTACATCTCAATCTTTTCCTTTAACTATCTTTTCTTCTACTGTAACTATATTTCAAATCGTCTACTTTAACTCTATCTGATGTCTGCTACTGTCACTACTTTGCATATATTCTCTTGTACCTATTTTATGGCTACTACTGTCACACTATCTTATGTATTATACTGTTATAAATCGCTTGTCTTCTACCTAAACTCTCTATATTTTTTTCTAATGTCAACACATCTATTACATTTAACCAGGCCCTCCGCTCCCTATACGCAGAGTACGCAGACTGCATAAGGCACCAAGTACCTGGGGGGGAACCAAAAATTATGGTTTTTAAAAAAAATTAAAAAATAAAAATAATTATTACATTATTGAATTAAAAAAATATATAAATTAGTTATGAAGAGGCCAACCGTTGTTATTCTAAATTGCATAACCTATCACTCAATTTCGGCAATTATATGTTTTTACCTAATATATAAAAAGAGGCTCCCCTTCATGCAGGGCTGCCAGCAGCGGCCCTGCATTTAACTCTATATTATGTAGTCTACTGTAACGACATCTCAAATATTCTAATTTAACTCCACTGATAGAAGGAAAGAGTGGCAGTGAGGGGCTGTTATTTTGAAAGTTGAACAAGAGATCATATTCTTCCAATTGTAGAGACCAAACTCACTGCACCATGTTGCTTATTATGGAAGAGCTCAGAGGTCTTTGGATCTCTTTTTCTTCTCATATTTTTGATATTTTATGCCCCAGTTTCCGGTGGTAGATTGGAGGCCTTCTTTTCATGTTCCCAACCTGATTATGTACAGTTAAATATGTGTCAGGTTTTTTTCAGGTACTTGTCTGACGAATGAGAGCATATGTTAGCTATGTGTGGAGGCACAGGCCTCCACACATATGCAACACTTGCTTATTAGTTATTTACCAACCACCATTGCATCAGTACACTTCCTTACACTTTATTACCATTTAAACCATTTATTAATCAGATTTACCCCTCATGTCAAATTTGCATCTTACTGCATATTTTTCCTTCTTTCTGCTTTGACTTTAAGTGTAAATCACAGTGCATAGGAAATACAGTTTTATTCCTTTAAATACACATACATGGAACACACACACACACACACACGCACATACACACACACACATACACACACGCGTGCAAAGCGGACCGCCCAATAGGATTAAGTGTGTGATTTTATGTTCAAAGTGTTGAACAGCAAAGTGTGTTAGGGTGTTTGAAGCAGCAGCCAGGAAGACGTTTTGATCAGGATGTCCAGAGTGGCCCCAGAGAACCCCCAGTCCTTCCCACTCAGAAGAGATTACCACCTACACACGTCCACCTCCTCTGGGGCCCCGGCAGCCTGTCGGGGCCCCTGGGGCCCAGTGCCCCGCTGTGAGGAAACCGGGTTTAACGCACATCTCACCCTGTTTAAAGGACTATATATTTATTTGTCTCTTGTCTCCCTTGTCTCTCTCAATCTCTCTTTCACTTTATATAATTCTTAGTATTATGTACTACTACTATATCTTTTTTATGGTTTCCTTCTATGTTTATTGGATTTCTATATTATAGCCTATTTTCTTATTTTTATCGCTTCTGTATTTATTATTTTTGTTGTATTCTTCTTTACTTCGTCCTTACTTTCGTAACATAACATTTTATTTTACTAGCTTGTTTCCCCCCCTCCTATAGCTGCACCACTTGAACACACCAACAATCAAATCCAACTCTATCTTTGGCTTTATTTTTTCTCTTAAATGAAACATTGTTTTTCTTTCGCTCCCTACATACCACTGCGACGCTAGCTTGCTAACAAGAAATTAAAACCACAGCTCTCACATCAGCCTGCCGACAGAGCCGGTCTAATGGTGAGATCCAAAACAAGCCTTCTCCCAGGTGAAAATAGCCTTAATAAGCTCACGTCAACCTGCTTTCAAATTCTGAAAAACCTATCAAATGGATTTAAATTCCTCTCTCCCCTCTCACTAACAAGTTCCACTGCGTAAGCTAAGAATAATAATAAATAATAAGATATAAGATGAAAATCACCTAAGCGTACATGTGTGAGATGGCGGTAACGCCGAAACAACCGCTATCTAATTAGTGTATTTATGTAGCTGACATTTCAAGCCCAGTGTCTTCAATCAGATGCTGGGGGAATGTAATTCATGGATGTAGTGTGCCCACGCTAGCTATTAGCTACCTCCGCTCCCCTAATTACTGTCATTCATCCTTTATCAATGAGAAGCAGTGTGAAGCAGATGCTGCCTGCCTGCTGTGCGCAACATCCGTGCACAATTCGCATAGACAAGCATGCGGGCCAACGCACACGAGGTACACACCCATGCACACAATCAAACAAATCCATGTGCACACACACACACACACACACTATGCACAAAACAAACTGCAGGCCCACCAATATACACCTATACATAAAATTAGATCACAGCATTGAAAACATTTTTTTTTTAAGAAATGGAAAATAGATGAAGACTGAATATTTCTCTCTTTTAAGTGTCTGCTTCTGCTGCACCAGCTTTATTCTGTGTGGCTTCAGCCTCTGCTTGCATGCTGCTCACTAGTACTATTAGGTGTGTGTGTGTGTGTGTGTGTGTGTGTGTCTGTGTGTCTGTGTGTGTGTGCGTGTGTTTACGTTTGTGCATCCACCTGCATGCAAGTGAACTATCTCCGTGTGTACACGTTATGTGTGTTCGCAAATGTGTCAACAGGGGTGTAAGTGTTTGTGTGTGTGTGTGTGTGTGTGTGTGTGTGTGTGTGTGTGTGTGTGTGTGTGTGTGTGTGTGTGTGTGTGTGTGTGTGTGTGTGTGTGTGTGTGTATGCTGTCTGACTGACACAGGAGAAGACGTCCCCCCTGAGGTAGGTCACCAGCGGGGGCTCGTCAGGGGGGACTCCTGTTCCTCCCTTCTCATTCTCTCCCCCTCCTTCAGCCTGTTACCCCCTGCCCTCCCCCGACCCTGCTGCCCCGGGGGTCCCGATCCCCCTCCTCACCCCCTCCCCCCCTGAGTCCCCCACCTGTCTGACACCAATCGCCGCGTGACCCCACCTCCAGCCCCTCAAGCTGCCTCTGTCTGTTTGCCTTGTCCGTCTGCCTGGCTGTCTGTCTGTCCTACTTGATAAGTGGATGATTAGGAATCACCAACAAAGGGGGTGGGCTAGTGTGTGTGTGTGTGTGTGTGTGTGTGTGTGTGTGTGTGTGTGTGTGTGTGTGAGTTTGGAGTGAGGATGTTCATAATCCGGTCAACCTGGCTGAGGGAGGAGAGGAAGTGTAGCAGGAGAGAGAGGGAGAGAGAGAGAGAATGAGAGAAAGAGTGAGAGACACAGAGAGAGACCGAGCGAGAGAGATAGAGAGAGAGAGAGATCTTCTAAGGGATGAGAAATAGGGGGGAACTTACATCGAGTTAGTCACGAAAGACCAAAGGAAGGATGGGGAGAATGAAAGATACAGAACAACAAGTTGAAGGGCAGAAACAAAAGAAGGAAGGAAGGAAGGAAAAGGAACGGCCACGGCTAGCATTGTAGCATTGTTGTTAATACAATGCTACAAATATATAAACAAATATATATATTTGTACCCCCCGCCACACACACACACACACACACACACAGACAGCCCCACAGCAGTCAGATGTCCTGATGGATTGAGCGGTGCCCTTCTCTGACGTCGCAGCGGGCTTCAAGATGAATGAGGCGACCTATGAGGGGGGGGGGGGGGGGGGGGGGGAGCAGGAAAAACAAACCTTTGGGTTTTAAATCTCTCAGCGTGCCTCCGTGTCAGGTGGGTTGGAGAGGCAGGGAGGCAGCAGCGTGCTTCAGCCCGGACGTGCTGGGACTATGGCCTTTTGAAAGCAACCACCGAGCACGGAGGCTTTCACCATAAACCATATGAGTGTGTGTGTGTGTTTGGTGAGTGTGTGTGTGTGTTTGTGTGTGTGTGTGTGTGTGTTTGTGTGTGTTTGGTGTGTGTGTGTGTGTGTGTGTGTGTTTGGTGTGTGTGTGTGTGTGTGTGTGTGTGTTTGTTTTCATGCGCATGTGCTTGTGTGTGTATGTGTTTGTGTGTGTGTATGTTTGTGTGTGTGTGTGTGTTTGTCTTCATGTGCATGTGGATGTGTGTGTTAAACCAATACCTAAGCCATGGTCATAGACAATGTGATTTACTGACTCAGACCCATTCATCAGGCAATCACATACTCCTCCTCCTCAGCTTTGCAATCACCACGACCAGCACGCCCATGGATCCACCGCTCTTTAAAGGGCACCCAAAATAATAAGCCTTACCATCGTGAACAATACACAGGTAAAGTTACTCCACTATGCCCCGGGCCGGTTATTTTATTTAGGTAGAACTGAACCTATAGTTAGAAATACAGACGGAATAACAAAAAAGCATTGCGTTGGGATTTGTGTGGTCCTCATTGCATACTTTCGGCCATGATATTTCTTATTTTCAAAAAATGCCAAACTACTGTTTTTGATGGACTGCCCGACATGTTTGGCTATATCTATAACCACAAATATTTATCTGGCAAACAAGCACACACACTGACACACAAACAGACACAAGCGCACACACCGACACACACTGACACACAAACAGACACAAGCACACTGCACCCACTACTTCTGAGGACACTGCCGGTCCTCAGAAGCAGCGAAGGGTAACAGGAGCGGACTGGTGTGATTTAGTAGTGTTTTCCCGGTGCTGCAGTGATGCGCTGTGACACTCCGCTTCCTTCTCCGCTGCTGTTCTAAGTGCTCTAATGGGCATGCTGATGAGACCCGTTGAGCTTTAAGAAAAAACGCGTTAAAAGTTAAATCACACCCTCTCATACGGATGCTGTGATGGTGTGATATGTAGGCCAAGTAGAAGAACTGCGCCTGTTACTCAAAGTAACCTAAGACACAGATATTATGAAAGCGTTGGTTTGCAGTCAGAGAAGTAGGATTACTAGCAAACTTCAGTCAGGGTAAAACTCTATAAGTACAGGACTGAGTGACCCAATAGTCACTCAAGTAGTGTCTTTGTATATCTCTGTTGTATGGATACACTCAGTATGGCATTTTTACTTACTTGTACATCTGAACTTGGAGCTTGAAACTGTATATATTCCTTAATATAAAACATGAATATCACTGTTGTGATTTGGCAATGGCTTTGGACCAAATAGTATTTGTATTATGTTCACACAAAATATGATAATGTTACCTTTTAACATCTGAAAATCTGTTATCTATTTTTCCTCAGAGAAATATCTCAGCCTAGCCTTTGAATCTAAGCATAATGACCCAATGACACTAACAGCAAATCAAATAATGATAAATGTAGGGAGTGTCCTTGATTAAAGTAATTCTGGGAAACAAAGCAGCTTCTGTTTTACCTATAAACAACTGTGCTTTATTAAAGATAAAGGGATACAGGAACCAGTAGCAGTGTGGCCGCAAGGTGTTTGAAGCAGTGCATAAAATGACCAATAATACCATAATGCTTTATCCTGAGGGGGACTTAACCTAACTCAACCAAAGCCACATTTTGCACGGCTTTTTATCATAGATACAAGCCAATTATTAAATTTGTTTATATTGCCATTATCGTAGCCATGTTGTTTGCTTATCCATGTAAATCTAACTGCTAACTGTTTGTTTGTGTTCCCTTAATCCATTGACAACATGCCAGCCATGATGGTAATCAGCCTTAATTGCAATTTAGTTTTTGTTTTTTCAGACATGAAGACCAAGCAGCTGAGAAGAGCAGAGAACAGTGTATGTCAGTACCAGACTGATTGCTATTGATTGGATTACACTGTGGTTGTGTTATTGTTTTTTAACACTTTAACGTAACCTAACAATCACATAAAGGAACGCATAAACACACACATAAACACACACACACACACACACACACACACACACACACACACACACACACACACACAGACACACACACACACACATACACACTCACCTTACACTTACACAAAAACATACACACTCAAACGTACACAAGCGCACACACACACACATACACACAAACACACACACACACACGCACACACACACACAAACACACACACTATAACAAACGCAAAAACACTTCAACACATCGACACATGAACACACATGCACAAGCCAAATGTTTGAAGCAAAGACTTTACGGAAGCCGGCTGCTCTGATGTGGTCTTTGAAAATGTGCTTCTAAACCACACAACAGATTAGATCAACACAAAGAGAAAAACAATCCAAATGACAAAGATGAAGGGAGCATGATAAGTCCTTTATCTACTCTCTCAATCTGTGCATATTCATAAATGAAGCCTCTGAAATCACTGCAAATGGTGAATGGATCAATGTACAGACGTGAGAAAGGATGCAATAACACACACGCACGCACGCACACACACACACACACACACACACACACACACACACACACACACACACACACACACACACACACACACACACACACACACACACACACACAGAAAAACTGCACCAATGTCAAAGACAATCACACGAATACAAAAACACACGCATGCATCTGCACACTCAAACACACACACACACACAAACAGACACACAGCCGCACTGGGAGAGGAATGGGTAGTGTGTAGTGATGGATGTCCTCTATCAACCTCTTCCAGAAAGGGCTTTCTGCAGAGGCAGAGTGGAGGCCAGACAGCCCTTATTTAAACATCTGCATGTGTGTGTGTGTGTGTGTGTGTGTGTGTGTGTCTAGTTGTGTGCTTGTGTCTTGAACTCTTGTCTCTCATTCTGACCTCGGTCGGGGGGCAGAGGGCCGCGGGCTGCCACAGGCTCGTCCCTTCCCATCTGCCCCGGCAAGACCGGTTCCTCCCTCGGCCCTGTGGGCTGACAGCCGGTGTTGCCACGGTGATCGATTGCGTTACGCACTGTTTCGGTGTCAGAGTCGTGGTGCCGCCGCTGCCCGTGGTGTAGGTCCTCATCAAAGACTTCCGTTAAGGTCAGCTGCTCTCTCTCTCTCTCTATTTTGTTCTCTCTAAGTGTCCCGTGCAAAGCTTAACAGGTAGCTTGCAGCTCCAGTGGAAGAGATATTATGAGACATACATTCTAAATGTACTTTTGCATACACATGGCTTCTCCTAAAACCTTGTGTGAATTAGCATACAAATCTCAGAATTAGATAATTAATATAACTAGCAGGTACAATTTATTTGACCTGGTTTATTAATTCATTGTTCTCTGGGAGGCTGAAGTGGAACTATTAGTTACTAACTAAGCATTCTAGTCGCCATCGTCTCCAACTTGTTTCCGTTTGTTTGCCACAGAGGTCTTAGAGGCCACTGTCTCCTGGGTGTGCAGAGGCTGGTTCAGTCTTCTGGGTCGGGAGCATTGGTCAAGCCTTCGTGATGACCATTACTTCAGCCATAGGTGTAGTCTGGACCTCATGCGGCTGACGAGCGGATTGCACCTTGAGGTGCCAGGATGCGACGGCTGGATGCGCCAATCCTCCTTTTCCAAGCTCCTTCCTTACATGACGCATGGTGTCACGTCTCGCCCTGCCTCTTATGTTTCATATCATCTTCATCCTCATCTTCAAACCTCTTATCCGGGGTGGGGTCGCGGGGAAAGCAGCCCCAGCAGGGGGCCCCCAGCCTTTCCTTTCCAGGGGCCACATTGACCAGCTCTGACGGGGGGGATCCCGAGGCGTTCCCAGGCCAGGGTTGAGATATCATCTCTCCACCTAGTCCTGGGTCTTCCCCGAGGCCTCCTCCCCGCTGGACGTCCTTACTAGATGCCCAAACCACCTCAACTGACTCCTCCTCCTCACTCTAAAGAGCCCAGGACCATTCATTTGTTGGTGGGGTTCTTTATCGAGGCCCAGAGGCAGTAGTGTACGTTCACATGCGCATGCTTCTTTTTGTACGAACGTGTATTTGTATTCACCTGCTCACTACTAGATACCACTTCTACACATGCTCTGGTACTCATTAGGTATTCAAACAAAGACTCCTTCAGAGTGACCCTCCAGTACTTAAGCCTTCACAGTTCTCCCCCCCCCCCCCCCATCCTTCCAGCTGAGGTCCATACGTTAAGACACTCTGGAGCTTTTCGCGCGAAGGTAATTAGCCAATTAGTTTGGTCTCTATTAGGCAGAATTCGTGGCCTGGGTGGCCTTCTCTGTGCTTGCTGGCCTACAAGGGACTAGTGAGTGCGTTCTTAATGAGCCTTTATCTTCAAAGCAGAAGCTCTGTCCTAGGTTATTAATGGAGGAGCAATAGTCCTGGACCTCCCGATTTAAACAGGATTGGAGTTATGGGACCAGGCTACTGTAGTGACGGTGTGTTCTGGAACTGGTTTGATGGACACAGCTGACCTGTAGGCATCGTTCGGCAAGATGCATGTCAACAAGTCACTTTGGATAGAAGCATCTGCTGAATGACTAAATAGTGAATAATTAAGATTAGAAGACAGGATCTTTAGTTGAATATCATATATATATGTGATCTGTGTCAAAAAGTTGTGTTCAATTACAACAGCTTGAAATGAATCATTTGCATATAAATATTATATATTTGTAATATTATGTATTTGATTGTCGACAAACGATAAACTACCATTGTCACAGTTGCATACACAGTCAATATCAATTTTTTTCATTTTTGGTACATTTTTTATGTACGGTATATTATTATTATAGCGTACATGTGCGTCAAGCAGCAAAATTGGATGTGAATTAAGAGCTGTGCTTTTTTTTTTTTTTGGGCTTTTTAAAGCTTTTTAAAGCCCCCCGTGGCCGGTCACACACATAACACGTCATTAAAACATGTTACTACCTCCGATTCCAGGTTGAAGGTCAAACAACAGCACCCAGCCATTCCATGTTTGTAATGTTTTATACGGAAGATGAGGCAGACCACAGCGCACCATTTCCACCACTAAGCACTAAGGCCTCGTTCCAAATACTACCACTCGCCATCCTCTCTGAGTGGCAGGGTAAACAGAGTTACCACGACAGCAATGCTACGTGCGAGGGGCGGTGAGGGAGACACACTCTGCAGAGGTGACAGTATTTGAGGAGATGAAGATATGGCAGTGTTGGAGGCAAGAGGTGTGTGTGTGTGTGTGTGTGTGTGTGTGTGTGTGTGTGTGCGTGTGTGTGTGTGTGTGTGTGTTGAGTTCCACAGTAGGTTGTGATACTGTATAGTGAACCCGCACTACAGTGCAGGTTTGGAGGTGGTTGTCGTGGCAGCAGAGGCATTTTGACAGTTGGCTGAGCTGATGTGACAGCCTGACGAGGGGGTGTGGCCTAAAGCTCAAGCTCCCAAGGGGATGATGTCGTGTTTTCGTTTTAGTGGTGTGTTTATGCGCTCATGTCAGTTTGAATGTATTTATGTGCGTTATTGTCAGTTTGAATTTATGTATGGTGTTATTGTGCATGTATTTTTATTGTGTATATGTCAGTTGTGTGCTTTCTGTACAGTTTTAATTGATATTGTCAATTTAAATGCATTGTGTGTTGATGTCTGAATGTATTTCAGGTGTCAATGTCAGTTTAAATGCCGAGTGAGAGGTATGGTTGGTTCTGATTGACAGGACAGTACTTAGATTTTAAAAAAAACTTTTATTAGATGTTTAAAAAAATGTTTTATTGTTTTTAACGTGATATGTCTTATATGATCGTCAACATAGCCTTTGTATTACTGTTAGATATGTGTATATTGTAAAAATAGTGAAGTAAGAAGTAAATTCTACCTCTCTATAGGTCAGTCAGCAATTTCATAATTTTGCTCAGGCTTATCTTGCAAAACGCATGATTTAAGTGTTGAAAGTTAAGTACTAGGTGGGACTGTTCAGCCTACCTTTAGCATGTCATTGCAGCATTTATTTTGTTCTGGAGAAATTTATTGACAATGCCTAAATGTGCACCTGTCAGAAGTGGTGAGCCGCATTGATCTATGATATTATCGGTGGGGTGAAGCATGATTCAGCGGAGTGGTCGTGTATTTGTAATTGTGTCACTCGCCCTGTCAAACAGTGATATAAATAGAAATATAATATATAGAAAATATAAATATTTATAAATATTTGTCAAAGGAAAACATGAAACTGAACACATTTTTACAATAAATAATAATAATAATTGATTGAGTATTTAGAAAAGAATATAGCGCTTTTCTAAATACTCAAAGACGCTTTGAGTATTTATTTTTTTCAAATAGTCTTTTTCTAAATCGAAATACATTGAGAATAGAGTCCTTCAGCGCTCTGGCTCTGTCCTGTTCATCCATTGGCTGATTCTGGAGCCAGGGGAGCTAACTATTATGGCCCAAACAGGCATGGTGGTGGACATACTCGATCCCAAGTGTCGGCGACGGATGAAGCAGATTGCGGGAGACAGAAATCCTCCATCACAAACGACTCCTTTGTAGACTCTGTGTCGCTCCCTGTGACTTTGCTCATTAAGATACCGCTGTTACGAGTAGGCTACTAGATAGCTAGCAAAGTAAAGTCGTAAAAGAAATAAACCTGCCACAAAGTTGCCGTGGGGCCGTTACCATGGGGATAACAACTCAGTCTCAATGAATTCCCTTCGCCCTCCTTCCCGCGAATAATAGAATCCCTAAACCCAAAGACGCAATTTTGTAAATTCCCCAGTGTTCTAATTCCAGCTGAAACAGTGGCAGTAGAAATCACTTGCGCTCTAAAGCCTGTGCCAAGCCACAGACAGGGGGGGGTATGGCGGTGGTATAGCAAAACAAGCATCAGGGATAAACATTTAAATCAGCTATCACACGCGGGCCTAACTCAGTCTTGACGTGTAATCTCAGGAGGCGCAAAAGAAACAAAATAAAATCGGACAAAAACAAAAAAAGGCCACAGGACACAGAATATCGAAAACACAATCACACACATACAGGAAAAGTGACAGGGATACAACAAAGACCACTGATACGTAGACCTGCATCACCAACATAGCTGTTCTGCCCAGCAGGCACCCAGCGCTGATGACATGAGCATTACCGGAGACTGACAACCTCCTTCCTACAGGGTTGTGTGCCAAACACACTCACTCCATTTCAAACCAGCGCCGCAGCCAGCAGCCCCGCCTCCCCTCCGACACTCAAACAGGATAATGGCTGCGTGATGAAGACAGAACGACGGAACAAGCGGGCGCAGGAAAAAACGAGCGAGAAAAACAAAAACAATGAGCGGTGATGAGGAGAGAAAACCAGGGGGAAAAAAGACAGAGACAAAGAGACAGAGACCAGGAAAGAGAGAGAACAGAAATGGAGCGAGAGAGAGACAGAGAGAGAGAGAGAGAGAGAGAGAGAGAGAGAGAGAGAGAGAAGGGTGGGCTGAACCACAGCTGCAATTAAGGGAATGCTATTTGTGCCAGGGAATATGCTAATTCCCCCTTTGTGTGAGCAGTTGCAACCAGGGAGGAGGTGTGTGTGTGTGTGTGTGGGGGGGGGGGGGGGGGGGGGGGGGGCGGGGGGGGGGGGCGGTGGCGATGGGCTTGGATGCGTCTGTCTGGCAGGGCGTCCATCATAGTCCTGGTGTAGCGCCATTGTCAGGCCTTGCAACGCCACTCACCAGAGTAAGAGAGACAGACTCGCTTCGTCAGCCCATCCTCCCCAAAGCTTCCGCGGAGGGGTTGGCACTAGCTCAATTAGCAAGCTCCAGAGACAGAGACAGACAGAGACAGCGCATACACTCATTAACAGTCACATATGACCTTTATAAAGATACCAGCTACTAGGCACACGTCCCACAGAATGGGAAATCCCTGTGTGATGACCTAGGTTCAGGAACTCTCTGGAATCTTAAGAAGCACTAGCAATTTGTCTAATGGTTTCAAAACGTGAACTAACTAAAAATGTATACATGATATAGAACATTTTCAGCACACATGTGTGTGTGTATGTCTGTTTGTGTGTGTGTGTGCGCTTGTTGCAAATAGGTGCACCGCTTTCAGAGAAACATAGCAACCAATTTGCTTCCATCAGCGCTATAGTCTGTGTTAGTGAGGGAGGGGTTAGCATAAAACTAGGTGAACACACGTAGCAAATTACATTTCCAGACGGCTAACAGCTGCTCCAAAATCAAGCACAGCAAGCAGTCACATCAATGGGAAAGCATGCAGTGCTGTCCCCATTGTTTCTACACCATCAGTTTGTTTGGAAAATGTCGCACATTTGCAGGCATAACTAGCCAGATCCCTGATGCTAATTTTCGAGTGTATCTTTTTCGAGAAATGCTTGAAACTACCTTGCACGGCATATCTGGGTTAATCAAAAATTATACAGAATAGCTCATGCATATTAAAAATACAATAAACACAACATGCACAACCACAGAAATATTTGCAATTATTTATATGCTAACGAGTACAAGGAGACACATGGCACTATTTGTACATTAAGCTCTCCATTCATGTTTATTTGTTTGATACGTTCTCTGATGCATAGGGGTCTGAGATGTTCATTTATTCAATTGCAATAGGCCTATGCAATAAGATGTATTACTGTTGCACTGACAACCACAACAAAGGCAAAGCAACATAGCTTCCAAGTTTCAGTAGTTACACCATTTCCCCCTGAAAGAAAAACGGTTAATGGACCAATTACTTGTTTTAAGAACGACTACACTGCAAGCAATTCCTTCAATGTGATATCATCCTTTTAAGGAACTGCCAATGCTTTGGAATTATTGTCCCTGTAAAATTATATGTGTTGCTGAAATTGCTTTTTGAGTAAAAACAAATAAAATGGTCTGTACATAAACTAGAATTATTCGCATAATGTGTCTTCAGTGCTGGGCTCCGAGGATAGCTCAGATGCTACAGGGAGCGAGCTAGTTCATTTTAATTCCAGATCTGTCTGGGGCACGGCTTTAATGCTCCATTATGTTGTCTCCAGCTGAGATACCTCATGATCGTATCATTCGATGATGAAGTATTTTGACAAGGACTAACGGGAGAAAATGTTTCATCACAATAGAAGGGATTGCCCTCTGGGACTAGAGGCTACACTAGCACAACTTGTAGGGTTTTCGACTCCCAGACGAAAGGTTCTTGCTCTGAACATCAAGGTCCACTGTCTACCTGTAGGCTACCTTGAGCAAGATGACCCTGTTTAATGATGTGTATCTAATCATACTGCTCATACATTCCGTTCACTCTGACAGAAGCAGCAATATTTTCCAGCATTGGCCTCAAAATCTTCTACCATAAACAACAACCTCTCTCTGCTACCCTTGGTGGACCGCTTAATTCTCAAGTCCTCTCTGCTTTTGTATTGCATTGTCTTCCTCGCTCCCCATCGCCACGGTGGATTTCCTCTGGCAATCGTACGAGAGCGCCAGGGGAGTGGATAAACATGTGTAAGCCTCAGGCACAATCATTTAAACAAACAGGAAGAAAATTAAAAAACAAATCAAAACCTGATAGTACAGAGGTTCTGTTGTATTCCTGCCCTCTAGGTAATCGTCGCGCCCTCTGGTCAGCCTTGGAGGGGAGACATAGCCAAAGAAGGTTCTTGAGTTATAAAATCAGGAAATTATTACTGCATGTCCTTATTCTTTGGTCGCAAGTGGCTGGTTGTGCTTGTGCTCATTTGACCGTAAAGGCAAGGCAAGGCTAGGCAAGGCAACTTCATTTATATAGCACTTTTCATACACAAGGCAGGCTCAAAGTGCTTCACATATAAACATTGTCATACAATAAAATAAAATAATGGATAAGTAAAAGAAAACATATGCAAAAAATAAGTAATATAGATCAGTATTTAGCCTCTCTGGTACCCACGTCGGGACGTTTTTTTGGCATTTGCCTTTAAGAATGTATTCAGTTAATCATTAAAATATGGGTCACTCCATACAGCGTACAATAGGTCCGGCTGGTTACATACAACAATCACATACATACAATGTATGCACAGCTCACGTCGCTTAAGAGTTTATGAGATCTATGTAAGGTTAATTTACTAAAAACAAGATGAGAATTATCACCAATTGTGCAGTTGAGTCATTTACTTACCATAAGATAAATTATTTAGCCGGCTTTTAGGCCAAAACATAGCCCACTCATATCTCTAGCCATCGCGAAAGTGTGGGAAAAGGGGCATGACCTCCAACTGTAGAGGAAATGGTATAAAACCATGGAGATGGAAATCCATGCCTTAAGGCGTGTGAACACAGAAAGCCTGTCTGGGGTCAAAATTTCAAAAGGAGTCCGCACCATGCCCCTTTTAAGATTCAAACAAGTCAATGTGCATTTTGCACATTTTGCTGTTATGAAATAGAGGTCTGATTCTCGAATATGCATGTGGTGGCTGTGTCACTAACAAATCTGTCCGTGCTAACACTCTAATATGTTCACGTTCATGTATTAAGTACAGGAGATGTGCATGTTAGCGAAAATATTAATATACAATCACTGAACGGAGATTTTGACAAAAGGCCCATTTCATGCAAGAAATGTTATCAAAACGCATTTGAAAGCCGGATATGTATATGCCAATATTTTGAAACTATATCAAAATATTACATTTCCCACTGAGAAAAAAAGCCATGTCCAGTGTTTTTTGATGGGCAGGCACAGTGATTGCTTGTGCTGCTTGAAATTCGTAGGAATTTTACGAAAAATGCTGTATCTCTATCTGTTGTGTGTGTGTGTGTGTGTGTGTGTGTGTGTGTGTGTGTGTGTGTGTGTGTGTGTGTGTGTGTGTGATGCCAGAAACAGTAGGGAAGTGAACTCTGCTCTACCACCATCTGGCCCCCAAAACAATGAACTACAGCTCACAACTCACCCACATCCAACTCCACTTATGCATGTACTGTACACCTGCACACACACATACATACCCATACACACACACACACATTACATGCTGCCTCATTACCCGAACATCATATCATCATATCAAGGCTTAAACCAATTTCATTTAAAAGTACCTGTGCAAAGAACAGGCGGGCACCAATACATGCGCACACACATAAACACAAAGAGAAAACACTTGACTTGACACTCGCACACGTACACACATGCCAGCACGTAAGCGCACGCCAATGGGCACGCATCCACGGAAAGGAGAGGAGCAGAATGGACCACCCACACCTCTCTCCTAAGGTACAGTCCATCTGCTCGCTGTTCCCTCCACTCGGAGGTAGGCTGCGTAGAGAAAGGATGGAGTCATGCGATCACACACAGCAGCGTGCTGTACAGTAGGGGCCCGATAGGAGCTCAGCAAGCACAGGTGTCCCACACACACAAACACAAACAAACACCATGCAGACATCCACACATACAGACACATACATGCACGCAAGCACACACACACACACAGAGGAAACACACACATACACATGCCCAATGCAGACACACATGCACACATGCATGCAAACATACATGCACACAAATGCAGAAACACACACACCCACGAACATCCACACACACACACACACACACACACACACACACACACACACACACACACACACACACACACACACACACACACGCATACATACAGGTATAACCACTGAAACACACAAACTGTTGACTGTTCTAAAGATATTTATTTCAGCTTGTCTAAGCCACGCACAGGTGCACAAATATGCCTCCAGGTATTAACAAATGGATGAACATGAATGAGACCATGTTGAACTGAGAGCATCCCGACACACAACACAAAACAACAATGTCAACCAAACAGCTATTCTTCTAGTGCTGCATGCATGCACAGGTGAAGTCGTTTTTTAAACATGCTGAGTGAGTTACAAAGAAGGCAACACTTGCAGACACAAACACAATGACCATTGAGGGTCCTACACACTCACACATAAATGGGGGGAATGTAGACGAGCATCCATGTGCGCATGAGAGGTGCAGACAGTGGCCCTCCCCCCCCCACTTAAAGAAGGGTTTTAACGCAACAATCTGATTGAAAACGCGTCCGAGAACGAACTACAAAACAGCTCAGCCGAGGGGAATGTGCTCAAAGCACACACATACAGACACATACATGCACGCAAGCACACACACACACACACACAGAGGAAACACACACATACACATGCCCAATGCAGACACACATGCACACATGCATGCAAACATACATGCACACAAATGCAGAAACACACACACCCACGAACATCCACACACACACACACACACACACACACACACACACACACACACACACACACACACACACACACACACACGCATACATACAGGTATAACCACTGAAACACACAAACTGTTGACTGTTCTAAAGATATTTATTTCAGCTTGTCTAAGCCACGCACAGGTGCACAAATATGCCTCCAGGTATTAACAAATGGATGAACATGAATGAGACCATGTTGAACTGAGAGCATCCCGACACACAACACAAAACAACAATGTCAACCAAACAGCTATTCTTCTAGTGCTGCATGCATGCACAGGTGAAGTCGTTTTTTAAACATGCTGAGTGAGTTACAAAGAAGGCAACACTTGCAGACACAAACACAATGACCATTGAGGGTCCTACACACTCACACATAAATGGGGGGAATGTAGACGAGCATCCATGTGCGCATGAGAGGTGCAGACAGTGGCCCTCCCCCCCCCACTTAAAGAAGGGTTTTAACGCAACAATCTGATTGAAAACACGTCCGAGAACGAACTACAAAACAGCTCAGCCGAGGGGAATGTGCTCAAAGCCCTCCGGGTTACCTTGGTAAAGCTTAAAACATTGGTGATGGCTGTTTTAGCCCCTGACTCACTAAATTAACTCTTAATCCATTTACCAGCGTTGCAGCTTAAGCCCTCCAGTTTGGTCGAGGTCTTCAGTGGTTTCTTCTAATTGAGTTTCTAGTAATTACCGCTAGGCTAATGCATCGTAAGTGGCTTCTAAATCAGAGGTAAAGATTTTGCTTCGTTGCTACAAGTGCACGCAACACACTTGTAGCAGGAATTGCTTGGTTGTCGTACGCAATCAGGGCTATAAAGATGCAACAAGTAAATAATCAATATATTCTGAGACATCATACTTATCTCTGGTGTTATTACCTTGATTGATTCTGTTGATGTTGTACATTTTCTATAGGAGATGTTGTGAACTTGACTTTGACTTTTGCCAGTGTTTAAAGGTAAGGCAAAGGATAATGGCTTTGGAAATAAGCCAATTCTTTCATTTTTTCTAATTACTAAATCTTAAAACAGAGCGTACATTTGAATATAGCCTATTCTAGAATATATACAAAACCAAATTATTCAATGATAATTTTTGTAAGATGTGAAGAAGATGGCACAGCACATTACCAATGCTGCAACATTAACAGGCACAAACTTTATATGCATAAAAAAATGATATCATAGCATACACTTAACTTTCTACCCACTGTGCTGTATGATTTTTATGAATATTGTGTGTGTGTGTTTGTGTGTGTGTGTGTGTATGTGTAGGTGTGTGTGTGTGTGTGTATGTGTGTGTGTGTGTGTGTGTGTGTGTGTGTGTGTGTGCGTGCAGATAACGCAATGTCTGTGTTTACATATTCGCTTTAATGGTGTGAACATAACCATGAATATGCATGTTTGTGTCTGTTCGTGTGCGTGCGTGCGTGTGTGTGTATCCCTGTGTGTGTGTGTGTGTGTGTGTGTTTTAACAAAAGTATTTGCTAGCGACAGCAAC
>NC_136948.1:7540384-7620384 GCF_949987615.1 Pollachius pollachius | reverse complement strand
TATGTTAATAGGTTTTCCCTTCTGTTTCTCTATCTCTTCTACCAAATATTTTCGCAACCAGACCCAATGTGACATTTAGGATTGGCAAATTAGGGTACAACTTCGTTCATTTCATTAATTACATCGGGGAAACTGTTTGCCCATGATTAAAACAGATGTCTCCCATCTCATGAGAGAAAAGAAGACAATTACGTTCCTGTCACTGACTTTTACTGTTTTCTCTGAAAATAACTGCATTTCTGTATTTGGATTGGCCAAATTTAGCCTACTCCGCCTATTAACTTGCAACACACACAATGATTGCTAACGTTTTCAGGAAAGCATGGATGGTGACAATGATGCAACTACAGTTCTTTCTTGCTTCATAAGATAGGCGGCTCCATTATGGCAAATACATGTATGAGAACAGGCTTTTTCCAAATCTCAAGATTGCACTGCATACACTCAAACCCAAGATCAACCCCTGCAGCAGCATTGACAAGACAAAATTAAGTAGAGTAAACAAGTTTATTGATCAATAAATCCGACATTTTAATAGATTTATACAAATGAATATTTCCATCCTCTCAACATTTGTCACACCTATAGGCAGCATCATTGACCTTCGGACGTCCTCCATCACCTGTAAGTAAGAACATAACTGCCAGTTAATGGACAATCTGCTGTACACACACACACACACACACACACACACACACACACACACACACACACACACACACACACACACACACACACACACACACACACTGAATGGGCAGGCAGATTACCACTGCAATCAGAATGAAATGAAGGAGGCAGGGAAAGAAGGACGATTGGATTATTGGAAGGGAAGATTAAAGGAAGAATAGTAGGGAAGAAATGTATCGTAAATAAATGTATTCTCCTTACCTACACCAGAGGATAGCTGGCAGAAGTGGCCACTCCACACTGGTTGTTCTTGTTTCTGCTCATCAGGATGTAGCCCTCACTTCCCCAGCTCGGACCCCAGCTACAGAAACACACAACATATCACATTATGATATATATATATATATATATATATATATATATAGAAACACTGTGGAAGAGGACTAGGGACTCTTCCACAGTGTTCTAATAGTGTTCTTCCATTCTAATAGGTCAGAATTAATGGAACATCTCTTCGGTTTCTGACCTTGAGTAATTATGATTTTAAAATCCTATTTCTCCACATTAGTAAGTTAAATTATTAGGAATAATTTATTTTTTATTAAGGATTAAGATAATTGTTAATGTTTGAACTACGATCATTGTCTTCCCTCAATTAACTACCAATGGATCTACAGGCAATATCACCTCAGTAATGAAAACAAAAATGTTAATATTTGTTCACAGCACTCAAAAATAGCTGTAATTGCCCCCACTCCCCTATATACCACACCTTCTCTGCGGTTCAGGGGTCAGTGGGAAGCGTAGAGTGGGACAGTTAGATGTGGACCTTACCTGTTCTTCACCAGCCAATAGTCTTTGTTTTTGACCTTCCCGTATCCAACAGCCAGAACACCATGGTCCAACTTTGTGCTACTGCAATCAGGCTCATCATACACACCTATACACATTCACACACACAACGAGTTAACGAAGACTGATTAACTCTTTGTGCTTTATATCTCATTGCAATTTCAGGATAACATCTACTGTATGTCATATGCATTTATGTTTTTCATGTTTATTTTTTATTTAATGATGTGTATTGGCTCTGTTGACTACTGTTTGCAAACCAATTGCCCCTTGGGGACAATAAAGACTATCCTATCCTATCCCAAAACTGTGGTTCAGAAGCAGGCCCAACATTTGTGGTGTGAGTGTGACCTGTCTTTCTTCCTACGATGTGTTTGCATCTACAGGATACACACGGCCCGTCAACGTCATGATGACGTCCGTCTCTCACCTGATTGGTAGAGCTGGAACGAGGAGCGGGAAGAGTCGATGGCGATGGACACGGGTCCCACGGTGGCCAGGGCCTTCTGTAGGGCTTTCTCGTCGCCGGTTTTGATATCGACGTAGCCCGAGCATGTGGCTCCTATGGTGTCAGGGTTGAAGCGGCACTTTCCATCCTGAGAGACAGAGGCCATTAGTAAGTCAATGGCCTCGGGTTGTTGAGGTAACCGTCGAGGAACAACCATTGGTAGCCATTAGTGATCAATGTGTCAAAAGTGCCGCAAAGATGAAGTTTAATCGATGAGTGAAGTCATATGTTAATGTGTGCGTCAACATGGGACCGTTTTTCAGATTACTTGAGTTTAGATAGAAAGGACTTCTAAAATATGGATAATCTTCTTATCCATTCTAATGTTAATTATCAACAATGTCAGTACTGACATTGTACCTCAGGGCATATATTTAGTTAAGATCACTGGAAACATAAAGCAATGTTTGTCTAGGACACATCTTTTGGAACCACAAACACTTTGGTTTTGAATAATACTATATAGTACTCTAAACGACAAACATATGCAGGCAGAATCTGCTGATGCTGATGATGGCAGGGAACCGTTGTCATATCTCTGAGAAACGACACAGTGCATCATCATCATTACCACCACCTCCACCACCACCACCACCACCATCCACTGACCTCAGCCTCATAGGGGTAGGAGTCCTCTGTGTCGAGGCCTTTACTGGCAATGATGTAGTCAAAGGCCCTGTCCATCAGACCCCCGCTGCACCCCATGTTGCCGTAATCACCAGAGCAATCCACCAGCTGCTGCTTGCTCAGGGACACCAGTTTGCCCGTCTTCCTGAAGGTCTGGCCCTCCAGAGAGCCTGTCTGTGGACAGGGGAGGAAGATGAAGAGGAGGATGAAAAAGTAGATGAAGTATAGATGTAAAGCTGGCACATCTGAACAACGTTTGTGTGCATTCGTACATCAACACACACACACATATGGTAAATGGACTGCATTTATATAGCGCTTTTATCTAAAGCGCTTTACAATATTGCCTGACATTCACCCGATCATGCACAAATTCACACACCGACGGCGGGGGTGACAACCACGCAAAGTGACAGCCATCTCGTCGGGAGCAGTTAGTGGTTAGGTGGCTTGCTCAGGGACACCTCGACACTCAGACAACAACCTTGCGGTTACAAGCCAACCCACTGTGCCTCCTGAAGTAGTGCGCCCTCCCACACATACACACATATAGTGTTACATACTGCGCTGAAAGCCCAGCAGGAACCACAATCCATCTGGTCCTTGACTTCGGTGACGTAGCCCTTGTCCCTCCAGTCCACAGAGGGAGGCAGGTCAGTGCCCTCCGGCTGGGTGAGGAAGGCGGAGCCGTGGCGGAGGGCGGAGGAGTTGAAAGACTTCAGGCAGCCGCGGGAGATCAGTTGCTTGTACTCCTCGTTTTCCTATTCAGGGGGCGAGACAACAGTTTTCGTGTGGAAAGCTTGGGTTGAAAGGTGAATAAATGACTGCAGGTTTGTAAAGGTGTCGTTTGTTATAAAGGTGATTAAGTAAGGGATAATGTATAGGACGAAAATAAGCCCAGACAGGGCGAACCGGACACCAACGCGCAGCGGAGGTGTCTTGCTTCGCCCTGAAGGGGTTTGTTTTCAATAAGGACCGGGGACGTTCTATACATTATCAAGCTTATTACACGGCTACTTGCCAAAATGATAAGTAACCAGACGAGTTGTGGAGTGATAAGAAAGACAGCCAAAAATCCACTTTCCTCGACAGCGGTCAATTAGACTTAGCGACGGTGAATTATCAAATATAATACACCGCCGGAAGTTGTGAAGGGCCCATGCAAGGCAACGGAGTGTTCCACAGCATTGAAAAGAGCCGTGTAATAAATTATTATACAATACGTTTATCATGTCTTAAAGGGTGATGGTTGATTTCAGCACTTCCGGTCGCGGTCATTAGCTGTGGTGGAGTTTTTGCAGTGCCTACCATATCAGCAAAGTAGGTCATGCCCAGGCGGTAGGACTTGATCTCCTGGTCGGCTAGCATGTTGTGGACCAGCACCAGCTTACGGTTGCTGAGCCAGGTCTGCTTGCGCTGGGACTCCTCGGAGGTGGAGCTGTAAAACTTTCCTGTCCGCACACAAAGGAAGCATGTCAGTGGAGGAAAACCAGGGAAAGGACATAGTTCTACACACTTCTGGGTTTGAATGTGAATCCATGTTACCGAATTGAAGTTTCCATGCGTGGAACTCCAGGTCTTCAAGGGACAGGCTGGCACAACTGGCCACAGCCAGCCACATAGAGACAGCCACCAAAAGCTTCATCCTGTGTTACACACGCAGAGCCAGACACACATACACACACATACAGACACAGGTTCACAAATTTGGTCACTTTGAAACGTCTCCATTAGGTGGTTACTGGCGGGAAACCAAACTTGACTTTGTTTTGATTTAGTCCCTAATTTTTCTTCAACTGCCTCCGACGTCTGTCTATCAGCACCTGCATGTTTTTAGGAGCCAATAGTCTGTCCGTCTGTCTGTCCGTCCGTCCGTCCGTCCATCTGTCCGTCTGTCTGCCTGCCTGCCTGTCTGTCTGTCTGTCTGCCTGTCTGTCTGTCTGTCTGTCTGTCTGTCTGTCTGTCTGTCTGTCTGTCTGCCTGTCTGCCTGTCTGTCTGTCTGTCTGCCTGCCTGCCTGTCTGTCTGTCTGTCTGCCTGTCTGTCTGTCTGTCTGTCTGCCTGCCTGCCTGTCTGCCTGTCTGCCTGTCTGTCTGTCCGTCTGTCCGTCTGTCTGTCTGTCCGTCTTTCTGTCTCTCTCTCTGTATAGTGTGTACCGAAGCTTCTTACCTGGCTGTTTCGGGCAGAGAGTGTCGTTAAGCCCTTTGAGCAACATCCTTATATAGGCTGTTATCTGTAATGGGGCAGTGACCATAATGCCTTGTCAGCATTTCATGAACATATAAAGCCCTGAAAGAGAGAGAGAGAGAGAGAGAGAGAGAGAGAGAGAGAGAAATTGAGAAAATGATTGCTCTGCATTCATTTTAGGAGAACTGAAAGTTGTCTGTCACAATATTTTTTTACCAAATTTCAAAATGACATGGGAACCGTTCATAACATCAAATGTAACTGTATATCGAAACTTCCTTTTTAGATTCAGCTGTTTAGGAAATTAAGCAATGTGAATAATCATGAGCCATATTGCTTTCAACTTTTACCATAATTACAGGAGGGATTGTTTTATGCCTGTCTGACAAATATCCCCCTGTTTATCTCTGAGACAGTCTGTCCATCACAAGACATTTGTGTCAGCAGCATGCATACTGTTTCACTATTAAAAGAGTGTTAAGCTATAAACACAGAGCAGGTTTAAAAACAAGCTAAACATTTACAGGACAGCCAAATTTCTAAACTTTATAGTTGAGAGTAAAATATGGCAAAGAGCACATTCACAAATGCACATAGAGTCATACACACACACACACACATAGTATATGAATATGTGCTTATAATTGCAAATTAAACCAATTAGTCGCTGTTTCTGAAAATGTATCTTAGTCTTTTTGCGTAACCAAATTTTTCACACAGACGGAAAACATTCACAGAAGTAAGAAGGTGACATGTATGTGAGTGTGTGTGAGTGTGTGTGTGTGTGTGTGTGTGTGTGTGTGTGTGTGTGTTTGTACTCATGTTGTTGTGTATTAGAATTCATTGAGATGTTTTATGTTTTGCTTTCAACTTCCACTTGACTAACGCCTGCGATTTTGTCTTGTCATCATCATTAATGTGGCAAGTCCTGCAATCAGTTACCTAAAATGTATGATAAAGATGTAGGTTGTAAGATTATGGTTCTAGCCTATAAACAACCCGGTATCACCTGATTTTGTGCTCATTTTGAGGCTTAGCCTCATGGAGGGTGTCAATGACGGTCTTCTGCACAACTGTCAGTCAGCAGTCTTCCCCATGATTGTGAAGCCTACTGAATCAGTTTCCCAATGTGAAGGAAGCATGCTCAACGGCTGCCCTTTTAAGGACGCTACGTCATAGAACGCCGACAAGCACTAATCCTATTTGCACCCCATGCCTCTCTGTCAGTGGCGCAAAAAGTAGGTATGCCCTATATGCGGCGCATAGGGGCGCCGCACCAGAGGGGGCGCCAAAGCGATGGAAGTAACATTATTTAAGTCGGCGTTTTCTGTATTTAACAGCGTTTGTGTAAATGATATGATGATCAATAACAGAGGACCGTCACTGATAAGGCGCCCCCCGCTCCTTCGCCTCCCTCCCCCCCTCCTCCCCACACGGCGCTCCAGTGGGCGCGCCCTCGAGCACCCGCCCTGTAGGCGAGCGCCAGAGTGTTTTCATTTGAACCGTACTGTCATCTGATGACACGTACCTCAATATGGAGAGGCATAGAAGAAAGCTCTCGGGGTCACAACATAGAAAAAGAAAGATTGGGAAGGAGAAAGAGTGCGCAGGGATGAAAGAAAGCTTTTCAAAGTGGTTGAAAGACAGTACTTTATATGCCAGTGTATCAAGAGGAGGATTGTAAATTTTCAGGTTAGCTAAATCTACTACTAGTAAAACAACAAGTTACTGTTGTCTTGCAGCTGTGTACTGATCAGGATGGAGCCTACAATATAACAGATCATGACAAGAAAAAGAAAGGAACTTGTTTGTGGTTATTTTGTTTTGCTTCAATCTCGATGCAAATCTTAGTTTTATGTGAATAGACCCAGTAAAAACGGAGTTATAAAGTTGATACAGAAAAATCAATTCAGATGAATTAATAATCAAAAAAAAAAATCTGAATCCAGACTGAATCGTTCTACACAGTATCGCGATGCATCGAAGAATCGATTATTTTTCCCACCCCTATTGGTTACTGTACTCCAAAAGAGTCTATTGTTTTGCATGTAAGCTTTTTGGTGAAGCTAGAGTTGCTGACACGCGCCTTGTGGTGGGGTATAATAACTGGCAGTGTCTTTCAAAAATACTGAAGCACCATGAAACAAGTGGTTATCACATAAATGCTTATCTGATGTGGAAAGAATTGGCATCCCGCTTACGCCTAGGTAAAACTATTGATAGCGAATTGCAGAGAGACTGTCGACTCGAGTGATCGACTGCATACTCTTCCTTGCAGAAAGAAACCTGCCACTGAGGGGAAAAAATGCACAGTTAGGAAATCCTAGAAATGGAAATTTTCTGGGTATCCTTGAACTCATAGCACAGTATGATGTTACACTGCCAGAGCATCTTAGAAAGGCTGCCTCTAAAAAAAAACACCGGATATCTGTCCTGGTGCACTCAAAATGATTTTTTTGATTCAATATCAGAGTGTGTTTTAGGTCAAATTTGTGCCCAGATCAAAGGGGGGGGGGAGAGCCTGCTATGTGTCTGCATACCCCCCAAAAAGTAGGCAGTTGCGCCCCTGCTCTCTGTGATAAAGCCCAAATTACACCGACCAGCATCGACCAAAAGTGTTGCAATGACATAAACAAACCACGAGAGTTCACTGTTTACTTTAACTTGACCGCTATAAGAGCTAAGTAGAAATACATATTTCATTAGTCAAATGAAAGAGATTTAAATGATGGTAACATCTTAAGTTTGTTCCTTTTCAACGAAGGTCTGTAACAAAGCAATTTTTTTACACCGTTATTTTGTATTTAAACCCCTCAGGGTGATTATTGTTAATTGAATAGGAAACACAGGATAATAACCTCTGTTCTGCTGCAAGGGTGGCTATTACATGCCCCGAAAATTGTGCATCTTGAAGCTGGCGTTGAAACGATGTAGGACCTCAACTCCGCAGCTGTAACATTAATAGGATACTGGGTAATGGAAAAGCGACATGAATGTGATCCCCGGTATAAACCGTCTAATTTAATTACTCAAGAGGAATTTCCAAAGCTTAGAGGCATCACATACTTGAAGGCTCTGTAGCGTGGGTCAGACATAACGATTGTCCAAGTTGTGATAGTTAGGCCTAGTGGGCAGTGGCCCACTAACTATCACATACCTCGACACATAATCTGTTTATCAAATCAATAAGAGCGCGGCCCTTGTGCATACTTGAAATGGCTCGTGTGTTCTCGGGTTACATATAGCTGGCGTGCAGTTCTCGTTCCCACTTTATAGGTGACAAAGTGTGAATCCAGGGAGGTATTCAAATGGAAAGCCGCCGACGCGCAGCGAGCGAGTCAACCAGGCGCGTCGTTAGACCAGGGCATTTGAGGCTATAGCCCCGGATCGCTGTGCCGTCAAAAAAAAAAAATAATAATAATAATAATGATGAAAATAGCCCCGTAGAGTATACTTCTTTGTGGTTGCATTACCAGCAGCCATAGATTCAACATTGTTGCCAGTGAAAACCGCAAAATTCTGACTAGAATAATTTGTTGCAAAATGTTGCAAAATCAACGTCGGTATTCTTTCTTCTCTATGCATAGCGCATCTCGTCGATAATGCTGTTTCGTGCTGCTAGCCTTTTAGTGAGATCAGAGAGTGTTGAGAAGGACAGTAATAAAATATATTTTGTAAGATGGATATAAGAAGAGAGACCCGCAGTGAATTCAACCCGGTCCACTTGACATCGGGTAGGTGCATGACAGTGGTACTGTAAAACTTAAATAGCCCGGGCTTTTATTTGTTTCAATCACTGAACTTTCAAACAAAACTCTTGCTCAGCAAAGATGGGAAATACTATCAAATGTATTATTTAAACCAGTATGAATATTAGTAACCTAGGTTGCCTGGTAAGTAGGTGGTAGGTAGGCCTGTCCCGACGTGAGTCAGACATGACGATTGGTCTTTCCTTTCCTTTTCAAACTACGTTACAATTGCATATTTCATCAGCCCGATTTTCAAATTTTCTCGGGGGAGAAACCCCCGAACCCCTCTTTTTAAAGGACTCTTCTGGGCTTTAGCCCCGAATGTTTTCAATTGCTAGCGACGCTCATGGAGTCAACGATGGCTGTATATGATTGAGCTATACTGCCTGCATATAATCTAAATAATATAGCTTTTTATTGAAGCCTGTAGCCTTTCTAACGACGCCTTATTCATATTTTATTTAGTGTAAAGTTTTTTAAAAAGTGTTTTTTTTAATATGTATTTAAAACAATATATGTAGCCTATAATGTAGGCCTATCTTAAAATGTATATTTTATTCATTTTGAGGTCATTGTATGCCAGTATTATATTGTGTAACGAAAGGGACAACATTTTATCCTAAAAATATTTATTGACACGTTGGGACATTCTTTTGCAACAAAAACGAAAAAAACACAAAGAAACAGAATATTTATGGTGTCCAAATTCAAAACAATTTTAGACACTGATAAATGAAACACTAAAACAGATCACATCCTTGTGAAATAAAATAGAAAGAAACTAAATCGATTCTGATAAAACGGTAATCATTGAACCACAGGCAATTTGATATGTTTTCTGTATAATGACCTTTGATCCTCACAAAAAATATCTTTAACACAAAATCTCAAGCCCAATCATCTCTGTCCCCTTTGTTGAAACACAGAGAGAAGCAAAACCACAGTATTTTCTATTGAAACTGGCCAAATAAATGTATAGAATCACAAATAAATAGAAAGTTGTATTTCTTTTAAACCAGAGAACATAATAATAATAACAATAACATTCATAATCATAATAATTATAATAACAATATGAATAATTATAATTAAAAAAGCTTCAAAATCACAGTTCCAAAGCATTACCAGCCATTGTTGTCAGTCTCTTTTTAAACGCGTTACACTTGTGTCAGACTTGTGTTACACTTGTGTACTTGTGTTACATTTTTGAACATATATTAGTGGATCATGACCACATGAAACCACTGTATCAGACAAAGACCAGAGAGAGAGAGAGAGAGAGAGAGAGAGAGAGAGAGAGAGAGAGAGAGAGAGAGAGAGAGAACTAGGGATTCTGTAGAGAGGCTATTATTCAGCTCTCCATCCTTCATCCATCCCTTCATCCTTCTTTCCTACAGAGCCGTCCAATGGGATGCTCTTTCTCCCACAGGGGTTCATATCCTGCCAAGGACTGAGTCGCACCAGCACAGATGGAGTGAGAGAACGAGAGAGATACTGAGAGAGAGGCAATATAGATTGAGAGAACGAGAAAAAAATAGTGGCTGACGGACAGAGCGTATGGATAAATCGAGGGAATGAGGGAGAAAGAAAGAATGAAAGAAAGACATAGAGAGAGAGAACAGAAAAGGAGAAGGTGAGAAAAGAGAAAAGAGAAACATGGATGCAGAGAACTGAAAAGGAGAGGGTGAGAGAATTGAAAAGAGAAATATGGATAGACTGAGAAAGTCAGTGTCTCTCTCTCTCTCTCTCTCGCCTTTCTTCCTCTTGCTCTCCATCTCTCTCTCTTCTGTTTATCTCCATGGTGCATACATGTCAACCTGGAGCTAGAATATGCACTGGCAGGGGCCCATGGTCCAGGGTGGGGGGGGGGGGGGGGGGGGGGGGGGGGGGGGGGGGGGTAGTGTTGGCGATGACTGACTGCAGAGTGTGAGGGATAAAGAGAGAGAAGAGCTGCCTCTATACAGCGGGAGGAGAGAGGGTGTCCGGGCTCTAATTGGATCGGGGTAATGACTGGTCGATGGTGACTGTGGACCCCTCGTTAGAACCAGTACAGCTCCTTGCCTTTCTTGTGATGCTGCAGCCCTGAGGAGACAAAGACCCGCACAGAGACAATGAGGAGGGACAATTGCAAACAACTGCTCACCGGTTGTCATGGTGTCTGTTCCTGCACCAAACATCCCCTCATTGAAAAGGAGAAGAAAGCGAAGGAGAGGGAGTGTGAGGCGCGCTGCCATGCTTGTGATGATGATGTTCTTGTGTCGTTTAAACGTGTTTGTGTGTGTGTGTGTGTGTGTTGTGCGTGTGTGTGTGTGTGTGTGTTTGTTTATTACTGTGTATGTGTCTGTGTGTGTCTGTGTGTGTGTCCATGTGTGAATGTCTGTTTGTTTTTAGTCTGTGTGTGTGTGTGCGTGTGTGTGTGTGTGTGTGTGTGTGTGTGTGTGTGTGTGTGCATGCATGTGCGAGCGTTTGTTTGTGTGTGTTATCTTTGTCTTGCTGTTTTTGTTGGCGCGTGGTCATTTGTGCTCTTCACATATATTCATATCCATGCGATAATTGTGTTTAAGTCAAAAGGTGCCACTGTCCTCACTCACAATGCTGACCGTGATTCCACAATGATACGTAAAAGACCTTAGAGATTATTCCACTTTTCCTCTGGTGGATTAATTGTATCCATTCCACAATGGCTTTGAATGTACTGCACAGCCGTTAGAAGGGGGTTTAACACAACACATGAAGACATCAGAAGGCAGGGGGTGGGGGTTCGTACCTGCGTCCATGTTGAGGGCCAGGCTCTGGCTGACGTCCCCGGGGGGAAGCAGGCCGGGCCAGGAGCCACCGGCCTCCGGCCTCCAGCTTGCTCACCTCGTAGGGGCTTGGCAGCGTGGACAGGTGCGGGGGCCGGACTGCGGGCATGAGCAGGGGCCCGTAGTGGGGCTCCAACGCCGCGGGGGAGTACAGTTCGTGGAGGGGTCTCGGGGGCCCGTAGGCCTGGCTCTGGGCGTAACCCCAGCCCTCCGACGGGTGGGGGTGGGAATGAGGGTGGGCGTGGGGGTGGGGATGGGCGTGGGCGTGGGGGTGGGGGTGTGCGTGGGGATGGGCCAGGCCCGGGCGGAGCCCCGAGCCGTACGGGTCCATGGAATAGGCTCCGGCCTCGCAGTGGGAGCGGGGCTGGGGCGGGGAGTAGTTGCTGTCCCAGAACGACGGGGGGAAACTCCGCCTGGTGTTCGGTGACGGCGCTTCAGAGGCAGAGAAGAAGGATACAGAGAGGGGGGGAGGGGGAGGGGGGGGGGGGGGGGGGGGGGGGGAAACAGTCAGATTTTGGGCAAAAACGAACATGCTGATGTAACAACTGTATCGTGTTGGGGCGGCAGTAGCTCAGGAGGTTGGCTGGAAACGTCCCCGGCTCAAGTGTCTTAGTGTCTCTGAGCAAGGCACCTCAATGAGCTGGCTGTGGCCTTGCATGGTTGACTCTGCCGTCGATGTGTGAATGGCTGAATGTCAGGACATTTTGTAACGTTATACAGTGACCTCACGACAACACAATCGATAGCTGGTCACATGACTCCCTTCCACCCTTCGTCCCACATATCTCCCTCGTTGAATCACACACAAACAAACACACGCACACGTGCCCATTGCCAACATCATGCAGGCTTTTATATATATATATATATATATACATATATATATATATATATATATATATATATTCGTCTGAGGTCTCTGGGACATTGGGGTCAGACATATGAAGGAGGGTGGGCGAGAGCAAGAGAGAGAGAGCGACGGCGAGACCCCCACCCGGTCTATAAAAGGCCACAGCAGTGGCAGTTTCAAACCCGAAGGAGAGTGTTATGGCCACATCTCTTACTTTGGTGTCAGTGTGGGTCCACCTGTCGGCATTGGCCTTGCCCACTTATTGGTTTTTTTTCCGGAATATTCTAAATATTAATATAAATATTCCTCATGGACGAGGGCCGTGTTCCCACGGACGCCGCGCCACGGAGTGCTCATGTTGCTCTTCCCAGCGCCATTATGCCACCACAGAGCATGACATCTATAAATCACACTGTCGGGGCAGGCAACTGAGCAGCCATTGTGGGGCCGGAGCCGGAGCCAGAGCCGGAATGGCAGCCGTGGGGCCGTTTGAAGGCGATACACCCGCGAGGCTGCCTGCTTACGGCCATGTATAAACATAGTATCTGTTGGGAGGCAGGAACCACCATGACTGGCTGAAGGAAGACATCTAACCGGAACTGGAAAAAAGACTGACGGAGGGAACAGGGAGAGAGGGGACTGAGAGAGAGAGGGAGAGAGAGAGAGAGAGAGAGAGAGAGAGAGAGAGAGAGAGAGAGAGAGAGAGAGAGAGAGAGGCGCAAACACAAGCCAGACTCTACATGGATATACTGAAAACAACAGCAATCGCTTGAGGCTGTTGAGATATTTATTATAATGAATTTGCAAGATAAAGTAAACTATACATTCCATTCATGGTAATTCATTTTCAAGACAATTATATTTTATCTTTAGATTTGTTGTTCTCTTTTTAAATTTAAGCCATAAAGATGCATGAAACGTGACTTTTGACAACAAAATAACTGGAGGGGCAATGTTAAAGCTAATGATTGGTTATAATTGTATGTAACTATAATCAGCTTTGACTTCTACAACAACACGTATACACTATACTTACTGTACAAACAAATGTGTCTGCACAGAATCCCTTTACAACTCTGTCCGATGATGACCCGCCTGACTTTTGACCCTTGACCTCTACGGGACAATAATCAGCCTTCCCTTTAAACTAGCATGTCAGCTGGGCATGTCGAATGTCTGCAGCCCACACAACTGCGCCACCCAAGTGACAACCAGGCTCACACACACACATCTCTGTCACTCTCAAGCTCCGGGAACACACACACAGAAGTATAACACACACACGCACACACACACACACACACATACACACACACACACACACACACAATCTATGTGTGGGTTAGGCCACATGGGGGAAACGCTCCATGCCTTTACATCCGGAAACATGTGCACAATAGCGAATGTGTGGGCACGTCAAATTCGTATTGAACACAAAACTCACAACGCACAACATCGCATTGTGCATCGTGTACAATGTGTGGGGATGAGGGGCACATGTACACACAATGTTGACACGTGGAAATGTGTTTGTGTGTGTGCGTGTGGTGTGTGTGCGTGCGTGCGTGCGTGCGTGTTAGAGTACATGTGGCCCCGATACCTGTGCTGTGTGGCTCCGGGGCCCGTCTCTTGCCCTCCCCGTCTATATAGGAGCTGAGGGCTCGGGAGAAGTGTTGGTCCACAACACTGCTGATGTCCCCGTGGTAGTAAGTGAAGAGCACACAGCGGGACGTCAGGTACTCAGCGTCAGGGGCCTCCTGCTTGTCCTTGGGGCCCTCAGCCGACCGGGACGGGCCCTCTCGCGGAGGAGGAGGAGGAGGAGGAGGGGGGTAGGCTAAGGAGGACGAGGAGGTCGACGAAGAGGCCGAGGAAGAGGAAGCAGAGCCGCTGGGGACTACAATGGGGCCCCCAGAGACGGCCGACGTGGGGCCCCTGCTGTGAGCGTCCATGAAGTCGCGGCGGTGAGGAGCAGTGCTGAGACTTATGGGAGCCTGGGAGGGAGGGGAAAGGAGGGGGCGAAGGGAGGTCAGGGCAACACAGTTAACACAGTTGTTGGACAGATTTAGAGCTGATATTGTGCGCGTGTGTATGTGTGTGTAAATGTGTGTGTTTGTGTGTGTGTGTGTGTGTGTGTGTGTGTGTGTGTGTGTGTGTGTGTGTGTGTGTGTGTGTGTGTGTGTTTGGATGGGAGATTTTCCTCCGTTGTGGAAACGTACTTTTCTTTTTGGATGTTGAATGCATTCGATTATTTTTTTTAAGTGATCTATTGAAGCTTTAAACTAATTGATAACTTCATGAGGGCAAACTGAACGAAAACAAAATGCGTAGATACGCCAATAAAACAGCCCTAAATGTAAACAAGGGAAATGTAGTGTATCACATGTTTGTTTTTTACTTTACGCATTTGATGCGTAAGATCCAATTGTCTTAATTAAATGAGGGTTTTTTTGCCTGAATAGTTTGCTCAAGTCAAGAAATTATAAATAACCAACGAAAAACGTAGCCCACTTACCGGTATGCTATTAATGAAAGCAGAAGCAGGTGGAGCGTACGGTGCGTAATGTCCATAGGGTACTGGGTACATAAGATCCAAACAGCTCATCGTAAATGAGCGGTACGTTCTTCGGGCCGCGCGACCGCCAGTAAATAAAAGTGTCCTTCTGTCCTATGGAAACTGATCTTCCTGAAAAAGAGTGACAACATTCCGTTTCGCTGCAAACAATTGCGTCCGGCGGACTTGAAGGACTCTGAGTCAGTGTGAGAGAGTTTGTGTCAGGCTCTGCATTGTAGACCGAGAAGAACCCCGCGCGGCGACTCTTAGCTTCCTGAATGCACAACAACAGCTGCGCCGGGTGTGCTCAGTAGCGAAATGTGGTGAGGTGGTTTATGAAGTAGGCATGAGGTTGTTCTGTCCTATTCATCTTCTGATATCTCCTCCCACCCTCTGTCCCCCCCCCCCCCCCCCCCCCCCACACACACACACACACACACACACACACACACAAACACAACCTCTCATAATATTACTATCCTGTATAATTTAATGTCGAAACGATAATGGCAAAGCATGGATGTCCTAGAGATAATACTGTATTACTGTGTATGTACAATAATATTATTTACCACATTTTAAAAAAGCCACTTAACTTCTGAGAACCAAGTTAAGTTCAAAGATTTGTATTCCGTTGACATTACAAAAATATATGTCTAACACCATTCATATTCATATTGCCACTTCTGAGCAATCGGTTGAATGGCTTAAAGGTGTGCTATGCTGTCTATCATGGGCTTAAAACAGCAGTTGGTTGCCAAGTCAACCCTGAAGTCAACTTAAGTATTTGCTGGGTTCCCAGAGTGACACGTAGATGTGATGTAGATGTAAACTAGGCTGCATTCGCTGGTCATACCAGCAGCAGTCAAGAGAAAGGGACTCACCACAATTGCATGTAAAACGATCACCTCAGTAACACAAACAAAGCATGTATTCTCACTTAAATAAAAACATTCATATTCTCCCTTTTTCTTGCCCTTTTTCCTCTAATTCCCATACACACGCATGTTCACCATACACGCATCATATCTAAAATAAAAAAAAGGTTTTACTATATAAGTATTTCCCATTAGGCCGCTAAGTCTTTCAATTATCTGTACTTTGCAAGGCCTTAGTACACATGAACCCCTACCTCCCCTGTTTAAGGAGCTAACAAGTGTGTGCTGCTTCGGCATGCCAGTCTGTTTGACGGGTACAGTAGAACGCTTGGGAGAATAGTGAGGAATATTTGCAGAATTCCGTGGATGGGTGTCACATGATGTGGAATGTCTCTGATGTACTTGATGTACTGGTGGAAGTGACATGTTGGGGTGGGGGGGGGGTGTTCCGGTTCTGCGTTCTCGAGACGGAGAACATGACCAACATCTACAATGAGCGTACATGACAGGCACATATAAATAACTATAGCCCTTCGGTTATGGTCACACTGATCATGTAGCAAAGGTGCTTTTGAATGCCAGCCCAAAGACGAGGCCACATAAACTATAGTTAGTTTTAATTGTTGTTGTTTTACTGCTTTGTTCAAGTCGTAGAACAAATATGGAAAATATTTGTTATTGTATGGTTCTAACTTTCCGTTAAAAGCAAATTTGTTCCTGTAGATAAGACCTTGTATTTATATTACAAATATATATGTTATAGAATATGTCGATAATGTTTTGTATTTCCACTCATACTAACATGACTAAAGTCTTTGGTAATCTGTATGAGGTCAGGGTAGAGGTTCTCGAGGAGCTACAGGAGTAGCTAGGTGATGCAATGCTGACCAGCTCACCATTACACCAGCGTGATCAACAGCTGCAGCTGACAGACACGGAGAGAGACCACCCTCAGTATTAATGGCAATGACTAAAGCACTCCCCCCCCCTCTCTCTCTCTCCCTCTCTCTCTTTCTCCCTCTATCTCTCTCCGTCTCTCTATTTATCTGTCTCTGCCTCTCTCTTCTATCTCTCTTTCTCTCTCTCTGTCTATAGTTCCCTTTCACACATTTTCTCTCCCTCCTCCCTCTCTCTGTCTATACCTCCCTTCTTACCTTCTCTCTCCCTCCTCTCTCTCCGTTTATACCTTGCGTTCTTTCTTTCTCTGCGTCTCTAGCTCTCTCTCCCTGTCCCAATTATACCCCACATTTAATTGCACTCTAAAGCATCAGTAAACCCACAAGCACTAAACAAGAAGAGATAAACAATCATATTATAATCATTAATAATCATCCATAACAACAATAATAATAATAAATTGATACGGATAAATTGGTTCATCGCACCAAACACATTCTCTCTCTATCTCTATCCTTCACACAGGCACACGCTCACACACACAGTAGCTACACACACGTGCATCGTTGTGTACGCACTTATAAATAGTAACATGGTAAATGGACTGCATTTATATCACGCTTTTATCCAAAGCGCTTCACAATATTGCCTGACATTCACCCATTCATGCTCACATTCAGACGGCGGTGTCAACCACGCAAGGCGACAGCCAGCTCGTCGGGAGCAGTCAGGGTTAGGTGCCTTGCTCACGGACAACGATGAGGAGCCGGGGATCGAACGAGCAACCTTGTGGTTACCAGCCAACCCGCACTACCTCCTGAGCTACTGTCGCCCCTAGTAACATGCAACCAAGGCGCAGCCCGAATTAAGCAGGGGTGTGAGCGGTCACCTGTCACCAGATACATACCAGTCCATTTCGGCCCGTACAGCTGTGTTTGTCTAGTGAGTGATACCGCACGCACCGTGCATGTTGGTAAAACGCTGCACAGGTACAGAACTGCATGAGCATGGGCAGCGTCCTATGCAGTTTGCTCCTCTGCAGTGTGTGTGACCGTGTGTGTGCGTGTGTGCGCATTTGTTTGCATACATGCGCGTGGTGGGGGTGCTTTAGTGTCAGCGTGTCTGCATTAACGTATATATGCTGAAAATAAACACAGGTTACATCGCTCACTGTTACCCCTACAGTGTGCTTAGGAATTGCCCTCTGGCCTAGGTCGCTGATTGGCTGAGATGTTGCAGGCCAGTTGGGGTAATAATGGAAACCTGTTTTATTTAGACCACTATTCCTATTGCAACAGCACACTCTCTGCTTAAAATACTGATGAGGACATGAAATAAGTAATAGTAGGGCCTTGACACAAGTAAATGAAGCATGTGATAAAAATACAATTGAACGTAAAAATAAATATATATATATATATATATAGAAAAATAACATTTTCATTGAAATAAGTTACTGGGAAATTTAGAAGAAGATCAGGCTGTGGTACTCCACACTAGAGGAGTTTAGGAGTTTAGGAGTAGAGGCTGTAGTGCAGCCTCTAGGGAACATGCTGGTGGTGAGGGGGGGTTCATAAAGTTGGAAATATTAGCCCACAACCATTTCATCCTGAAAGAACAAGCTTTGGGACCAGGCCAGGCAGCACCAATCAAGGAGACCTGCCAAGGCTAAACCAAAGAGTTCCCTGTTGATTGTAGGCACTATGCTCTGTTTTTGTGTGTGTGTGTGTGTGTGTGTGTGTGTGTGTTTGTATGTGTGTGTGTGTGTGTGCGTGTGTGTGTGTGTGTGTGTGTGCGTGTGCGCGTGTGCGTGTGCACGTGTGTGCGTGTGTGTGTGTGCGTGCGTGCGTGTGTTTGTGTGTGTGTGTGTGTGCGTGTGTGTGTGTGTGTAGTAATATATGTCTTGGACATAGATGTACAGCTGCTCTGTTGTCCGGTTCGTCGCAAACTTCTCCCAGCTGTTATGAGTTATCACAGTGGCGGCTGAAAAAAACACACACACACAATGGACCTCATATGGATAGACCCCACTCATTGATCCCCACTCACAAATGTCGGTGATAAATCCTCTGTGATAGAATGGACAAGTGTGTGAAGCTGTTCTCTGACAGACACACTAAAGTCCCTAATGGTCAACAGGCAGAGCGATGCATTTGCTGTCGGCTTCTTGGAGGAGAGGTTCAACCTTCAGTCAAATGATCTTGGGAGTTTCTAAAGAGTGGAACTCGATCAACACATGGCTTAATCCAAGTTTTTAAATGGCCTGTGGAGTCAAAAACACTCTTTAATCTTGATATTTTTCATCATTTATCATTTTCCACCAGTAATATATAAATTCCTATGTGTGTGTGCGTTTGTGTGTGTGCGTATGCGTCTGTGTGTGTGTGTGTGTGTGTGTGTGTGTGTGTGTGTGTGTGTGTGTGTGTGTGTGTGTGTTCAAGCTGTTCCAGCTGTTCAAGGCACTTAAGGATTTAATTTCCTCTTCTAAGAATTTACAATGAAAAATTAAACATCTGCATTTTTTAAATGTTTGTTTTTTAAGTTTATAGAATTTTAACCTATCAAATATATTTATTAAACCTGGGATTTTTTTTCTCAATTTTGTCTGGAGAAAAGTGTGTGTGCGTGGGGGGTGGGGGGGGGGGGGTATTCATTGGGTTATTCCTCAACAGAGACAACCATGGGATAGACACACACAGACATTGGATACACACATCCAGACATTGGATACAGACATGCACACAAACAATTTATGAATTTACTACAGTTGATCGCAGGCTCACTATAATCTGCATCACAGCAAGCTCATTGAGAACCACAAGTGCTACATTCCCCCCACACAGAGTCCCCTGTCAGCATACTACCAAGTGTCACCAGGGTTAGAGACACAATCACACACATAACACACATACGCACGCATGCAAGTACACAAACACACAAACACATGCATACACGCGCCCACTTCCGAGTGCTCGTACGCACGCACAAACACAAACACACACACAAACACAAACACCCATGCACACAAACATATACATGCACACAACACTTAAAGGGAAACACGCACACAGAAGAAAGCACACATACACACGGATTTAAACACACTCAGAATGTATATATATCATCAACCAAAGAGACTCAGATAAACAGGGCTTCGCCATTTCTGATCCCCCCCCCGCCCTGTAAAAGTGGACTAAGAAGGGAGGTGGGGGCGGGGGCAGTGGAAGGTTAGCAGGCCCTGCTACGGCTGTAGGAGAAGACGCCAGGCTTGCAAGGGACGGAGGGCCCAAGTCCCGAATGTGGCATGTCACATGGTCAAACAGGAGAGATTTACAACCGATCCCGTTTCACATTGGCTGCATGGTGTTGTGGCCTCAGAATGCCAGGCACGGGCAGTGAGATCAGGCTCCGGCTTTAGGCCATACACCCTATCTGGCAGGCACAGCCACGGCGACTGACTGAAGATGTCAATGTTATTGGTAGTTGGTGTGGGGAACACTGTCACCTTTTTATGACGGGCAAAAGATTTAAATGCCTCTCGATCTGGACCTGCCCACCCTGGGCCCGCTGGTTAGAGATGGTAGCATTTAGCACAAGCAGTGGCACCGGTATTGAGGGGGGCTTTGGTCAAGTATGAGGATTAACATTTTTTGATGGATCTGTAGGAATGAGAATTGATATTATGTCACACATATTGAAACAGACTAGAACATTGGGATACAAGTGATAGTAAAACAAATATATATATACGTTGTTCAATACAACGTATTTGCCACCAGATCTATGGTAATGGTGACATCACAGGCACTCGAAGATATTTTTATTGGTTGCCGAGCGGCCAGCTCTACGCCAACTGAATACAAAAGAGTGAGCATTGAGCATTGACTTGAGCATTGTTCCACGAGGCAGATGTCTCTCTGTCTCTCTATAGCTGCTTTACCCATATTCCAGCCTATTTCTATTGGCTTACTAGTGTCCTACATCTTTGTGTCTCTTGAGTAGGTATGACCTCGATGAGACTCACGGTTCGATTCACTGTGAAAGAAAGCCACAGTGTTTGTTATGTGTACTGACACCATTCCTAACCATGCACTTTTAGAAGTTGTGTACAAATCTTAAATATAATGTCCACCTGTTGGAGCAACCCTGTGACCCTAACCCTATGCCCCTCTATCCGCAGTCACGTGACACACGTGAAGCCCATGGCCCTGTAAACCGATAAGCAGCTTCAGAGGGTCAGAGATATGCCCCAGCAGTGCATAATGTCAACTGATATAAAAAATACCCTACTAGAATACTATTTGAACTAATATTGCCAACTATAACAGCGAATGGAAAAGGCAGATAAATGGCTGTTTGCAGCTAGCTCCATGGGGTGCTTTGCACTGGAGGCAATAAATATCAACAGAAAGGTTGTCTGCTCCTAGCTGAAGAAGTGGTATACTTTAGTGTATTACAAATATAATTTAATTATACAAAAGTTATTACAGGTATACTTTTAGTTGTTGTGCTTAATTTAAAGTATGTTTAACATATACTCTTTATGCAAGTACACTTAAATACACTTCTTATGTACTATTTGTTTTTACGTTGATTATTTTATAAACTGTATGGGACTGTATGTCTGCCTCTGCACTAGGGCAGCTGTTCACTGTGGAGGACCTGGCCCTTAAAATCATCCAGGCAGCGCAACTCCTTGACCCATCAGAGAAGGCATGGAAGAGCTTGAATACTACCGAGGTCTACCTGCAGAGCTGACCCCCACCAATCCTCCTGGGTGGAGCTGGGAGAGGAGAGGGACCTTCCCCATCTTGTTTGACCGGTCCAGTATTTATACATGCGCCAAGGCCAATATTTTCAACTGCTGGAGACACAATCAGCTGGGAAAGAGCATGCCTTGCCCCAGAGAAGGCTGACGTGATAATTTCTTAAAAATAACTGTTGAGGACTGCCCAACTTCATTGTGAAGTTTCGTACAGTTATTTAATAAATATGTTAATAACTTGAATACTATCAAAAGGTTTTGAAAGTATTCAAAAAAAAGGCAAGGGCCGTAGCCATGGTTGGGGCCTGTTTTACTCCTATTGACCACTTCTATATGAATGAGGCACTAAACTCTACTAAAATGATATGTTTAAAGGCTCAAGCACAACCAGCACAGCACAACAAGGAAGTGAGGGAATTGGTGGGTGATCTAGGAGTCTAGTCCAGTTAAATTAAAAGATTATCCATTTTGAGCATGAAAATTTCCCCGAGCAGTTTAACCTATTAAATCATATATATATATAAAAAGATTATGACACATTATGGCACATTTCTCGCAAGAAAAGGTATCAAAATGCCTTTCAATGATGAAATAAGACAAAATTGAGAAAATTTGGAATACAATTAATGTCAGCTATGTTGTCACTACCATAGCAACGATAGAAAAAGTTGTACTCTTACAATTTTCTGGCGAGACCTGAAAGAATATTCTTTATAACTAACAAAAGACGAATACAATCACTGAACAAAGATTATGACAAGAAACGCACATTTCTCCCTATTAATGTTATCAAAACCCATTTTAATGCAGAAACGATATCAAAATATCACATTTTCCTTGTGTTGCTGGAAATTGGCAGGAATCTTGTGAAAATTGTTGCATGACTTTTTGTGAGATATCATACAAACCTTTTTATTAGTTTATGTTGTGCACATTGAGTAATCAGTGTGCACAGGTTAAACCAGCCATCACCACACACACTCAATCGTTAACCTGCATGGCAACCTGGAGCACCAGCGCCATGTATCATTACGCAAAAATGTGTGTGGCATGGACATTGTTACAGGTGGGAATGTAAGTACCTTTAAGAGATTGGACAGGAAGAATTTAATTTAGGGTTACGTGGCGTCCACACATCTTTCCACGAAACAGCACAAAGAGGGGACAAGAGCTCTTTACGCAACACATCTTATAAAAACGATAATATGAACGCAGACGTGCTAATGAGGCCATGCTCTAATGAGACACATGTGAGTCCATTTGTATTTGTTTCTGAATGTGGCCAGATAACCTGTGGTCATAATAGGATGGTTCAAACACTTCAGATGTGTAAAACCCGACCACTTGTTTTGCTGAAGGGCCCCTCTATAGGGTGAAAGACATGATACAAACAAGTGTCAGGGTTAGGTTAGGTTAGAGTAATTAAGTAGAGTTCCTAAATTAATTTGAAAAGAATACGAAATGAAAAGAAAACTTTAAAAAATGCTTAAAAGATAATAAATTACCTGATAAATAATTACCTGATAATTAGGTTAATGTATAAATTATAATAATTTAATGAAAAAAAAATGTAATGTATGTAAATGTAAGATCTATTTATTCCAACTCCTCTTAAATCTGAATAATGTTTAGGGGTAGAGTGTATCCGAATATCAGCCAAAATACACTATATGGGGTACAGAGAGACCCTCTAAATGGGATGTTAGGTCTCAAATTGACACCAATGGAGTATTTGAGTCACCAACTAGGGCAAGGGTTAGGGCTAGGGTTAGGGTTATCTGAGAAACTAAAAATCATACAGAATCACTGAATGAAGATAATGACAATAAAAGGCAAATTTCTGATTAGAACTGTTATCAACGAGTTTGATGTGAAACAATGTTAATATTGCATTTTCCACTGATAATCAAATTAATTTGAGCATTTTTTGGTTTAAAGCGATAGCAGCGTCCATATCAACCGCCATATTAACGATAAAAATCGTAGTATAATAACAATTTTCTGACGAGACCTGAAATTATTTTCGTAATAACTATCAAACTAAACGTCAAATACAATCACAAAATAAAGCATTTTCCACGAAGAATATGTCAAACATGTGGATTGTTTCTGCAGACAGAAACTTGACCGTCACGTGACATGGACGCTGTAGATCAAGGTATAGGCCTACTACATTTTGGTGAGACTGGGGATTTCCAGTAGTACGCTAGATTGTGGCGTCACCTTGTGGTTTAAAGACAATTGTAAGATAAAATCACAATGTAAAATAAGCACTTTGAACCACTTTGAACCTTTTTGAGAACTAGTCCAAGACTCAGAAATGATTTTATTCTCGAAAAAACGTCCTCGATCTTCTCATTTGATAGAAAATGTAATAAAAAAAAAAAACTCAGCACGTGTTGGAAAAAAATATTTATAAAGGGATAAACGACAAGGGAAAATGTACCATTGGGATGTCTTTAACCAAAAGTGAGATTAGTGACACCCCATATTTGTTGAGATACTATCCGAAAAAGACTCTCAGCAACTCTCTGTCTCTTTATGTCGTGCTTCTCCGTAAACATTATTACATTCACAGTAAATAACGTTTGGAAATTATATTTTAGTGCCTGTCCTCATGGTTTATTTGTCCTATATGCTATAATTTTAAAAACTATAGATTAGTATACACCATTATATCCAAGAGAAAAAAGTGCTCTCTCTATCTTTCTCTCTCCCTCACACATATAAACACACACACACACACACACACACACACACACACACACACACACACACACACACACACACACACACACACACAATAATATAATTCGTATAATTATTGTTATTCTTAATAATAATAATAATAATAATAATAATAATAATAATAATAATAATATTAATAATAATAATAATTAGAAGAAGAACAATAAATGGTTTATTTACTTTTTTTGTAGCTCGACATTGATTAATAGAGTCGAGTCAAACGTGAGACTGAACGTCACATGACACAAACTTACTTCATTACAAATGCACTCGATTATTATTACAAATCTATTTATATTTTATAAATGTATGGCATGTCAAAAAATATGAACGTTGGAAATAAATCCTCGTGAACAGCCCAGATCCTCCGCGCCACCGAGGGGCGCGTGTCTGCTGTAAATAAATGGCATCATGTGTCGACGAAGGCCGCCCAGCCATGTTGAGAAGTCTGTCAGCCCTGAGAACGAGCGAACTGCAGCCCGCCATTGTGTTGAAACCAGGCTCTACGGAGAGATAGGGGCACTTGGCTAAACTATTTAGTAGCTTGACATTTTCTTCACCCTGTAGCTTTTGTTTTAGAAACAAATAGAGTTGGCATAGGTTCCAGGGGAAAGGAAATGTCAGCCCACAGCCGCATTGAACAGGTAAAGAAAGGAACTTTCTGAACATCTACGAAGGCCAAAGTCTAAGCATCGAAACGGCTAACGCGGATAGCTTAGCAAGAAGCAGTGGCTCTCTTCAGGAGTCAAGTAGGCCCGACCACCTGCTAAACGGACTAACTGGTGAAAATATAATTCTTCAACTATTTTTCCCTTCCTCTTTTCTCATAAATCAAACCTTCATGAATCACCTGGACCCAATCCAGAGACCGAAAGGCCAATCAAGTAAAGGTGAGGAGAATACTATGCACTCGTATCATTGTTTAGGAGTGAATGCGGATCTTAACGTGAGGTGCGCTTTGGAAATCTGGAGTGCGCTGGTGATGCGATGTTCTCCCAACCAACAGGCCAATTCTAACGCTAGACGGGTTGGATGATTACATTGAGTGTTTGGACCGAGTAACATGCGTGTGTGTCCGAACGATGATGAATGTAATCACACTCAATCCATAACCCGCTGCTTGCGAACTTCCTTTACTGGAGGCGCTCGCCTCATCACAACGTTACATGGCTACCAGGCTGGGCTAACCAGATAGGAATATCTGCCAGTATCGTTTTCAGTATTTATATGTCAATTTCAGAGCTGGTATGACAGGTTTTACAGTAAATGCAGAGTACTTTGTGCCAACGTGTTTTGGGAAACGGCACCTTGTGCTGGACGTATTTTACATCGGGCTGGACTAGCGCCGTGATGCAGCTAGCCGAAGCGTCATTATGAAAGGATTGTTCGCGCTCCTGAACAGACTACGCATCGTTGCTAGCCAGCTAGCACGCCAACGCTAGCTGGTTGCTAAACAACCCTTAAAACGACACGTCTTGTCATATACTGTTCCCGTGTCCCAAGTCTCATGCTTAATTCCTAACTTGTGTTGTGAACCGCATACATCGGGATTTGTAAGAATGACATTGAATGGTTGGTTACATTGAATATTCAACTTAAACGTATCTAAATAAATAAATAAATAAAGGGACCACATGACATCGCAGCTTCTATATGTCATAGTTACGCTGGTGTTTGTTGCGTTGTGTTTTCTGGTTGAATAAGAACGATTTACAGAATGTGGCTTATTTACTTATTCTTTGAAGCAGCTTTAATGTAGTCATGAAAAATACTGGTTCTATTGTTTTGCATATGATTCAGCACTTGACAATGCACCTCTCTTACTCACTTGCTGTTGCAACAGTGTCTTTGTCAGGTGTATGTTCTAATTACTCAATATTTAACTCTGTCAATCCCTCTCAGTGCAAAACGGAGCTGTGACCCAAAAGGATTCTTTGAATGATGATGAGTTTGAGCCGTACCTGAACACTCAGGCTAGACAGGTAAGAGTATTTGGGCCAGCCATTTGCAACAAAAAGTTAAAATATCTATACTCCAAAGTATTGAAATGCACTAATAATGATCTACCATTAATTAGTGACAAACAATCCAGATTGCTGTTCAGCGATTACTATTAGTAAATTGGCCAGCTTTTAACTGAAGCTTGACCATTTATTTGACTTTAGATTATTTTGGGGCATTACTTGTTACAATTGTTTCCTCTTCACTGTGTTGCTGTTATTGTGAGCTAGGTCCACCCTGTGATTATGAACTACTGCAAATAATTCAGTTTGTATGTTCCTCTGGTTAAAATGACGCATAATAAACCATTTGTTATTTAGGGGGAAGTTTCTTCTTTTTACTACAGTCAAGTAATTAACATTCAGGCTTATATTTTTATGGGTAGGTTAGCGGAGAAAGGGAATGTTTTTGCCTCTGCTAATTTACATTTAAAATAATTGTATCCGTTTTGATCTTTGCCCCTGCCTAATTTTAAATGTTTATTTTTCCCTGCAGAGCAATGCCTATACGGCCATGTCGGACTCGTACATGCCAAGCTACTACAGCCCCTCCATAGGATTTTCCTACTCCTTGAATGAGGCAGCGTGGTCAACTGGTGGGGACCCACCTATGCCTTACCTGGCCTCCTATGGACAGCTAAGCAATGGGGAGCCCCACTATCTCCCGGACGCTATGTTTGGCCAGCCAGGGCCCTTGGGGAGCAACCCTTTCCTGTCCCAGCATGGCTTTAACTTTTTCCCAAGTGGCATCGACTTCTCTGCGTGGGGCAGTAGCAGTTCTCAGGGACAGTCGGGGACCCCGCAGAGTGCCGGCTACAGCAGCAGTTACGCCTATGCCCCCAGCTCGCTCGGGGGAGCCATGATCGATGGACAGTCCCCCTTTACCCCTGCCGCTAATGAGCCCCTCAACAAAGCGCCTGGCATGAATTGCCTGGACCAGGGCATGGCGGGGCTTAAGATCGGTGGGGCCGCCCCCGGTGGCAGTGGGGAGATGGCTCCCAAAGTGGTCGGCTCGGGATTACCTGGTGGAGGACCTCTTGGGCCCGTCTCATCCGTAGGACCCCCAATCATGCCCCCCATCTCTGTTGTCCCAGCTAAACCAGCCTCCTGGGCGGACATTGCCAGCAAGCCAGCAAAGCCTCAGCCCAAACTGAAAACCAAGGGTGGTATGGCGGGGGCCAACCTGCCCCCTCCACCCATCAAACACAACATGGACATCGGCACTTGGGATAACAAGGGTAACATGCCCAAGGCCACCGCCCCTCAGCAGGCGCTCCCCATTCCAACCAACGGGCAGCCGCCCCACCAGTCCTCCCCCCAGCCCGGAGCTACCGCTGGGGGGAACCCTCAACTGCCCCTGAGCAATGGACAGTTGGGCCCCCCGGTTGCTCAGATGGGGCAGCATCAACTGCCATCCAATGGGCAGCAAGGAATGGCTCAGATGCCCCCTCCTTCTCTCTCCCAGGGTCTGCCCGCCCCCCCTTCCCAGCAGCAGCAGCAGCCTACCCAACCCACCCGCTGGGTCCCTCCGCGGAACCGGGCCAACGGGTTTGCGGACGGTGGGGGCGGGGCGGGCCAATCACCGCCCGCTGCCTCCGGTGTGGGACCGGTTCCCGGAGTCCCCTCCGAGCCTCACCCGGTCTTGGAGAAGTTGCGCATGGTCAACAACTACAACCCCAAGGACTTTGACTGGAACCCCAAGCAGGGCCGGGTGTTCATCATAAAGAGCTACTCTGAGGACGACATCCACCGCTCCATTAAGTACAACATCTGGTGCAGCACGGAGCATGGCAACAAGCGGCTGGACGGCGCCTACCGGTCGCTGGGCGCCAAGGGCCCGCTCTATCTCCTGTTCAGTGTCAACGGCAGCGGACACTTCTGTGGCGTGGCGGAGATGCGCTCTCCCGTGGACTATAACACCTGCGCCGGCGTGTGGTCGCAGGACAAGTGGAAGGGTCGCTTCGACGTGCGCTGGGTCTTTGTCAAGGACGTTCCCAACAGCCAGCTGAGGCACATCCGGCTGGAGAACAACGAGAACAAGCCGGTCACCAACTCCCGCGACACACAGGAGGTGCCTCTGGACAAGGCCCGGCAGGTGCTGAAGATCATCGCCGGGTACAAACACACCACGTCCATCTTCGACGACTTTTCTCACTACGAGAAGAGGCAGGAGGAAGAGGAGTGTGTCAAAAAGGTAACCGCCGTTTGTTTCTTGGAAGGGTTGAGCGCGAGCGACGCAGTGGTTTGTGGTGAGAGAAGTGGAAGTGCAGAAACCCCCCGGCAGAAGGGCTTATTTATTTTCTGCCCAGTTTGATCGCCGATTCTCACAACAAACATGCCCACGGGTCTAACCCATGCGGTCACGAAGGCTATAGGTCCCTTCGCATTGGCTGTTACACTTTCGGTTAACAAGGTGACAGTGCAAGCCCCCGAAGGCTCAAGGGATTTTCGGGGTGTAGGTGTGCTGTGTTCATGTCTACAAAGGGAAAGTTATCAAATGTGCAGTATAATTGTCAGATCGGAACAGAATAATTATTATGACAAGGCTATAGGTTACTACATAGTGCTATACTAGTAATACCAAATTAAATAGGAAAAGTAGCAAAGGCATATGACAATTGCAGGGTGAACACAAGAAGATAAAAGATCTTTCCAACAACACATATCCAAGCAAGTAGCAGAGGCATGCTTTGGTTTATTATAGTCTCCTAACAAAATATGATATAAATAAATATTCATCAGCAGATTCAAGCTGTTGTTACCACCAGTGCAACCTTGAGGGGGAGTTCCATCACATGAAAGTAATAACTGTAGTAAACCCACACCCACCCTCAAAATAAACCCACGCTCACAATATATGAATATTTTGTCAAGTGGTCCTATTTGACACTAGACCTCTTAAGCCCACCCGGGCACCAGCACCACGTTTTGTTAAAAGACTGCAAAGTACCCCAACCCACAACATCGTACGGGTTTAGCGTTGAAGGGTTTGCTTGGATAAAAGGAGAGAATCATTCAGATCAAGTGAAATTCTTTCTGTTGCTTCCATGGTTGTATTGTACACATTGACGCCCTTTGCCCGTCGATTCATACGTATTTTGTTTTCAGAGAACAAACAATGCTGACATAGGCTTTAACATGCCTTGCATTGTTTGGGATCATTCTGATAAGGGTGATTACATGGCAATGCGGAACTTTAGTTGACATTTGTATTCCGGTTTTCTCCCTCGTAAAGGTTACACTTAAGTAAACAATTGATTTGGCCGAGAGCCAATCAACTCGTGCCTTTTTTATTATCCCCTTTCTTGGTAGCTTAATGGAAAAAAAATCATTGTTTTATCTTGAATAACATTTTCAATTTGTTGTGCTAGAATTGATCACGATTGTAGATAGCTTGCTTAAAAAAAAAAAAGGTCTGGAAAATGCTGCCCTTTAGAGATAAGATCTAATAGTAATTTAATTGATGCAATCAGGATTCTCATCACAGTTTAATAGGTTTTTTTTTTATAGCCGGGGTCAAGGCTCGACCATTTATTATGTGAATGCAAGGTTATTTTTTTTCCTAGATTGCCAGTAAGAGAATAAAATATAGATGGATGGATCACTCATCATTTCACTGGTCTCTCCAATAATGTAATGGTGACACTGCGCCCCCCCCCCCCCCTTCCCATTTAGAATTCTGAAACTGTTCAGTTGGTTAGAACACAGTAAAACTACAATAGCATGAGTAATTGATGTTGGGCGGCAGTCTGTGTCTTTCGGGTCCTCTGTCTGTCCGACTCGGATACGGAAGAGCTTCAATGTTAAGGCACAACAGACAAGCCCCGGAGTGCCGTGGCAGGCAGCTTCGCACGGTAGAGAGAACACCCATCAGAACACTTGATTTTAAAGGTCTTCTGTGTTTTAATATTATGGATGGTAATGAAGGTTTGGAGCAATGCTGGAAGTTGTTGAGTGGCTGTAATCATCGCTGGTGTGAGTCTTCTCATCGGAAACCCCACACACTTTACTACCAGTTTGGACAAAATGTTGAAATGAGTCATCTCATTGGAAACTCCACACACTTTAGTACCAGGGGAAACTAATATTGTAAAGTTTCAATGAAATTGCAACGCAGCATTTGTGCTAATAAGGATAAGAGCATGCGAACAAAACATGACTATCCTGGATGTCGGATCACCAGAAAAGGGAAAAATGTTTTGTAACTTGAGCATAATCTAATAACCAGCCTATAATTTCCAGTAGGTCGTTTTTTGACTTTGTTTATGAGGATAGTTGTCGAGGCAAGAAAAAAGATCTATGCAATAAAAACATTATGCAATTATTTCAATTAAGAATCTGTAATTCAATGTACACCGATGAATGGTATGTGACAAAGGACAAGCAAATACCCCGGAGAGCGGCGAAAGAAAGCATGAAACCTTATTTGTTTGGGTTTCACCAAATAAAAAAAGCTAGCTGTGTATAGGCAAAAAGGGCAATTCTAAATGTAACCTTGATAGTTTTGGTGTGTTCAGAAATTTGAGTCTATCTCAAATATACATTGAAATAATATCTAGTCTTGAAGCCTGTTTTTCTTTTTCATTTTGAAGCAATCTGTTATTCCTGTACATTTCAGAATGAATAGACCATAATCTCCACCAGAGGGCGCATGTTTAACATCATCCTATTTGTGTTAGGTGGAGGTCCAGGGCGCTGAGCCGTACCCCAGCAACCCAAGCAACAGAAGTCACTACAGACTTCAGGTATTCAAATTTAATCCCTTTCCAAATCTTTATTCCACTGCATTAAGTATTGGTGCACTGACTTCCTAGGCAACTGTAAGTTAATTCAAGATGCTTGTTAGTTTATTTTTTTGAATGACTCCATTGTTTTCATGTATGCATGGGTATCGAACTAAGAACAGTAGTTAATTGCAGCAATTCTTACACCATGTGCAAAGATACCAATGGTGGCCCATATAGCAGCATTATACCCTGAATATGCACAACATCCTATTGGGAATATTTCCTATATTAGATCAGGTATTGACGAGAAGTGTCTTCCTAGTTTGTTGAGAGTATATAAAATCTATTGTCTTTAGTTTGTTTTTTACTAAGCCAATGTGCTGCAGTCTGACAGTAAGAGCTAATGGAGAAAGTAAAACACTTACTGTAATTAACTTATGGCTAGTTAATTTGTCTAAAGAGCCCTTTATGACTGTAAATCACAGATCTGTTCATTTTGTTTTTCCTCTGCAGGAGCGTCAAGGAAGAGTCAAGTAGCTTTGGGCAAAAGGACTGCAATGCCCCCTCCCTCCCTGTTGACCCCCTCTCTGCCCCTGTCCTCCCCATCTCATCAAGATCTCTAAGAAATTATAATAGGGGGTGAAGAATTAACCAAGGACACACAAAAAAAAAACGTAATGAAGACTTTCTTGATTTTCTTTGACTTTAAAGACTTACTTGGAACTTGTAGTAAAAAGAAAATGATTATTCATAGGACTAAAACTAAAATGCATAGCATCCATTGGTGAATCTTTTTTTTTTGCCCGACCCTACCGTTCCACTACATTTGCTTTTTTCTTTGTATGCGTTTTTCTTTTTCTTTAAAAGAAAGGATTGTCTTTTTCTTCACTTTCCAAGTGCAGGCCCTCAATTTCACCGAGCATACAAATCCTGTAGGATTTTGTAGTAATTTCTACAGCAGTGCGGCATGGTCATTGGCAGTTTGTCACCTTTTTTCTTTGTAAACAACTGACTCCGTATTGTCTTGAGGGGAGTATCGACCACGTGGATACAACCGAGGTTCCTCGTCATTGGATATTGGACAACACAATGGGCGGGTGTCGACAACGCTCACAACGGAAGAACCCTTGTCCCTTGCACGCTTTACATGTTTGGTTTTGTTAAAGATTGACCCAGGAATCCTCTCAACGGGCCCACCTGTTTTTCTGTTTGAGCGTACTTCTAATGTCGGCTCTGGAGGACGGCAAGTGGAGGAGCGAGTTTGAAAGCAGCAGTGTCGAGTCGGCGAGCACCTGCTCAGTGTATAATTTCTATGTGTGCAAATAGGAGGGTGTGGTGGGGGGGCCTCGGTGTCCTCTGTCCTGCCGCTCTTTAACGGAACTTATTTACCCCGTTGTTTTTCTCCCTCGATCGGTTGGCCATGTTCAATCATTGTTGCAATGGGCTGCATCTCTCCCTTGTTTATTTTCCTTTCGTTTTCTTAAAACGGCAATGCGAGTGGCCTTGATCCCACTCTTCCTATTAATCAGTTCTGAAGTAATAAATGTGATATACTCAGCAGAACCTGCGTGCATTCCCCCTTGTTTCACAGTAAACAATTTTTGTGTCATGTTTTGTACGTGCATTCTTAACACGCTTTCTTTAAGGGTACATGACTTGGTTTGTCCACCCCTCCCCTCCACCTGCTTTCTCTCATAACCTACATACTTAACCCAAATTCATCTCACAGGTCCATGTTCTAACCACATTTCCTACCATCTGCACCCACTCCTTATTTCTGAACCTTCAAATCTCCATTCTATCACAATCACAGCCTCTTGCAGAATGTCATTGTTGGTCAAAAAATAAATAGAAACCTAAACAAAATGTGGTCCTCTTTCATAACTAATGGCTTGTATGTGTGGTGTAATGAAGATGCTCCACATGCCTTGACCCTGATGTTCCAATGTGATACAATATATCTGTAACTTTCTGGATGTGTTATGTCCGATAAATATGCTTACAATTGATGACATCCGGTAATGGCTGTAAAGTTGATTTGTGGGACAGCTAGTATTGTCCGCCATTTTGACTTTTCTGACGTCTGTGTATGTATCGATCTGGCCACATGAGGGCAGCATTTGCTATCTTATCCCTGTTCATATTTCCAGAAGAACGTATCTCCAATGAGATCTACTGAGTGTTCCTTTTACTGTCGCAACTGGAAATGAATTACATTTCTATAGTTTGATCTTGGTAAGCAGTATTAGCCTTGTGACATGCAAAAGTGTAGTATTAGACCTTATACTGTACGTTGATGTACAGACTATTATGGCCATCTTATCTTTCTGTTCAATATGAGTCCTTTTTCCGACCTATGCCCGTTTGTCATTAACATCAAGGGTTTATCACCAATTGCTTATATTGAATGGAGAAAGCTTATGCCCTTTTGGCACGTCGGACTTGAATGGAATGACCGTCGTCTGATAGGCAAAGTGTCTTTACATTGGAAAATGTAAAGACAAGGAAACGATGTCTTTACATTACATAACATTTACTTGCAAATTCAGCGGATCCTCGCCGCATTTGTCTTAAATGCTCTGCAGCCGTAAACTAGAGGAAGGGGGTCTAAATAATTGGGCATTTGATGGCGATCCTCGGGTTTCTATTTAGAATGGGGACACGTATCGTTTTCCACGGACGACAACGTGGTCCCATAGCCTTCACTTGGCTGGAGCCACCACCGGGGGGCGGGAGTGGGTGATGGAATAAAGGTAGACATTAGCATTCGCGTGTGTGGGTGTTCCGGAACGACAGGGTGGGGGTCGTCGACGGCACGTGTCGCGTCTGGATGTGGATGCGTGGAACATACTGCTCGAACGGCTCTCCGGTGACCCTTATCGGCGAGTCTCGGGGGACCTCTTCCTCCTCCTAGGATGCAAATGAAATGGCACTAGATTCGGAGACGACTGCGACCGGTGGAGGGGGATAGAGGAAATGAGACCAGTGGAAGGAGGATGCGGATGAGGAAAAGGAAAATATACCGCTAATATCGACATGTGCGTAACTCTCCATTCACAATTAGTAGGACATATGCATAGTAATACTGTTCTTCTTAACCATAGCAATAGTATAAACGTATAGGCTATGTGTTGCAAGCTTTGAATTGTTTACAAAAGGAAACAAGGCCGTTTTTGGCTGAATCGACCTGTTCCTAGGCCTATCGATGTAGGTGGGCCATGACAAACACAGTCACTACATATATTAACAACACTTATTTTTTAAGTAAGCAAAACCAAACACAATACCCTGAAACAATAGGCTCATCCGTTTAGCCAGTATTCTACGATTATGGTCACAATAATTACGAGCATCTTTGATGAAGGCCTGTAAAGTAAAAGTATCCTAGCAGGGTTTATATGTGTTGCCTTATACAGATCTGCCTGAACTAGGATTTAGAGTCTTGGCCATAGTCTATATTAGTGTCTGGGTCTGAATGGAGCCTCTGCAAGGTCATGATTTGCCTTTATCAGATTGCTACGGGGCGCGCGCCTTTGCTTTGCTCACCCCAGCAGCACGTGCCCCTGATTACCATAAGGCACCCATCTCTCTCTTTCATCAGTGACGGCTCGCTATGTCTAACCCGACCTCTATTTACATGCACAAATTAGATTTCCCTCGTCTCGTGCGTTGCGCATTTGTTTCTGTAGGAGCACCCCCCAATTCAACGGCCCGTGACAGACAATAGTGGGGTAATAATAATAATCAGACTGCAGCAATATCTGACAAATAGTATAAGACATAGAAATTGTAAAAAAAAAAAAAGTCAACATGTTTCTAATTTTTTTGGCTCAGTTGACCAAATGTTATGATAAGATAAATAACCTATTGGATAGAAATACGTAGGCCTATTTTAACAACATATCGAATATAATAACACCATTCATTGTGTGGACAATTAACTATTTGTGTAGTCTAATGGCTACTTCTTGCAAACTTAGGCTGAATAAAATAATAACCTTCTCGATCACCAGTTATGGCTGAATATGCCTGTTGGCCGATTGAATGATTAATATAAAATATAAGATAGGCTATATCACAGAAATGTCACGATGATAAATGACGAAGCCCTAACCAGCTGCTGGATGTCACGTATTATTGACATATTGAGCTTTGCCCTTTCATTTATTTCTATTCATCCCAATCTGTGGACGTATCTAAATGCATCGAGTGCTTCAAACAATTGATGACTTCTGAAAACAGTATGCGGCATGTGCCTCTCGCTCAATTAGGCCACATTTTGTTCAGAGGGCGGCTGTACGTTAAAAAGAAAAATAAACATCTCAAGTACCATAAGGTTTTATGAAGGAAAATAGTAAAAAAATCCAAACTGCCTATTTACCGCGCTCTGGGCCTATGCGTTTTAACAGATTTCTTTACGCATAATGCCTGATGGCATATCCACGGTCATTGATTTGAGAGTCTGTAGTGTGACCAGGCCATAATGGGGAACTGAACAGCATCTTTCCAACATCCATGTGATGTGGAATGAAATCCAAGCAATTTCTTTGCTTATTCTGCCGGCATCTTTTGAGATGTAGGTCAACAACCATCTCTCTTGCCCATGGGTATTTACAGAGCATGTCTCCTTTGACACAGCTCAGAGAGTATAGGGAATATTATAAGGAATTATTAGGCTACCTAGTTTGCTGGAGCTGTTTGTGTGTTTCTGTGTGCTCTTTGAAGGTGGAGTTAGGAGAAAATAAACCAAAAAAAAGGTCATGGTGTTCATACTTTATTAGGTTATTTTTTTACATACGAAATAACAACAAAATGAAGTTCTGAATTGAAATAAAATAATAGTAAAAGTAAAAGATTGTTGAGATTGGTGTGTTTACATAGGATAAAAAAAGACCCATGGGATAAGGGATAAGTACTTATACCATCCGACCTCAATTCAGTAAATCAAAATCCAAAGACTTGACCTGTTCAAAAAATAAAACAGCTGAATGTTTTTAGTCCTGTATTATCTGTGCGTATAATCCTGTATAAGTCTCTCTCTCACTCTCTTGTTAAAGGCTACAGCCCTGTCCTTCCCCACATATAGGACGTGTCGCGTGCACACTCAGCATAAACAGACAGGCTTCTGATTTGGCTTCGCACCACTATGGCCGCTTCCCGCTGCTGTGAGCCCTCTGTCCACTTGGCCATCAAGCCAACACTTGTTCTTATAGAGCCATCCCATACTGCACTCTCTGCTCTGACATTGCAACACCCTCAATGACCTGTGTGGAAACCAATGGTTTCTTTCTATCTCGCATGGTTAGGGTTTGTGCCTCTTGGTGGCCAACACACTATATAATCAGAAGCCCATGTTTGTGATCCTTGTTTAAGAGGTAAAGCACATTAGGGATGTTAAGACTAGAATAGCAAAGCTATAGGGTTTATTCTGGTTGAGTGTCTGCAATTGTCCGCCTCGTCCTTCTTTAGTGGCCAGTGGTCAGTGATGTACTCCTTACATCATGTCGATTATATCATTCACCTGTGTTGACGCAGCCGTCGTTTTGCAAACTCCTATACGTCTCAGCGATGACTGGGGCTTCTCTCTTGGCATTCACCGCGTGCCTTAATTGTATTGAAATTAAATCAAGGTCCACTGTGAACACAAAGAGCTGAAACCCAAAGAACTTTCCGAACCTCACTCTTTCCCTGCTGTTTTCAGTTTTTTTCTTCCTCGCTTGACCTGATTTTGCAGCAGTACTCTGGTCAGTGCACCACTCTGCTGCCTCCATCTCTTCAGAGGGAATCTATCTGTTCTTTACACCTGGTTGGTTTTGGAATATAACTCAAACTGTCCCTCAAAACACACCCAAACACAAAGGGGCTCCATCCTGATCTTTGATGTTTTTAGTTCATCCATGCTTTGTCTTTGCTCCTTCTCTCTCTCTCTCTTCCCTCCTCCCCTGTCATCTGTTCCCCCTGCAGGATCGGCAGCGGCTATGCAGTCCTTTTTGTTGCACCTTAAAGAACAGTGCATGCTAGTCACACGCCAACATGCCATTTCACACGTCAATGCAAAGACGATGTGCTTTGCACAAATATAGAAAAAAAATAAAGAAATATAAACATGCACATCACAGAGAACAGGACACATGCCATGATAGCGATATAATTTCTATAAATGAGAAGTTATATTTCTAAATACCTGTATCTGTGTGTGTGTGGGTGTGTGTGTGTGTGTGTGTGTGCGTTCTGTGTGCGTGGATGCGTGTTGCACAGAGCAGTTAAGCCGACAATGTTTAAGACGGAAATACATCAAAACACATGAAAGCAGACAGCAGCTGCACGGCATTATTAAGGGCGATCTGTACAGTACAGTACAGTACAGCACACAAACACATGCTACAGCACCAACAATCATTAAAAAGCGCCAGAGTAAGAGAGCAGCCTAGATAGAGGAGAGGCGAGGAGGCTACCTTTGTTGCACCATTAAGGGAGCATCAGCAGCCAAGCTACCTGGTTGCTGCCATTCCTGCAGATCACACTTCGCACACGGCAAACGAAAATGAGGACGGCTGAATATGTACCGACAGCCACTCACGGCCACCGATCCTCACCGTGGAAACGGAATGGTTAAAGAGAGCCGGGGCATGCAGCCCAACCCGACAGAGCGTTGCTTCCTTACCGTTGGTTAAAGCTGTGTCGTTATCTCTCTCCCCTCGCATCCCTTCCCCTCTCCCTCCCTCCCTCCCTCCCTCCCTCCCTTGCATCCTCCATCCCTCCTCTATCGCTCTCTCGCTCTCTCTCTCTTGCTCGCTCTCTCGCTCGCTCGCTCACTGCTCACTCTGCGCATGTAACTATAGGCATGTACATACTGAAAAGGTAGAGCTAGACAACAAGGCCACCACCATCGTCTGATTGCTATCGGCAGAATCGCGCAAATTGAATACACCCACGAAGATACAAATAGAGATCTATGTTTTAGAAATACACACATTAAATGTGCAACCAAGTCAAAAAATCCAGCACCTCTTTAGCAGTCAAAATTTAAATCTCTTTCTTATATAATTGTTACCACTGCACTCAATTGTAAAGTTTTACTGTCTTAAAGCATACGTAAGGCATACATGTAGCATAAAAAGGAAATAGTACGATTATATACATCCTTGCTCTAGAGGAGAGAAGAAGGGGGAAAAAAAGGCAAGCAGAGCAGAGAAGAGCAACGCTGCAGAATATTCCCTCCTCCATCCTGGGTCCTGGTGTTTTGTTGATGCTGTGGTGGGGGTCCTGGAGGATGTAGTTGTAGCTGCGCAGCTTCAAGGGGTCCTGGTTGGGGTTGGGTATAGCAGGGAAGGCAGGCACACACACAGAGGGGGGGGTAGAGAGACGGTCAGGACAGGAGGCTGGAAGGCATGCAGTCAGGGTAGGAGTAAGGAGGAGCAAAGGTTGCGGGACGGGAAGACAAAAAAAACTAAATTCTCCCCTCTTGGAAAACCAAAAAAAAAAATCCATTTGAATCTGTTCAAGACAAACCCAAAAAGGACGAAAAAATGAAAGCCGAAAAAAAATGTCAAGACATACATATATCAGCCCGAGGACGGGATATATGTATACGCATCCAGAGAGAGGAGAACGGGGAGAAGGAGATGAAAGAGGAGAGAGGGATAGAGGGATGGACGGGAGGAGGAGGAGGAGAAGAACAGGCGACTGGCTCAAACACAGACACACTGCGCTTAGGCAAGTGCACAGCTTCCATTTATGCTTTCTGGTCGACACCACCCCCCACCTCAAACACACACACACACACACACACACACACACACACAGACACACAGACGTACGCACGAGCGAGTGTCCCGCCCCTATCTGCCCCTGTCCCGTACTGGATGGCGGGGCCAGCTGATCAGAGCGCAGGGATTAGCCAACAGGGCCAGCTGGCCGGGATTACACAGGGAAGGGGGGGGGGGATGGGATTGGGGCAGGGGGTGTTCAGGGAGAGATGGTGGGGGGGTGATGATGAGTGTAGGCCGACGCTAGGGGGAGGGGAGATCCTATCCTGTCCTCTACACACACACACACACACACACACACACATAGACAAATGCACACACACGCACATGTATGTGCGTGTGTGTGCATTCCTTATGTGTGTGCGTGTGCATCCGCACACAAGGAATACAAGCCACACTCATGCAGATTCAACGGTTTAATTCACCTCCGTCGAAACACACAACGCACAACGTGCAGAGACGCACACGGGTTTGTCCCTGCCGCACGGCGGTGTCCCTGCTGCACGGCGGTCAGGGCGGTGAACGAGCGTTTTAGTCGTCGCGGGGGGCTACAGAAATATCGAACGGCTCATTCATGGGGGGGGGGGGGGGGGGGGCAGGTGGACAAGCGACACTGATGAATTAATGTAAATGTGCCGAGGGCCGCGAGGGATGCGGTTGAGGGAGAGAGAGAGAGAGAGAGGGCGAGAGAGGGTGGAGACCCCATGGGAGAGAGGGGGGCTCGAGCTGACAATGCAAGGCTATGACCCTTGACCCCCTCTCCGTTCCATCATCCACGGCCATCAGCTGATCCCGGGAAATGGACAGCGGTGAACCCCCCACCCCCACACACACACACACACACACACACACACACACACAAACACACGCCATCTCCTGCCGTACGCACGTTTGTGCACACTCACATATCGGGCTTGCTGAATCTCTTCTGCTAGGTCATACTGCTACTCGTGCCGAAGAAAGGCTCCCCAGCCCTCTATCTCGGTTCCCGCTTCTTTATTGATCTTGATCCTGATTGGTTGAGTTGTGTTACCAAGCCAGGCTTTTTTTGTGTGTATACGTGTATATATATTTATGTATATCCTCTTTTGTTACACTTTATTGTTACATGGCTGTCTTTCTGTGAGAGGAGCTAAGCAGTAGACAACAACTGAGCGTAGCGCATCTAGAGCAATAAAGGTTTATTGATTTAATTATATGGAGTAACAGACTCAAAGCGTTTTGTTTCTTAACTGTCACCCTCTCTCTGTCACACACAAACACACACACACACACACACACATGCACACACACAATGCATTTTAATTAAAACAGATGATCTTTCTGAAACAATTACCCTTTGTTAGTAAAGTGAGGCAGCCACCTTGCCTTAAATGAATGGCTCAGTAAATGACAAAGGAGATGGACTTTTTTCTCCGTTGTGTGAAATGGTGCAGGAAGCGATGAGGCTTGGGCTTTGTTTCATGGTCATTGATGGCAGTTTATGCGTTTTGGTTAATACCACGGTGGAGTAGCGAAGCGCAACCTTTTAATCTCTATTTTTGGAATTTTGTAGGCATAAAATATATTTATTATGATAACCAAAGCAGTTAAAGTGTCATAGAAATTAAAAAGTATTATTTTGACATTTTATTTTATTTTGTGTGTTTATCTTTACTTATTTTTCCAAAATCTGAATCTTGTATGAGGTTTCATCACACACACAAGCAGACATGCACGCACATAAACACACACACACACGCGCGCACACGCACACACACACACACACACACACATAAATAAAGCCTCAGTTTCTGTGAAATCAAAGAGACATATTGCGGGACCTTTGAGCACAGTGGCAGAGAGAGGGATGTTTTAGAGACTGAATATATAGAATTGGACATGGTCTGTCTGACAAACACAACATCGGGTTAGATCTGCTCATAATGAAAGCAACAATAATGTTCAACCATAACTAAGACTGGAATGGTGGACGTGTTCATCAAAGAAATGCAAACAAAGCAATGAAAATTGTATATATTTTTTTTACTTTGTTGAATAATCAAATCTACACATGGCGTGTGTGTGTGTGTGTGTGTGTGTGCGGGTGCGTTGTGAGTGTGGGCGTTTGAGTTTGCATGTGTGCGTGTCTGTGTGCGTATGCGTTTGTGTGTTGGATATATTTCCTTCCTGATGCATGCAACTATAATAGCAGGCAAACACATATTCTATAGGCCTGTGTGCAACACGATTTACCTTCATTCTAATGTCCTACCAAGTTATCCTCCATTTAAAAGGACCATATGGGAGGGATTGGAAAGAGACAGAGAAGGAGAGAATTCCAAACCCCTGCCACAACAGAAGATGTAGTGAAAAGCAGGAGGACTATAGCAACAAGTATATTTTATGTAAAGTACTTCCAAGAGGACGATTAAAAAAGGACAGAAAAAACACAGAATGAAACAAAGAAAGAATATGGGCAGAGATAAAGTAGGAAGCAGAGAGGGTTGGGGGTAAGAAAGGTAGAAGAGGCAGACAGACAAGGCCTCGGTAATCTGATGGAGAGATTAGCACGCATGCAGGCAGCATTTGGGTGGGATTATCGGAGTCATTAGAAGAGACTGGTGCTCCAGAATCTCTCTCATGTGTTAATGTGGCTCTGGAGCCCGCGTGCTATCTATACAGAGCCTAACACAGATCGTCTACAGTATACATACGTGTTTTATGCCAAATTTAGAGGTTGACTGCTGCTGTTTAAACAGCAATACGCAATATTTGAGTGTATGGAATCTTTTATTTTTGTGTGTGTGTGCAAATCTTGCCATGTATTGAAAACATGTTAAATTATTTTGGTGCACAAAGGAATTAATGTTAATAATTTAGCATAGCATGTATATGAGGAAAATAGTCCTGCTTTTATTACATCCAGCTTTTTCTGCATGTTTTATTTCAGAAAAAGAATAATTTCCCGTAGATCAAAGAGAATCATTTTCTTATCGTGTGCCTCAAAAATGTAGCGTTTGTAGGGGAAAATTCACAGAATTATTCACAAAAACTGTGACATACAAAATTTGCAGATTGAATAATAAATCTGTTAAATAAAATACACCAAACTTTTTTTAAAATATTTTTGATGAACACAGAACTCTCGATTTTGGTTCACAGTTTTTCCCTCGTCGTATCTGAATTGCGCGGATGTCACGAAGGCAGTTGAGCGCTTCAGCAAAGCCTTCACATTCTGCATCGCTGCAGCCAGCACCGCTGTAGCGCTCGCCCAGGAACGCATAGGAATACAGTCTACAGAGTGTACCTGCCTTCATTTGCTATACAGCAACTTATACAAGGTGCATGATATTTATCTCCATGTATCATCTTACAGACACTGTTCTGTATGTGTTGATGTGACTGGAGATCAGACTGGGACATTTATAGAACCTGACGCATGTGTTTGCTAAATTGAAGGGGAGGGGTTTTTTGAGCATTTGTGTGTTAGCATGTTTGCAATAATAATACAGCTTCCTTCATATTTTTACTTGAGTTGAGTTTCAGAAACATTAATGTAATTGCAAATGTGTTTTTTTCCTATACATCTCCCCCCCAAAAAGCAACTAAAATCAATTGAATGGCATAACTTCCAGGTCAGATTTTTCTGCCGATACGAAGGCTTAGACTTTGTAGCATTTACCGTACTACACACACACACACACACCATCTGATGTACGAAACCCCAAAAACCTTCCCCTTTCACTGATGCCTCTGCGTTATAGCATGTCCCAGATCCCCTCCCCCAACGCTTTTTGTCAAATAAATTGCTACGTGACCTACTTCCCGTTTTGCACCATTTCTCTCATGTTCAGATATTATTGTTTGATCATGAGAGCTTTGCTTTAGGCCACAGACTATCAAAGAACACCCTGTCTATATGTGGGCCATCCTGCGCAGTTAAGTCGGACGATTCGTACGTGTTTAAGAGCTCTAGAAATATTTAATTTCAACGCGGCAATCTGTCGATATATTTATTATTATATTTAATTTAACTTTTTATTTTCCAATTTGTATTTGGTGCTAACATAGAGGGCCTCTTAAAGCTACTATGGATATTTTTCAACTCTTTTGTTTTTTAAATTGCCCCATACATGATTGGTTATTAAAATACATGATTCACATGGTTTTTGATTAAAACATACCATAACACTTAACACTGTAATAATAACACAATGTCTTTGTGATTAAAGCAGACTGGAAAAAAATGAAGTAAATCAATTTTGCAGCCTAGTTAAGCAGAAAGTGGTAATTTTCCGTAATTGGCGTGCCTACTTACCATCCGTCATTTCGGTTGGCCGTTGTTTTGGAGCCTTAAACAGCGACTCACACTGCATGGTATCGTGTAACAAGTCTCGCACATAGTTGCTAATAGTTGAAATGGTGCAAAATGTCTCTTATAGTATATGTGTCTGCATATTCTGATATATTACCCATCAGATTTAATTGGGTTATCATAACAGTTGTATAAAAAAAACAGACCAGACTGATGTCATTTCCTAAAGGGTTAAGGATATGTCAGGACAGTACTGATGAAAACTGGAATTCCAATGTTTAAAACATACATGTGTTGAATATGTGTGTGTGGGTGTGGGTGTGTGGTGCATTGTAATAGATCAGGGTTCGTGATAGCAAAACCTTTTCTTTGCTGTGCAGAGAGAACACAGGAGACCACACTGACCCTGATTTATTGGCCTCACAATCCACATGACAGCAATTAATTTACATCTATTGACTCCAATAGCTCTCTACCGCTCTCTCGCTCCTCTTCGCTCTCCCTGTCACTCTCTACAGACATTTTCCTCTTGCGCAATCGCTCTTTACACTCACCTTTCTCTTTTGCCCCTGTTTCTCTCTCACTTTTCAAATCCTCTCTCTGTCTCTGTGTGTGTATATGTGTGTTAGTCTCTCTCTCTATCTAACTCTCTTTATCTCTCTTTCTCTTTCTCTCTCTCTCTTTCTCTCTCTTCCCTGATCAGTCAACCTCTCTTTATCGGTCACTCTCACCTCTCTTTGGCATTCATTGAACTTTCCGTCCCATCTCCTTACATTATTTTCCGCCACATAAACCACAATGTCATCAGGGTTGTGTGTGTGTGTGTCTGCGTGCGCGTTTGTGTGTGTGTGTGTGTGTGTGTGTGTGTGTGCGTGTGTATTTTTTGAAGAAGTGTATGGAAGCACTAAGTGTTTTTAAGTGTATCTTTCTCAAGGAGTCTTGAGAAAGTCATTATTCATCTCGCAACAGTATTTATCAACTATACTTATTGGCTATAAATGAGACATCATGTTGACCTATTTGCAGTCAGTGCTCCTTCTCCTTCACTCTATAACGTTACGGCAGCCATTTTTAATGGCAGCAATAGTGTCCATTCATGTCACCCCTTCCTATTATCTGATTGTTTGAAACATATATCATTGTGTACATTTAACATGAACATGACGGGTTAGAACCAAAAGCTTTGGTCCTTAAAAAGTAGTTGAAGAGGTCTTTTCACAAACACCTTTGTGTTCTCCTCTCTCGCTCTTTCTTGTGCCCTTCTCTCACTCCGATAATCTCCAATGGGCGAGTTCCCCTTTTCTCTTGGCCTTTCAACCGCGGGACGGAGCCTTTCGCTCAAGGGCAAACATGCCATTTAAAACGGCCGGGGAAAATTAGCAGTGTTCTGTACAGCTCTCTTTGTATCTCTCATATCCCTCTCTTTCTGTTTGCCCCCCTTTTCTTGCCTTCTACATCCAACTCAGGTTTTATACCCCCCCTGCCCCCACACACACTCACACACTCAAACACACACTTACACACCCACCCAGAGGCGACCAGAGAGGCATCGGTGAATGCTTGGGCTGGAGTGAATGGGGCAGCCACGGAGGGCGGTTCTTTAGCCGCGCGACGACGCACGTTGAGGAGGCTGGAGGGAACAGAGCGGTAGCTAGTAGGTATACGGCACGTATGTGTGGTCGTACAGTTAGCCCTCTCCTATTTGAGCAGCTTGACTCCATACGTTAATGCTTGCTCATGCACACACATATGCATGCGCACACATCTGATTTATCACTGACCCACTTTCGCACACACACACACACACACACACACAAGCATATACGCACACACACACATGTGTATGTGCATAGACACTACTAGGCACTTCCGTGGGCTTAATTTAGCAGCGTTGCCAATGTGTGTGTGTGTGTGTGTGTGCAGAATTCACTCGTCATTAGAAATTCAAAGGGGGAGGAAATGGAAGATAGAAAAAAGAATTGAGGGGAAAAGAAATGAGAAGAAGAAAAAAAAATCCTTCCACATCCCATAAGCAGCGGTGCTTGGGGAGAGGTTCTGTATCTGTATCTGCACAGGGATTGGCTGAGGACGTATGGTGTGGGGAGGGGGGGAAAGTTGGAGCCTGTAGCAGGCAGGGGGGCTGTTCGTGGGGGGGGGGGGGGGTTCACTAAAAAGGATTTCAAAGCCAAAGCCTCTTTCAGTGGAGAGGAGGAGGGAGAGGGGGGGGGGGGTGGACGGATCCAAGAGAAGAGGAGAGGGGAGGGCATTGGATAGATATAGGTTGACACAAGGTCCAGATTAACCCTAATCTGAGGTCTGCTGGTTTAGGTGAGGCTAAGGCACTGGATGAGGTTATCCCGTGGCAGGTGGTCATGAGGGGGTTAAAATGAGGGGGTGTGTGTGGGGGGTAAGGGTTATAGGGATGTATGGGCGGGGGGTGGCGGGTGGTGTTGCTAGGGAAGATAGAGATAAGTACTCAGAGATAGGAAGGCATCGGGCCCCCACCAACGGGGAGAAAAAGCCGGAACAGGCCGATGCAACGTTACATCCCCGTATCATGTGTTTACGGTCTAATCCGTGATTTGATCCATTCATTAAAAACAATCGAATGAAACGGCCGACAGAGCTACCAGCTACCTGACCCAACCATGGGATGGCGTGCGCTACGGGCGTGGGACAGGGGGGCAGGAACAGTTGGACAGTCAGCTGCCACGAGGGGGTTTGGGGTGGTCGTTGAAGAGGGACAGTGGTGGCACATGCCCTTCTCGACGGGATTAGGGTCCAGTCGGCCGTAATCTGCTGTTTAGGCTGTATGTAGGGCAAGAGTGGCTTAGCCCCGACACTCTTAGCACGGGTGGCGCCGCGCCACCAGCACGGAGCTGGCAGCAGGAGGAGGAGGAGGAGGAGGAGGAGGAAGAGGAGCGAATGTAGCGGGCGCGGCTGCTATAGTCACCCAAAAAAAAAGATGAACCCTGCCCGAGCTTTCTCTCTCGTCATTTTTTTTTGCCAAACTCTGATATACTTTCCCTTTGAACTCCTTCTGTATTTCAAGAAGCAGGCGGTGAAATACAACCAGAGATCGACCTGTCACTCTGAGAGTCTACCTGTCATTCTTGCAAGTACAAAATAATAGAACAGGCAGAGATAATCGTTAGCTTCTGAGAGGAATCAAAATAATAAAATAGAAACATAGAACATAAACAGGAAATAGATGATGAGTGCAACGCACGGTGCGCTGTTGCATTGCAAATAGTTTGCATTCTATGTACTCTGATCAAATGATTAATCTCACACAAAGACACAGCAACATTTGACAAGTGAGTTTCATTCGGGCCTATAAATTGACATAGATAGTTTCTAAACATTGACACCATGTTGATTGTTCATCTAAGAAGCTCTAGCAACTGAACCCTTTGTATTCTTTGCAACCTCCCAGCCTTTATTACTCTTATTAGGGAAAGATAGATTCAAGCAAAGCCTCAATTATTCTTCATCGGCCAAAAATATTTTCAGTCAGTTTTGCCACTGGTTCGACTCAGATGTTTATCAGAGATGAACTAGACTGTGGTGCATCAACTGCGTCTGCTGTCTCAGTGTCAGGTGGTACTAAAACACACACACACACACACACACACTATGTGGAAAAAAAACATTGAATTTGTAGATGAAAAACGTATACCTTTCCTCGTCAAATTATTGCCTGAAACTAGGTTGGAATATGCCGGTGCAATTCCGGCGCTGGAAAAAACCGTCAAGCACAGAGGGCTTATCATGTCCCGGCGTTCCTTTAGAGAACCACTGCGTTTTTTAATTCCAGGTCATTTCATAATCCCTTTGATACCCACTGGCATCTGCACATCCCTCTCCTCTCACTCACTCACTCAAAATCAAACAGCTGCAGACCCCCCCGCCATCCCCCCCTCCAACCCACCACCACCACCACCACCACCACCCAATCCTGCGGAAGGATCGGGTATGTGATTGTGAACACACACAAACACACACACACACACACACACACTGATTATATAATGATTATCAACCACGATGGACAGGATTGCACATACGACCAGGCAAGCGACAGAGGGAGAATGCAAATGACAAGAATGGGCTCTCAAACAGAGTGAGTTGAATTGAAGGCCAACATGATGTGCAGACCTCGAGCAGACCTCGAGCAGGTACCCTGAGACTGGGGAAGCACTTGTGGTCCCAACACGCACATACACGCACAAACAAAAACACACGCACAGGAGGTGATTTAACACAACGCTGCAATCTCTGCCCGTGTGCGCTTCTCTTTCCGGTGGCTCTCTCAGCCCTCCTGAGGACCTACAGCACCAATCAGCCTGCATCAACACTCAACAGACACATGGTAAACCCAGCCTCGGTTCATCTCTCTCTCCTCCCTGTAGTGTGTGTGCTCTCTATTATTCTCCTCTTCTCTCCCTCTTCTCTCTTGTAAGTTCTCTCACTCTTATCGACTCGCTCCTTCCACTTCCCTCGTATCTCTCTTATATATATATATATATATATATTGCTCATTCTCTCCATCTGTTCTCATGTCTCCATTTTTCTCTTTCTTGTGTCTACCTCCTTCTCCACTCGCTTTCCTTTCATCTCTTTCTCTGTTTCATTACTGTCCCTTGCTCCCCAATTCTGTCGCTTTTCTATCTCTCCTTCCTCTCTCACTATATTCTTTCACTCTCTCTCTCTCCTCAGTGGTGTGAAAGTGTGGCTCTATCACCTGTGGAGGTGTGGAGGGCGACGCAGGGGGCGTTCGCAATGCATGTGCCAGGTAATTACCTGACAGCCGGGAGAGTGTAAACATAGTGGGGAAGAGAGAGAGAGAGAGAGAGAGAGAGAGAGAGAGAGAGAGATGTGTATGTATATATATTTTGTATTTAACATTTTATACCGTGACCTCTTTATTGTTCACCTGATTTGGAGGTGTAAATTGTTTATTTCTCATGCCAATAAAGCTTATTTGAATTGAATTGAGATTAATTGAATTGAGAGAGAGAGAGAGAGGATGAAGCACCGAAGTGATGTTATTCTGATGTTAACCGATAAAGATAACCAATTTATGGAGTTGAATGTTGATCCAGTAGAGCACAGTGATATCAATATCTGCCAAGAAGGCCTACACTACTTGGCCTCTGGAATTCAACCTGTGTTTGTTTTTAGTTTTTCATTCTTGACTGAGTCATACATGTTTAGATTACATATTTTGATAATAATTACACTAATAGATATTTTTAAATGTTCTGCTGTAGATACCAAACCAACCCATCCTCTTTACAGCCGGGGCTAACACAAGCGCCTCCCCCTGAAAAAGGTGCGATGGATGGAAAACGGCAGGGCTCATTTGCATGCTGAACGGCGTCCTTAATGTGGATATTTATTTAAATTCAATTTCATTCCCGCACACGTTGCACTGTAGGCTTTTGTGCCAAAGTCATATTAACCCCCTGACTAGTTGATATGCAGTACACGACGTTGCCCACGCACGATGAATATTCATACCGATGGCGTTCGCCCCCCACGCCCCCCCTAAGCCCCTCCCCCCTGCTCCGAAGCGGGATATGTGCTGTCCGAAAGACTCGACACAAAACGTATGTTTATTTGTCAAGCTGATATTGGCGTATCCGCGTTTGTATTTCGCTCGTTGTTACTGAGCATGGCAGATACAATCCAACAACTGCCATGCAATGAATGCGATCTGAGAGGAAGGGAGGAGGAAAACGGTGGTGGCAGGTAAACGGCACTCCGTTGTAAACAGCACTCTCGCCACGGAATAATAACTTGATAAAATCAATTCATGACAGCGAAGAAGCTCATAAATCAGACTGAAGGAGAACTAGAATGATATAGCCTTCCTGTATGGTAATTCACTAGTTCACGTGGTCTACACAGCATAACCGATTCTAGGCCTACACAGAATACAACTATTAATACCGTTGCGGCCAGAAAAGATACAAATGTATTCTAGATTGTTGTACCTCAATTATTGAAGGCCAATCAGAAACCCCTTAAGACTATCAATGACTATTATACAATTGCCTATCTTCCAGTCTTTTTGCTAATTGCATTCTTATTTTATTTCTTATTTTCCTTCAGTCCTCAAAGTTAAATTTAATAATCACACAGGGAGAAACATAACTGTATTGTTTAGAAGTGTTCTAATTAAATGGCATTGAGTGGGAGTAGGTGATATTCCCTCCCGGCATGGCGTTCACACCTTTTGCACTTGTTGATAAAGAGGAACATATATTTAGCCAAATCCTTTCACAGCGGCCCCAACCTCTCAGTCCTTCCTGATTTATAATAGAAAATCAGTCATGACACAAGTATTCCTCCTTGTGTAGGCCAACTTGTTGTGCGAGTTGAATGAACTTAAATGTGTACATTCCAACTTAGGTCAGGGTTGTTGTAAAAAAAAAAACAGTGTGTATGGCGACGTGATATACCCTTTGTACCCCATCACCTTCCAGTCCCCGAGTGTTGTGAGCAGTGCATTGTGGGAGCGGGGGACGTGTGCGTGCGTGTGTGTACGCGGGAGGTAGCAGTGCCGCAGTGTCCAGGGGCCCATCTGGACATTATGCGCATGATGGCTCCGCCCCCGTTGTAAATTCCTAGTCCGTCTGTCAGAGCAGCCCGGAGACACTGCATGGTGTAAATCTGTTCCTCTCCGCTCACGATGGGGGGGGGGGGGGGGGGGGGGGGGGGCGAGGGGGAGGGGCTGCTTAGGTGTGTGTGGATAGGAGTATGAATGTGTGTCGGTGTGTCTGTGTGTGTGTGTGTTTCAGAAATAGGATTGTGTTGGAAAATAAGGTTTGCACTTAGGGTAGCTGTTCTGTCCTACCATGACCCAGACTGTGAGTGAGTGTGTGTGTTTGCGTCCGTGTGCGCAGATTCACATGTACATGCTTTCGTATTTGTGTTCATATGCAGCAACAACAAGCGCTGAACACTCATGGTGCCTGTGGTTGCATGTGTATTCAAGTGTGTGTGTGTGTGTGTGTGTGCGTGCGTGCGCGCGTGCATGTGTGTGAATGTTAGGCGTTCGTTCCGCGCATGGCCGCCCCTTCAGTTATGCATGCCCCAAATCAGAGAGGAGCACGCCTTGCCCACATTGGGGTTAAGCATGTCAATCGATAGGTTCTCATTGTTGTGTCCCTTCTGTGTGACGGAAGGGCCTTATCCGGGGCCCTTGTGAAGAAGACCTTGTCTCTCTCTCCATGCTGCACTGCGTTCTAGCACATTGGTGAGGGCCACCCTGGGACACATCTCTAAATGCCAAGGGCCACAGAAGCTGTTATCGTCAGCGCAGGATACACTGCCAATATTTCTTACCAACGCAATGAAGGATGGATGGACTGGGCGGGAAGGGGAGGTCAGCTGACCAAAATCAATCTGTAAGATTCCATTGTGCAGATATATGGCCGGCATTATTTCTTGTCTTTTATCGCTGGCACGTTTTTTGTGTTTTTTTTCATTTACAAATCAGTTCATTTCTCAGATAGAGTGGGGTGGGGGAGGGGGGGGGGGGGGGGGGGCGATGGAGGGGGAAATGTGACAGCGGGATAGCGGGGACAGGAAGTGATGTAACTGTTTATGCAGACATGCAGGTGACGGATGGGGAAAGCGTCTTTTTTTCTTCTGTAATTATAATTACAGCTCAAATCAACGGCTCAACAGGAAATCAATTAAGCAGACCAGTCATTTGGTCTGCTTTCCCCATCTTTTGTTTAGGTGGTGCCTTTATCCAAACCCCAAATAAATAGTGGTCTTCAGATACAGGTCATGAAGGAGCAGGTAGGGTTTTAGAATGAACATAGAGCCCCCCCCACTTCCCCTACTTGCCTGTCCCTGCAAATCTTATTATTATTATTTTTTATATATATGTATATTATATATATATTATTTATTGAAGGATTAAACAGTGTGTGTCAGCAGGTTCCAACCGGATGTTCCTTCATCTTGCAGCATGCAGCCTATGGGGGTGGTTCTAAATGGGTATGCGCCATAGCAACTGTTTCCGTTGCTAGGATACGGTGCATATGGAATGCATGCATGGATAGCCGGGGGCGGTGGTTCTGTTCTGCACTGTAGTTGAACCCCCTCCCTTGAAACATACATGCACAGATACATCCATGCATACTAACACACACACACACACACACACACACACGCACACACACACCTAGTTCCCCTGAATAGGCAGAACTGTGGAAGCATAGGTTGCATACGGACAAGCTTGAGAGGTTTCCTCCTTGACTTCAACATGGGTTGGCTTCCTAGTGCTGCTTCCTGCAAGAGAGACCCCTTCACACAGAACAGCCCAACCGACCACCACTGGCCGAAATCCCTCTACCTCCAACCCCCACACATCCATCTCAATACCCCTGTCCCTGTCTCTCTCCTCTGCCCATCCTCCCTCTCCAGTAGAGGACAGTTGGCACCCCCATAAAGCAGCCGGCACCGCCTCATGCCCCACGCCATGCCAACCTGTGTGATGGAGGGGGGAGAGAGAGAGAGAGAGGAAAGAGATTGTTTTTGGACGGAGTCAAACAGAGCAGCCGGGAATGCGACCCCTTGCGTCATTCGTCTTGGCACCCGATCTGGTCTCTTGCGTAGCGCTTTGGGCAGGGGGGCACCTGGACTCTGGACAATAACAAAGACAAACCGCCCCGTCCCACCGGACCAACGACGGCAACCCTCAGGCGAAACAATCCATAAAACGTGCAGATTTGCAGCCGTTGCCCGGAAACCGATGGTCATCGACGTGGACGAAGCCGCCGTTTATGCAGAAGTCGTGGGGCTTTTTAACGTTTCGGAAATCGGGGTTCCCGCTAAAAAACAGGCAACAAGAAGGTCCACTCCTGCCGTCCCGATCAGCCCGCACCGCTGGGCTTCCCACCTCCTCCAAAAACAAAAGCACCGAGAACAAGAACCCCCCCCCCCCCCCCCCCCCCCCGCTCCAAAAAAAATAAAATAAATGCACCCATATTTCATCCAAGATGGAGGAGAGAGCGAGCGAGAAAATCCCTTTTCGCACGGATCCTTCCCCCCCAATGTTGGGCTTGTTTTTGCTCCTTTTGTCGGAGCTGAGCCGCTCACCCGCCCGCTTGTATTTTCCTCTTCCTCTTTTCTTCCCTTAGCTGCTGTCGTCAGTCAGCCTAGTGGGCTTATTCAGCCAGTTCCTGTGTGTGTGTGTTGTGTTTCTTTGAGTGTGTGTGTATGTCGTGGGGTGCTTCTGGCAGAGCAGGGTGCAGGCACTCGGCTGCCAAGAGGAGACTGCTGGGCTTGTGGGCACAGGGAAACGGAGCAAGCCTGGTACCGCCTGGACCTCTGCCAGCCAGCGCCTTCACGGCAGAAACGCCCACAGCCGAGGTGTGTGTGTGTGTGTGTGTGTGTGTGCGTGTGTGTGTGTGTGTGTGTCACCAACACGTGCACGTTTGTTTGTAACACTAGAGCCCGAGATAATTGTGTGGAAAAAAAAGGGGGTGTGAAAGCACAATGGAAAATGAGGGAAGAAGGATGGGGAGAAGAAAGGATGAAAGTCTGGCTCTAAGTACCGTGTATTTGTGGATGGTTGCTGGTGCCTTGGTGTGTTGTCAGAATTATTATTTTTTTTCTTTATTTATTTCTGTCCGGTGTTTGTTGTTTGTTTGTTTGTTGCTCCTCTGTGGTCTATTGGAAGGGTTCCTTGCCTTCTCTGTTTACCCCCCGAAGGGACAGGAGGAAGAAGCCAAAATGGATCTTTTTGTGCTCTCTGCTCACTGATCATCTGTTGCATGTTTACCCCCCCAGTTCGTCCCGTTTTCCTAGGTTGATAGCGAGAATAAGGGATCAAATGAATGTCACAATATGGAGACAAATTGCCTGCATAAAATACCAAAAAACGATTGACGCGCGCGCACACACAATCACACGCACGCACACACACACACACACACACACACATAAACACACACGCACACACACACACAGAGTGAGTGAGCGGAAAAGATGGGGGAGGGAAGTCGCTTGTGCCCATTTTCCCATGGTGCACCTGTATGGACATGATGGGCGAACATGTTCTATAAAGGGAGGAGGACTCTTGTGCTTATGATAAGAGCTTGGCAGCATCCGAGCCTGCTGGTACAAGGCTGGGCTGGGACACTCGGTTGAGGAACAGGAAGCGATTGGCTGAGGACAGCAGGTCCTCAATGACATCACAGGAGACACTTCCTGCCTGTGGATAGGACCAGGAACGATCTGTAAACAAAATTAAACACAGTGAATAAATAAATAAAATAGCATTTAGCCCTATATAGAATCACAAATCTGTAACAGTTTAGAAATTGAAAACTTGCAAAAAACAATAAATAGAGGTATTCTGTACGGTAAAAGGATTAATAATAATTCAATTGAGGTATGTCTATGTCATATCTATGCGTCTGCGTGTGTGCATTAGCTGGACAGCATGTGTGACTTGGTTGGGGGCGCTGTAGCAGTCAGAACAGATGACATAAAGGTAGCACATAGGAAGCATGGATACGTTGCCGCTATGTGTACACCCCGTCAGATGCTGTTTCTTCATCCGTAGTCTTTTATTCGCATTCCCATGAACCATGTGAACGGGATATCACTTGAATCTTATTTCCTAGTGCATCCAGCTCAAGTACATGTTTCATGTGTGTGTTTGTGTTTTATCAGCGCAGTGTCTCGCATCATGCCACTGATTGACGGCAGTGTGTATCGCTGTGTATCAGACGTTGAGCTGGAATGCAAATATGTGCCTAGTCTTAAGCATGTGGGGGTATGCACACTGGCCGCGTGCGCGTGTCGTACTCGCGTGTGCGTGGGTTAGCTCTATGGCCTGTTCATCCGTGCTCTAATATTAGTAGCTATGCTGCACGCTAGCCCGGCCCAGTGAGAGATTTACACACTAAGTCACCTCAGTCTACTTAACCGTTAATCCATTAGTTCACATCTGTGCAACACAGACACACACACGCACACGCAAACACGCAAGCACCCACGCACACACACACACACACACACATGCACACACTTAACCCTTTTAGTGCTCCTAATTCGCCATGGCACAGTTGGCCTTGCTCCCCCACACAACCCCCTATCACCCCACTATGTACATTCTGCTTTAAGCTATTGTGTGTGTACGATCACTGTAAAGCAGATTAAGACTGCATTGCTGGTAGCAGTAGCAGGTCAGGTTCTCACTTGGTCACTGGGATGCTGGTTCATAGTGGGGCCTCTGACCCACTTGGTGGGTTTTGTTTGGTTGAGACCAGATGGCAATACTGCTGAACAGGGAGAGAGAGAGAGAGAGGATGAGGGAGCAAGACGTAAAGAGAGAGAGAGAGAGAGAGAGAGAGAGACGGCAATGGGTTTGACTATTGAGTAGAGGACAGAAGGGTTACAATGGCTCTGAAAGCCGCTGTAATCTCTTAAGTGACTTCCAGTGTTAGAGGCTTTGCAGTGTGATGGGGCTTCTTCTTTTGAGGCCTTTTTGACCCCTATAACCAAAGTATTCACGTTCCTTTCTGATGTGGGTATTAATAACGGTGTAAGTGTTATTCATTACACTGTATTTCCAAGTATATTCAATCCTTCACATTTAGCCCATTCACCCTTCCGGGGAGGTCATGTGGTCAGTGGCAACCCGACCGTGGATGCCCTCCCACAGGGCTGGGATAACATCATGTTTGGTGAGCCGGCGTAAGTCTTTGCAAATAATTACATATCTAACAGCAAAACACAGAAAAATAATAATGAGTAGGTAATACAAACTATACGGGGCCATTTTGTGCATGTGTGTGGTACGTAAATGTTTCAGTGTGTGCGTTTCCCTGCTCAGCTATGGACTGCTTCTGGGACCAGAGAGGCTATTCTGGCCGAAATCTTGAGTCTACTCCACGCAAGTGGGTCATGCAGGGGCGTTCACACCCAACCCCAAAGGTCTGATTATGGTTCCACGTCGACGCAACGCAAGGGGGTTCACGGATCCATGACGTCCTTGCAGACCCTCCTTGCGTCCACCGCAAGGAGGGTCCGCAAATTTCTTACCTTGCTTCGAGGCAACGCAGCAGCAAGGGCTGTGATTGGTCCGCTATCTAAAACCAGGCGCAGAACCAAAACAGGTTCACGACTGCGTCGAAGCGTCTGTGTGCTCCTTGCGTCGCGTCGACGTGGAACCATAACTGAGCCTTTACTAGCAAGAAGTAGTCTAAGGTACTGCATTCCAGACATATGTGCACATCACATCACACACAGAGCCAATATGGCTCCCTGTGGTTGGCTGTGTAGGCAAGAGATCCCTTCCCTTTCCTCCTTCAGAGGAACTGAGGAAAAAAAACCAGACAGAGATGGAGAGAGAGAGAGACGGAGAGGGGGTTTCTTTGAAGTATCTCTCTCTCTCTCTTCCTCTCCCTCACTGTCTATTTCTCTCTCTCGCCCTACGCTGCGTTTTCTCCTTCATCTGCAGTCAACTGCTCAGAATCCTCTTCTCCGTATAGGCCGCAATGCACCCCCCTCCCCCGCTCTCTCTCCCCCCCCCCCCCCCCCCCCCCCCCCATCTCATGACCTAGTTGTAGGGATTGGGCTCTGTTGCGATGCACTGCAGCGTTTTTTGACTACAGAGGTTCGCCCGGATGAGTGCAGATCCATGATGGCGATGGCGGATGCCTGTAGGACCAACTCTGCTGTTCGTGGTGTCTCGACTTAATTGTGTGTTTTTATCTTCTTGTATTTTTTTCCCCTCTTCCATCCCATCTTTGGGTTTTTTTCGACAAGAAATGAAATGTGTAATAAGCAATAATTTGTCGTTTGTCGTCTGTGTCGCATTCAGGCCAACCGATCGAGTGTGGAGCGCTTTTTAAAAGCCTGTTAGCAAAAGCCTTCACAGTTAGTGGCTGCGCCCGGGCACGTAGCTCTAAAGCCAGACACTGAGAGGGACCCAAATATAGAGGACTCGATTGGGAGCGGCTCACAGACTTCCTAAGCTCCCCTCTCAACGGACGTACAAAACCCTGTTTATCTCTTCCTCTGTTTCTACCTCTCTCTCTCTTTCTGTGTGAGTGTCTCTCTTGTTCCCCCTCTCTCTCTCTCTCTCGCGCCGTCTCTTTCTCTTTAGTTAAGACTCTCTAAGACTCAGAGTCAGAAATAGAATTTAGCAATGCGTCAGTTAGCATTAAGTCAGTTAGCGTTCAGTTATATCCAAAACGACTTATTGTGCATTTCTATTGATGTTAAAAATGGAGGGAAAAAATAAAGTGCAAAGAAGACAGGGGAGGGAAAAAGGAGAGGGTGGAAAAGGGGTGAGAGAGGACGGGAAGTCAGCCTGGTCCGTCGCCTGAGGTGTAGCGCGCTCACGCATGGCGCGCTGTCGGCCATGACCGAGCAGAACCCTCCATCGGTCGGAGACTGCTCAGCTGTCAGCCGAAGACAGGACAGAGAGGACACGCACACACGCACACACACACGCACACACACACACACACACGCACACACACACACACACACACACACACTAGCAATGGAATGCAAACAGAAACTGGTGACGCAGCTACAACGAAGGGACGGATGGATGGATGGATGGATGGAAGTTGAATTGTCTTGAAGGCAGAGCCTCTTTCCCAGAAGTCCAAAGTCAGTATTGAGAGACTGATCAAAGGAGTCCAACCGTTATACCTTCTGCAGTATGCATTAATATACATACACATCCATGTGTTAAAGGGATGATATTGACTTTTCCCTTTTGTTATATGACGTATCTATGTATGCCCACCGAGAAAGCCCCTCAATAAGTGCATGAAACAACTTGTAACACACCCCCAAATGCAATTCTTAACCATTAAAAAGGATTCTTTAACCCATAAATATATTTCAGGGGTCACGTATATTTCTATAGGCCTTAATCACAGTAACAGGCTTCAAAAGGCTTCACAGGCCCACATTATACAACATTCCCTAACCCTCAGCCGTCTTGCATTTATTTGGAAGAAAAAATTGGCATGATTGGTGCACTATTTTGGATCTGATCGAGTTTTTAGCCGTGGTGTATGCTAGCCAGTCAACCATTTTGGGCAATGCATCAGTGATTTGGCTTCACCCCCTACACCTCCAGAGAGGCTGAAGAAATATTGCGTCGCAGCCATTCTGCCTATCCTGATTTGAAACCACACCTTGTGTTTGTGTGTGTGTGTGGTTCTGTGTGTGTGTGTGTGTGTGTGTGTGTGTCCGCCCTCTGGCTCTATGTAGGGGCCTGTGGGGTCCTGGTACCTGCAGGCAGAAGCAACGCCCCTCTGAGCACATTGCGACTTTGCCGTCAGCCCCAGAGTCTTCCTCTCTTTACCGCGTCTGTTTTTCTCCTCACTGGGTTCTTGGATACAATTGCTTATTAGCGCTTGGCACACAGTTCCGTTACTCCTCATAGATTTAGGTATTCTATGGTATTCTTGCATCCATCATACACACACAGGCACACACAGATGCTGGCACGCACGCACGCACTAGTAACGTGGAATTTTAGTCTGTTTTGTCTCAATCTAGTCTGAAACAGCATGCCAATATTTTCTTTTGGGCTTTCTGTTTGTTTATTTGTTTAGTTAAGATCTTTATGAACCAATTATTCAAGAATTTTAATATCCGGCACTAGATTTCTCACTGTGTGTGTGTGTGTGTGTGTGTGTGTGTGTGTGTGTGTGTGTGTGTGTGTGTGTGTCTGTTTCTGTGTCTGTGTGTGTGTGTATGTCTGTGTGTGTGTATGTCTGTGTATGTCTGTGTGCGTGTGGGTGTCTGTGTGTATGTCTGTGTGTGTGCGTGTGCATGTGTGTGTCTGTGTGTGTGTGTGTGTTGGCGTAGGTCTGACGGGTCATGCTGAGGTGGTGGGGGTGGTCTTCTCACCTGAGCCTGGAAGAGCCGCTCAAAATCTTCTCTGAAATCATGACCCTGTACAAGGTAACAACGCACTAACATCTACACACACACGGATGCACATACACACACATGTACAGATACGCACACACATACACCCTGTGTGTCCCGAGGGGCCACACAGGGTATTAGAGCAGAAGAATGATGCCCAGACCTGTGTGTGTGTGTGTGTGTGTGTGTGTGTGTGTGTGTGTGTGTGTGTGTGTGTGTGTGTGTGTGTGTGTGTGTGTGTGTGTGTGTGTGTGTGTGTGTGTGTGTGTGTGTGCGTGTGTGTGTGACTGTGTGTGTGTGTCAGGGTGGGAGGAGGTCTCATGGGTATAAACCAATGTCAGACAGTGTTAATGTGTCTGAGATCAAACCGTCTATGTGTATAGGGACACACACACACTAGGCTTGGCCCATGTACATTATATCAAAATCTAATATTTGTTAGGTTTTCCAAACAAATATTTGAATATCAAATATTACTCATAATTATTAGTAATAATTCCACCATTAAAAAAATAAGTCCAGCATTAAAAAACAAATTTTGGGAGAACATTCAATAAATATTATTATTATTATTATATTATAATTAATTTTTAAAAGCCGACAGAGTCGGACTTTCAAGTAACTGGTTGTAATAATCACTAACTAACCAAATAATAACTTGCCCTTGTCAATCACACTGGAACGCAGGTGTCAAAGTGCTATCGAAGTTGGTTGGTTATCCGAAGCATTTTTTTTTCTAATATACGAATACAAAAGTAACACGTCATACCACGTTTGGCCATTCTCATAAAGGCTACCGTTGCCTCAACCGCAGCATGGACGTGAAGCGCTCAAGCGTTAAAAAAAAAAACACATCAGAATACTGAATGCATGATTTGAAAACCTACCTAACAAAGAAATATCTCTTCTAATGTATAGATAATATTTGTTCTTGGCAACTACCATAACTTTTTGGGCCCCCATACTGCCTTCTACAGTTTACTTATCCTGTTTTCCAGCTTTTCCTTTTGTGATGTTGAACATGAAAAATTAATAGAAAGCTATACTCTTTTGCTGGCTATGGCTCATTAGTCAATCGCCTATTTTTTACTGGTTTTCCCACGATAAAAAAACCAGCATATACCCTCTCAATTTGGTAGCATTGCACGACATTGCACCCTGCGTCTGTCTAGAGAAGCCTTTCCCAACCCCCTCGCCCCCCATTACTGTCAAACCCAGCACCCCACCCACCCACCCACCCATTCCCCAACTCCGTCCTGACAAGCATTGGGGTGCTGAGCTCTGCTGCCTCCCTCCCAGGGTATGATGGGTGATGTAAGAGCATTAAGACACAGGGAGGGCACCCAGAGTGCCTAGGAGAGTAAGAGATGGAGTGTTTGTGTGTGTGTGTGTGTGTGTGTGTGTGTGTGTGTGTGTGTGTGTGTGTGTGTGAGTTAGAGGACAGCCGAAAGAGGTACTGTGTTCCCTCCCCTGGAACGAGTACTGGTGCATAACGGCTCAGATGGGGGCGAGCGAGAAGGAGAGAGCGAGATCAAAGATTCATGGACCCGACCCTCCCGTGCCTTTACACTGAGGGGCCCTCGCGTGCAGTCTCTCTCTCACACACACACACACATACACACACACGCACACGCACACACCTAGGACACACACACACACACACACGCACACACACACACACACCCACACACACACACACACACACACACACACACACACACGCACACGCACGCGCACACGCACACACCTAGGACACAGACAACCCACACAGGGCATAGTCCCTGACATCGGCCCGACCACCAAAATGGTTTTCCTCCTTTTCATCAGTCATGCTCGCGCTGGCGTATAAAAAGAGTTGTGACCTAATTCAACACTGCTGCTGCCTGGTGCGCACCATCACTCCTATGGCCCCTTGATAGAGCCCGGGATGCAGATGAGAAACCGTATGTGAACGGAGCGGATCCTTGATGCACGTGTCCCCCGGTGCACCTGTGTTCAACGCACACCGATGGAGAGCGAGGGAGAAGGGGCTAATGCACATTTATATTTAGAATGTAAGCAACACTCTTTTATTCAAAGCGACTAACAAGTGAGGCTGCAAAACAATCAAAGCAGCCGAACGGAATTTGGAGTAGCGAGAAATCGTCCAAATTGCTGCACGAGTAAGTTTCGGAAAAAAAAGAGCGCTGGGATTAAAGATGACTGGGTTAGGGTCTTTGATCTTTTATTTTTGGAGAGGCAGTCAAGTACATAATGGGAGGACCGTGCATCATGTTTTAGGGGTTAAAGAGGCTAAAACAGAGTGTTTTGCGTACACGTCTGAACCTGCCCTTCTCCTGCACAAGGACCATCTCTCCGTCGACGAGCGGCGGCGAAGCCATCCTGGTACACATGCACACGGTCACGTGCACACACATGGTCACGTGCACAGCGCAGCCCGCCTGCCACGGGGCAACAGCATCGAGGGGGGGAGGAGGGGCGCGTGCCTTCGCCCTGACTCACCGCCTCCTCCCATCTCATATTTTATTTATGGCATGGGGCTTTATCAAAAAAAGAAATATAAAAATGATCTGCCTTAAAAAATCCCCATTCTTTTTTTTTTATCGCTCATCTGTCGTAACTCTTCTATTCTAATTCTTCTTCCTCTTGGGTTTGGGTCGGTGGTGTTTCACACCCACGCTCTTTTCTCGTACTGGACGTGGTAGGGGTGGCGTGTGGGAGAAATCCCTGTGATTTGACGGAACGTGGCGCGTGGAGCGGGAGAGAAACCGAGGCCGATGGCTCTGCCTTCACACGCGCCCGGGCTCCCGATTTATTTCCTCCACCGCGGAGCCTTCGTACAAAAAGGGAAAAGACAAACGATGGAGGTTTCTGTCTACTGTATGTACAAAAAATTAAATAAAGGATGGAATTACTGATTCACAACCGATTAGCGCACATGGGGGGGACGAGGCCAAACACATTGTTTGTTCATGGCACTCTTTCCACAGGCAGAGACATCGGAGCCGCTATCTGCCTGGTTGCACGTGGAAGGATCACGTACAGATGCATATCTAAACGCACGCGGCCGCCCTCTTTTCGAGCGAATGATGTGTGTGTGTGCGTGTGCGAGTGTGTGTGTGTGTGTGTGGGTGTGTGTGTGTGTGTGTGTGTGTGCTTTTAAGATCTGTGCCTCTCTACTTTGCCTCAGTTCAAAAGGGTTTAGTCCCGGCAACGTGATGTCGGGCTGCGTTGGCTCCACCAATCCTGGCCTGGATAGCAACATTAGCAGCCAATCAGAAACTCCCAGCAGCCTTTGCAATGTGCCCTCCTTTCATATGCAGCAACACCAGTCTCAATCTGCTAGCTTCCCTGGGATGTTGCATAAAATACTTCAACCTCCTTCTACACGCTTGCAAATTAGAAGTTTGTGCCGTCTTCTTCTCGCTCAACTCTTCTGTAGCGTGTGTCGTAGATCGTTTCACAATTAACATGTGACCGCATGCAGTGCCTCATGCTACACAGCTGTAACATAGCACGCACTGCCGTCACAAGGTAGGCAATGTTGTTCAGACGCTTTCAGATCCATAATAATCAATAATTTAGGCAAACAAGGCAAATGATGAGTGCGATGTGCGCTCATTATTTTGGCAAAGAAAAACACCCCCAAAAATATCCCTTTGTCTGTTTTGTCTAGTCCCCTCACCACCATCACTGCCACCGCTACCTCAACCACCTCCATCACCTCCGTCACCACGACTACCTCCGCCATCACCGTCACCACTACCTCCACCATCACCGTCGCCGCCGCCACACAGCCCTGTGTCATGCGATATGTCCCCCCCCCTCCAGACTCCCCCACCCCCCCCCATGTCACCCTGGCTCCTAGCTCCGCCCCCGGGCTGTGTGTCTGGCTGGAGGATAACAGCCACCTTATCAGGCCTTCTCAGTACCGTGCCGACACCAGTACCCCCACTACCCCACCCGCCCCGCAACTCCACCCAGGAAATCTCCTGGCACACCCCCACCTCACCCCCACCTCTACAAAGTAGCTCCCCGGACTCCCTCTCCCCCCTTCTCAGAGTTTCCCCCGTCCTCACACCCTCACACCCACACCCTCTCTGTTTAAACTTAAACTTAAACTCCCTCGCTCTGTCTCTGTCTCTGCGCCATTCTTGTTCTCTCTCCCTCTCTTTCTCTCTCTCTCTCTCTCTCTCTCATTCTTGTTCTCTCTCTCTCTCTCGTTCTTGTTCTCTCTCTCTCTCTCTCGTTCTTGTTCTCTCTCTCTCTCTCTCTCTCGTTCTTGTTCTCTCGCTCTCTCTCTCTCTCATTCTTGTTCTCTCTCTCTCTCTTTCTCTCTCTCTCCATTCTTGTTCTCTCTCTCTCTCGTTCTTGTTCTCTCTCTCTCTCGTTCTTGTTCTCTCTCTCTCGTTCTTGTTCTCTCTCTCTCGTTCTTATTCTCTCTCTCTCTCTCTCTCTTTCTCGTTCTTGTTCTCTCGCTCTCTCTCTCGTTCTCTCTCTCTCGTTCTTGTTCTCTCTCTCTCTCTCTCTCTCTCTCTTTCTCATTCTTGTTCTCTCGCTCTCTTTCTCATTCTCGTTCTCTCTCTCTCTCTCTTTCTCGTTCTCTCTCTCTCTCTCTCTCTCATTCTCGTTCTCTCTCTCTCGTTCTCTCTCTCTCTCTCTCTCCCATTGTCCCCAGGTTCTCCCCCCTGCTCCTCCCCCCGTTTCTCCCAAATCGTCCTGCCATCCGTGGCGCCCTCCACCCTCCTCTCCTCTATCATCCCTTTCTCCACAGTCTTATCCCTTTTTTTTCCCCGTCGCTGTTCAAGCTACACACACTCTACACACACACTCTCACACACACTCGGACACACACGCACACACACACAGACAGGCGCACACACACAGACGGATGAGCCGGTGACTTTGTGATTGTTCAGTATGCTAAGGAGCGAGAGAATGGGCGAGAAGAGGGTGAGTGAGTGAGTGAGTGAGTTTAGGAGTAAAGGAGAGGACTATTTTAGAGTGAGTGAGTGAGTGAGTATAGGAGTAAAGGAGAGGACTATTTTAGAGTGAGTGAGTGTAGGAGTAAAGGAGAGGACTTTTGCGTGAGTGAGTGAACATGTGAGCCAACGAGTGAGCATGAAACCGGCCCCCATCCGCAGAGCAGGGCTTTGAGTCTGCTACCCCCTGAGGCCGCACACGCACGCACACACACACACACACACACACACACACACACACACACACACACACACACACACACACACACACACACACACACAACACACAACACACAACACACAACACACACACGCGCACACACACACAAGAACACACACAAGAACACACACACACACACACACACACACTCCTCTTTTATCTCTTAGTCACTCTTTTACCCTCTGTCCTCATCTTCATCCGTTCCCCTCTCTTCCACCTCCTCTCTTCTCTTTTCATCCTCCTCTCCAGCCCTTCATCTTAAGAAGCTACAGCCTCCTCTTCGCTCTCTCATGTTCTCCTCATCTCCTCTACTCTCTACTTCCTTCCTTCCTTCCTTCCTTCCATCCTTCCCTGCTGTTCTGTGTCTGAGGCCTTGCAGTATTTATGGTGTAGGCTGCTGGTGCTTTATCACACACACACACACACACACACACAGATGCATACACAGACGCACACATGTACACACACACTCACACACACAGACACACACATTCACACAGACACACACACACACAAATGCACAAATGTACATGCATTCAAACTTAAGTACGCAGACAAAACACACTTAAATGTACCCTTGATCAGTCGTAAACACATTCACACACACAAACACACTCTTTGTGCTCCCGTGAATATTCAACATTTTGATGGCCAATATTCTATAGTTATATAACATATGTTTAATGTGTGGATAGCAGGCTTCTAGCTCGTCTTATTACAATGAATTATCTTACATTTTTGTAAACAACTAAGGCAAACCACAATTCAGCAAGCATCATGGGTGTGTTATGTGTCTCACATGGAGATCGTAAATGTCGCGCTTTAAAGATACAATCTGAATGTTCCAAGAATCCAGTTTCTATTCAGGAATACGAGGATCCAAAGGGTCATAAGAAAAGGCAAAACTTATATTCAGAACAGGCACGTGGCAAGTTAGGCCATCGCAGAATGGGGGTGGTGCGCTTCACAAAACATAAATATTACTTTATATTCCTATAGTTCGCCCCAGCTGCTCCAGACACACGCCAATTCCCTTTTGGGGTACCCTTTTACCCCCCTTTGTCACTGTGTCCTTCAATTTAGGGGGTGCCCTCCGATTCTTTTAAGGACGGCCCCCAGGAGGGGTGACCCTGAACTCCGACCTCTCACCCCTAACCACCCCCACCTCTCTCTCTCTCTCGCTGTCTCGCTCTCCCTCGTTCTGCTGGTTGGATCAGAATGGCAGGCTCATTACCAGGTGTCACTTATTACACACGCCTTCCACACTGACACATCTAATTTATGGAGATTGCGTGGCACGTGTGTGTGTGTGTGTGTGTGTGTGTGTGTGTGTGTGTGTGTGTGCATTGTGAGGGGGATGGGTATCGGTGTATCTGATTATGTGAGTGATTTAGCTTTCGGCCCATTGTCGTAGTAGTTGTTGTTGGTGTGTGTCTGTTTGTGTGTGTGTGTGTGTGTGTGTGTGTGTGTGTGTGTCTGTGTGTGTGTGTGTGTGTGTGTGTGTGTGTGTGTGTGTGTGTGTGTGTGTGTGAAGGGTGTAAAGAAGACGAATGCTTATGATGTGTATTTTCTTCTGCTTGGAGTTGTATGTGTCAATGATCTCATGCTAAATACATAGACAAGGACACACTGCTGAGATGTCACAATGGAAGGAGAGAACATTCCGCCTCTCAACGGGTTTGTTGGAGACGGCACATATTTTGGGAATGGAAATGGAAATACACAGCATACTATTATTCTCAAGGAATACATAAATAAAATACAATTCAAGTCATCCTGCATCTGCTATATTTATAGCAGTCATTTTATGGTGGAAATCAGACCTGTTTTCCAAAACGGTGAGACAAAATTGTGCATCTTTAGATATGTTTTGTTGAGGTAAAATTAAATGGGGAAAAGGATGCTGAACGTCAACAACCAGACGCAGGAAAGAGGCGTCGGGCTAAGGCAGGATAGGCTGCCATCTAAGCTGGAGTTGATTGCAGACAGAGCCTGGGTGATTTGAATAATAAGGATTTTCTAGAGAGAGATGATGGAACAGGACACACGCACACACACACAGATACAGGCACAGGCCCACACACACAGAAATCGACAACCATCATTTTAATTTCATGTCCAAATTGGGGTGCAAGGGTTGATTGTTGTGTGTGTGTGTAATGAACGCTCTGTAATGAACAACCAACAGCACTATACAATCATCAACCCTCCTTTCTTTCTCTGGTAGAAGATAAACATCGCTCTAGATGAATAGCGGAAGTTATTCAACTGGAGCAAATAATTCTGTTATTTGCTCCAGTATAAAAAGCAATCAAATGTCATGTTATGCAGCATTGAATTTGAGTCTAGTTTTGGATAAGAAAAAATATATATAAATAAAAAACTATTTATCAAAACATACACATATGCATAAATGTGTGCATGCATATTTGTGAAGTTTTTTTGTTTATCGGCGTATGTGCATGTCCTGTAGGGATGCTCCTCCCCGTCCCATATCCTCTGCCTCTGATTGTAATGCATCACAAACATCTTACATAAGGAGAGAGAGAGAGGGAGAGAGAGAGAGAGGAAAGAGAGAGAGAGAAAGAGAAAGAGAGAGAGAGAGACTGGCACGCACGTAGCTGTTGCAAGACTGCAGGGCATGGCACAGCCATGGCTCAACACACACACGGGTGCACACACACACATGCCCATGCATGCATACACACGTGTACACAGACAATCACACAAACACACAGGGAAGCTGGCCGCCGTCCTGCTTTATCATTGCAGTTCTTGATAAAGTGACATCTCTCAGCCGGTCAAACCTTATGTTGACGATGGGTTTTATATTCATTCTGATAACCGGTGTGTGTGTGTATGGTTGGGTGCATCGGTTTGTTTGTGTTCATATGTGTACATATGTTGTTTGAACATGCATGTGCACTTGGGTGTGTGTGAGTCAGCCGGGGAGCAGGCCTCTAGTTGCTGTGTTTGTGTATATCTATCTGTGTGTGTGTGTGTGTGTGTGTGTGTGTGTGTGTGCGTGTGTGTGTGTGTGTGTGTGTGTGTGTGTGTGTGTGTGTGTGTTTGTGTGTGTATTTGTGTTTGTGTAGTAGCTCTTCACTCTATAAGTGGTGATGGTATTCCAGCAAGAAGTGTTGCTGGCCTCTGCTGCCGGGAAAGGAGGGGTTAGAAGTCCAAAGTGAGTGAGGGGCAGAATGCAGGACCGGCTTATTGCAGCTCTCTGTGCTGTGTATTGTAATTGGTGCGTATTGCCGAGTGCCACACTCAAAGCCATACCTCCATCCCCCCAATTATAACGAAAATCACCAAACTGTTTGTGCTGGCTCAATGGCTGAAATGTTTTCTATTCTATCCTGTAATTAAATGATTAAATTTGCCCTTTTTTCTGTTATTTTTATACTTGCGTGCTTAACTCACCGTCAAAACGAAATTCCTCGCTTTACTGTAAGTGGTTGTGTGGAAGAGTGCCGTGATCTTGTTTCTAAAGGCTAGCGTTCCTTAACTGTTTGGGAACATTTCTTTTTTGGGGTATTTTTGTCCTTATTTGATCAGTATCAATGATAGGCATATGATCATCTGGACAGTGTGTTTGTAGACCTACCTCTTCATATGTCCATAAATGCCCACCATATATGTCTGCAATGTGTTTAACCCCAAACCACCACAGCAATTTCTTTCTTGCCACATAAACATGCCCGCGTGTTTATGTTATCTGAGGCATATTACTACCACTCTGAAATCCCCAACCACCGCCGTTGTGTTTCAAAGATCATCTTGACACAATGTTCAGGATCAACACACTTTGACGCACAAGTTGACGCAATATCCGCAAAGTATATTTTTTAACCATTTATTCAAAAGTTAACTTTTCTTTGACATACAATCCACAACCAGAAACAACAACTACCAAAATGGAGTCGCTACGAGGCCAGGCATGAGGCAGCTGTCCATGTTCAGAGGAGCAGGTTGTGGTTGTGTGTCAGCGATGGACAGTGCTCACCTCAGCCCGGCGTTCCGTGGGATCGTCTTCAGGGAGTCACTGAGGGGGGGTGAGGGAGAAGGAGGGACGGAATGCAGAGGAGGGAGGTGAGGTGAGTCAGAGGGAGGGAGGGATCAAAGAACCGACCGTCGTTTAGGGATGAGGGAGACGGCGGTATGATGATGTGACCAGGGCGCTTCTGAAACTTGGGCCACCAGCAAAAAGAACATATTTATTACAAAGCCACCAACGTCGGAAACGTGTGCTCTCTCTTTCTTTTTCTTTTTTCTCTCGCTGCCTTTCTTTTCTCGCTGTCCTTGTGCACTTTCCTCTTCTTTCCTTCTCTTCCTCTCGTTCTCTCTTTCTTTCCTTATCTTCCTCTCGTTCCTTCTCTCTTTCTCTATCTTTCGCCCTTCCTCTTTCTTTCTCTCTTTCTTAATTTTTTTCTCTACCTCTCAAGCTGGTGAACTTCCAACAGTAACACCTCCAAATAGAGTGTAATACCCTCCAAGGCCTTCCCTCGTTAACAACACAAACACACACGCTTACATAACAAACACACTTACACATACGCACGCATGCACACAAGAACAACTGCACTCATAAAGATGTTGTTGAAGATGGCGACAGGCATGTGAGCAGTGTGAGGTTATCCGGAAGACCCGCGGAAAAGCGTTCTCTCATGGAGCCTGCAGAGACCAGCCAGCGGAGCTGCTCGTAAACACTGGAAGTTATTTTCACAGAGTTGCAGAAACTGAGTGTTTCAGTTCAACAACCCCTCCCCCTACCAGCTTGTGCATGACTTCATTTTCTAAAGTGGGAAATAGAAATGTCTGTGTGTGTTATAAGCATGTATATTGTGACTAGGTTATTTTTATGTGCAGGGTTTTGTGTGTGTGTGTGTGTGTGTGTGTCTGTGTGTGTGTGTGTTGCTATTGGATAGAGAAGCCATTTCCTCCTGGGACGCCAGACATCCATTTTAAGCTATTCTTACCCTCTAACGGCTGCATTCTCTGCTAGTGACTCTATGCTAGTGTCACTCTGCTATAGTGACTATGCTGGTGTCTCTCTGCTAGTGTAACCCTGCTAGTGTCTCTTTGCTGGTGTCTCTCTGCTATTGTCTCTGCTGGTGTCCCTCTGCTAGTTTCTCTCTGTTAGTGACTCAATCCTAGGTTCTCTCTCCTGGTGTCTCTGCTGCTGTTTCGCTGCTAGTGTCTCTCTGCTATTGTCACTATGCTATAGTGACTCTCTGCTAGTGTCTCTCTGCTACTGTCTCTGCTAGTGTCTCTCTGCTTGTGTCTCTCTGTTACTGTCTCTATGCTAGAGTCTCTCTGCTAGTGTCTCAGCTAGTGTCTCTCTTCTAGTGTCTCTATGCTAGTATCTCTCTGCTACTGTCTCTCTGCTACTGTCTCTTTGCTAGTAACTCTAATCAAGTGTCTCTCTGCTAGTGTCTCTGCGAGTGTCTCAGCTAGTGTCTCTCTTCTAGTGTCTCTATGCTAGTATCTCTGCTACTGTCTCTCTGCTACTGTCTCTTTGCTAGTAACTCTAATCAAGTGTCTCTCTGCTAGTGTCTCGCTGCTGGTGTCTCTCTGCTAGTGTCTTTCTCTGCTCGTGTCTCTCTGCTAGTGTCTCTCTGCTTGTGTCTCTCTGCTAATGTCTCTCTGCTGGTGGCTCTCTGCTAGTGACTCTATCAAGTGTCTCTCATGCTAGTGTCTCTCATGCTAGTGTCTCTCTGCTGGAGTCTCATGCTAGTGTCTCTCTGCTAGTGTCTCTCAGTTACTCTCTCTAATAGTTTCTTTCTACGATGACCCCTCACATGTTTGTGTGTGTGTGTGTGTGTGTGTGTGTGTGTGTGTGTGTGTGTGTGTGTGCGCGCGTGTGCGCGCGTGTGTGTAAGGTTTTTTTGCCGGCATTCACGTGAGCATGCCTGACCCCCCCAACCCCTCTTCAACCCCCCCACTGCCTCCCACCCGTCGGCCCCGCCAACACCAGCCCTCCGCAGGCATCGCGTGGAGAGGGGAGGCGAGGGGTTCATGCATAATGCAGAGGGAGCAGCCTCGCCCTCATTAATAATTACTGCCTTCTTTGATGGATGGGGAATAAAAAAAAAACGTGGGGGCTGTTAAAAATGAAGCGGGGAGGAGCGTGGTGGTGGGCGGGGGATCTTGGGTGGTTTGCGTTGTGCTATTCTTTTGGGGGGGGGGAGGGGGGATCTATTTGGAGCCAGCATGACTGGAAAGGTTGGTTGACCTTGTTCAGGGAACTGCTCCTCGCCAACCTGCTCTTTGGATAGGGTGTGTGGTCTCTGAGGGGATGGATGTGGAAAGGGTGTGTGGTCTTTGGTGATTGGTGGGTAGGGTGTGGTCTGTGAGGGGACAGGTGTGGATTGGTTGGGTGGCCTGTTAGGGTTTGTGGATAAGGTGTGTGGTCTGTGAGGGAATGGACGTGGACGCAATCTTTCTTTTGGGAAAATAAGGGGGCTATCTTGTCTCTTGTCTTTTACCTTGATTATTCTCCCCAACTTGCACCCACCCTCTTGTTAACTTCCCTCTGTTGTCTATGGGTCTGTGTTCAGTTAGAGTTTTATCTTTTGTGTGTATTTATTTTCATGCATAAGCTTGTGTTCATGCTTGCCCAACAGTGTGTGTGACGTTTATGACGTGTGTGTGTGTGTGTGTGTGTGTGTGTGTGTGTGTGTGTGTGTGTGTGTGTGTGTGTGTGTGTGTGTGTGTGTGTGTGTGTGTGTGTGTGTGTGTGTGTGTGTGGGTGGGTGGGTCAATGAGTCGCCCTGGGGTCAGGCAGGAAGGTCAGAGGAAACACATCACTGCTTGCAGGACTCACTGCTCTCCAGCCAATCCGACGTAAGGCTCAGCTGGATAGCCAATAGGAAAGCGACTTGATGGCCTTTGTGAAAGGTGGTGCCACTGCTGAACAACTGAGCTAGGGGCAGGATGGATGTCATCCAACACCGCAGGGAAACAAAGTGTAGGAAGAGGACACAGGGCACAATAGACCACTGGACAGAGAAGACATATAGAAAAACTGTGAAACAGACATCATTTATAAAGATGCACTTGAGAGCGAACAGGACAGAGTTGAGAAAAGAATGGACTAGAGAATATAATAGAGAATAGAGAGAAGGGGGAGGAGAGAGAGAGAGCGGAGAGGGGGATTTGCTACGGATGTGGCGGATATGGAAGGCCATGTCGAGAACAGAAAGAACGCTACAATAATAGACGGGAATGGGGGGAGGAGAGAGTGGAGAGGGGGATTTAGAACGAGAAGAAGTAAATGTGGCACAGTAAAGTACAATGTTTGAGTCATCGCCCGAGAGACCGTAGAGAGACACACAGAGAGAGTAACAGGCTTCCTCAGGATAGTGCAGATTATAGATATTTGGCGCTACCTCCTTTACCGCCTCCTCTCCATACAGTGATGTATAGCTGACGCAAATATTGGCAGAAACCCTGTCAATGACAAACACCCCGGAAATGCACACACACGCACGCACACGCGCACATTTATTTGTATATGCATACACATGCGCTGTTTACACAGCCCATATACTTCCAGGCAACTAGCTCCTCCACCTGCCAAAATATTGCAATAAATTTGGTTTAATCAATTCAAAATTCAAGATGAAGACAGGAGTGTGAAAACGTGCTACACTGATGATACCCGTGGTGCCAATGTTTATGACACTTAGTCTAATTTAGACTAAGCGCACACACACACACACACACACACACACAATAAATGTGTGTGTGTGTGTGTGTGTGTTTGTATGTGAATGTATGTGTGTTGTTCTACGTATGAGGCAGCACATCAACCAGCTATCAACCTAGTATTGTTCGGCCGTCTACACCTATCGGTTCCTCTCAACAGAGCTAGATGGACCTACCAAGATATTCATACATTTAGACATTTCAAACAAAAATATTCTTGTACCTCTTTGCGAAGACATCACACGCGGAAATATATATTTTTACCATTGTTTGGTTTTAACGCCCTAAATATGTAACCACTAACATGGTAAAAAAACAGAACAACATTTCACTCTCACTGAAAGCTTTCACAAGCTTCCAAATCGTTTTTTCTTTCAATCTGGTAAACAAATGGGACACCCCTTTTCAACTCTGCTGTCAAAAAACTGCTGTTGTTTCCAGCAGATGAGAAGATGGTGTCGTCTTTTGGGTTAACTTTGGGTGTTATTATCCATTGAGCAGGAGGAGGCCAGAGAGAGACTGGGTGGACCAGTGGGTCACAATGACCGTTAGAGACTCACTGCCGTCCCCCTCTCTCTCTGGAGAGATGACCTCTGGAGCCAAGAGGTTGTTTGGTGAAGCCAGGGGCCAAGCTCTGTGTGCATTGTCCACCCCAGATCATACCCATTCAGAGGCACGTGTCCCCCTCCCTCCATGACCCCCTCCGACACACACACACAAACACACACACTCATGCTGTCCCTCAGACCATGGCCTAGTCTCCAGGGAGAGAGGGGAGAGGATTGGGTGAAGGTCGGGGGGTTAATAGGTCATCAGGCCTGGTTAAAGCTCTCTTGGTGAGCGACACATGTGACCCTCTCTGTCCAACCAATCTTCCTAGCCATCGTTTTGCTAACCCATCCTTCATCCGTCCATCCAGCCGTTCCGACAATCGACTCTCCCTTCATCCTCGCGTCAATCAACCATCAATCCATTCAGCAGTTCACCTGGCGAGTCATACATTCACTCTTCCTTCCCTTGTCCATAGCCCATCCCCCTTACAGCCACCCAATTATTTTCAGCAAGCCATTCTTCTGTCATTCAACGTGATTTGTTATCGGTGATCCCCTTGAGAAGGTTTTGAAGGAGGAGGGGCCTACTTACGACAGGCATCAGAAGGACACAGTTGAACCCGGAGGTGTGGCCTTGTGTGGTTGCCATGGTTAGGACTCCACGCCTTGACCTTGGGCTAGGGTCAAAGGTGAAAGAAGAGTGCAGTGGGGACTAAAGGGAATCTGGGAGGATTGGGCGGGAGGAAGGAAGCATGTAATGAGATCAGAGAGCCCTTTGTTAGGTGATCCCCTTCAAAATTAGGATATACGCCTCGAATGGATATACGCCTCGAATGGATATGGACAATAAGAAGAGAAGCATTACTTTCAACCCAGTCCCGGATGTTCAGTTGAACTACGAAATTAATTATTTTTAAGTAATGAATATGTGTCCATCTTTCTTTGCAGGACAAACCCAACAGTGAACTGATGTCAGTCAATAGGAACCATCTTTACAGACGATTGGATTTTTGCCTCTATCCAATGTGTTCTATGTGATATAACAGCTGTCTGGGTTTGGCAGCTTCAGGGCTCAACCTGCTAGGGACCGATCCACACGTTCAGTACGCTTTATTGCGACCCAGGTTCGATTCCTACTCGTGATCCTTTTCTGCATGTCATTCCCCCTTTTCTTAAACCCACGTTCCAGTCTCTCTTCACTGTCCAGTCCATAAAGGCCCATAAAAATATGTTAAAAACGATACTACTTATTGCTACTTATAATAAAATGGACCCGCTGTGTAATTGAGAGCCACACAAGAGAGAAAAGACTTATCTGTCAACGGGTGTGGTTAAGCCTCTGCTCTGTGATCAAAGCCAGGAAACAATTGAGGTCATGGAAAAAAACACACACATTTCAAACAATGTTTTTAACAATTGCTCTTTCCCAAAATCCATCTCTTCCCAAACACCCTCCAAATGTATCCATAGCTTAGCATTCATACACTATACCAAGCACCTCTCTCTCTCACTCTTTATTTCTATCTCGGTCTATCCCTTTTTTCTCTTCATCTCCACCAGCCCTGCTGACACCACGGATCTGTCAGACTGTGTACCGGCTCCCTAGTTACATCTGACGGCCACTGGGAACGCATATATCCTCAAAGCAGCTGACACGCGCTGAACCAAAATGGCAGCCCACCGCTCTAAAATGGTTGCCCTGCCACACTGATGCTGAGTTTCAACAATGCCTTGCTCAAAATGGCATCTCCGCAGAGGAATCGGCGTGCTTGGCTATATTCCACTCTACTACACACTGCCTGTGTGTGCGTTCCAGCGTACGTGCATGCGTGTGTGTGTGTGTGTGTGCGCGTCTTTGTGTGTGTGTGTGTGTGTGTGTGTGTGTGTGTGTCTGTGTGTTTGTGTGTGTGTACTGTGGCGCTACATAAACCGTGTTCTCTCAGTAGATCAACATGAGAGGGCAGGGTCAGGTGATAAGACGGGGGTTTCAAAAAATAGCCCAGATTCCAGAGTGACTCACACACACAGAAACACACAGACACTCTCGTACACACACACACACACACACACACACACAGACACTCTCTCACACACACACAAGCCCAATAAATAATTAACCCATACGAAGAGTCTCTTCTGCAGGGCTTTCAGTTTCTTAACTTCAGTGGAGTAGGGGTTGGGGGGGAAGGGGGGGGGGGGTGCAGAAAAGCTTGTTTAAGCGCGGGAGTAAAGATGCAGAGAAGAGGGAGCGATGGAGGCGGGGGTGGGAGGGGTTGGGAAGGAGAAGGGGGTTCTCTATAATGAAATTTGAAATTTGCAAAACATCAAAGGCTTCTGTAGCCAAGCCTCTGTGGCAGGAGGAGGAGTGCATCGCTCTCTCTCTCGCTCTCTCCCCCTCGCGCTCTTCCTCCCAACTCTCGATCTCTCCATCCTCTCTTCCTCCATCTCGCTCTATTGCCATCTCGCTCTCCGTCGTGCTCTCTCTATCTCTGCTTCCATCTCCCTCTCTCACTCTCTCTTTCTCTCGCTCTCACTGTCTCTCTCTCTCTCTCACTCTCTCCCTCTCTCTCTCCCTCTCTCTCTCTCTCTCTCTCTCTCTCTCTCTCGCCCTCTCTCTGCTGAGCTTTGTCTCCCTAGAGTTGGGCGTGCGTGGAAGCAGAGGAGGGATGAGAGGAGTTGATTAGGAGGAGAGAGAGAGAGAGAGAGAGAGAGAGAGAGAGAGAGTGTGTGTGATGGGGGGATGGGTTGGATAGAGAGTGGTAAGGAGGGTTCGGAGGGAGACGAGTACAATCATCCCAGGCCTTGCACGTCCACGTGCATGTGCATGCGTGTGTGCATGCGAGTCGTCTGAAAAGCGGTGCTGCATGCATGTGTTTTATGTGTAGAACAATAGAGGGTTTTACCATGCCAGCTTGGTGTGTGTGTGTGTGTGTGTGTGTGTGTCTGTGTGTGTGTGTGTGTGTGTGTGTGTGTGTGTAGGCGCGTGCTTAGGGGCCTTAGAGGGGCATGTGTGCCCTCAGATAAGGCATCCTAACTTAATGAGCTGTGGGGCGATGGGGGGGTGAGTGTAGGGGGTGTTGTAGCAGCAGCAGCAGTGTGTCTGGGATTCGGGGGGGGGGGGGGAGCTGTCAGGATGGGGAGGGGGGTGGGGGGCGTTGGCGGAGGAAGGAACGCGGTGGGGTCGTCTGGTACTGCAGGGCCCCCGGCGGGGGCTCCGGGCTCCCCTTTGGAGTGCCTTTTGAAGAGGGTAATGTAAGCAGGCCGCCGCTTAGCACCGCTCGCTCCTCCAGCAACCCAACAAGGAGCTAATGCTAACCCCCGACCCCCAAACAGGGTGCTGGCCGTGGTCCTGACTGGGCCAGGCCACAGGTTCGCTGTGGTGCTAAACGATTAGCCGGGGCGTTCGGCAAAAAAACAGCCAACATAAGAAAAGCTACAGCGGTAAGGTGATACCCCTGCTGAGGCTTCGCGATGCGCTTGTCGCCGCTCGCGACGTTATACCTTTAGCTATGCTCCCCTTCAAAATAAAGAACAGATTCATCTTTCTTTTCTCAGATTTCTTCTAAATACGAGAGATGCTAGATGCTTGCCACCTCGGGGGAATGTGCTATGGAACTAAAAGCCAAACGCAGAATCACTCAGTGCATGCACTGGCGGTATGTAGGTGTGGGGGCTTCGCAGCTCAAACAAAATGTAGGAGAGCTCGCTGGAGATTGGAGCATAGCTAAAATGGCTGGCTGGCCCACAATCAGAGAGAGGGAGAGGAGCGGGGAGAAGGCTCTTCATCCAGTGTGCATAGACGCAAGCACATATTGACGACAGGATTGCACAAACCCGAGATCCGTCTTTTTGCTATCCCAACACATACACACACACACACACACACGCACACACCCACAGTCCCTGATACAGGGATGTACACAGATGTTTTATGCATGCCAATGTGCACTTTAGAAAGGTTTCCGGTCAAATTGCCCGATGTCATTTTTTGGGGCTCTGGATATGCTCTCTTTCAATCTCTCTCTGTCCCCGCACTCTTCCCCCTCTTTATCCCTATATCGAGCTTTTATGTGTAATTGTCTTGTTTTTCCATCCCATAATTTCTTCGTCGTCCACTCCAATTTAGTTACCTGGGACCTCATATTTAATGTTGAGACATAGTCTATGTCGGGATGTTAATCAGCCTTGATTTCTGATTACCTCACCTCATCTCGCGATGAAGGTGCGTTCTGTAATTGGAGAGTAGGCAAGTCATTCACATTCATTCTATTCCAAACAAGTGTAGCAGCTCCATTAGCTGTGTCTTAGTCTGGTTCAACACAAGTCAGCGCATGCAAACTGCCCTTTCTAGGTATTTCTCACCAAAAGTGCCCACAAACGAGCAAATCCCAGTTTCTTTTTTCTTTCTACACACCAATGCTCATTCTCGCAAGCTCCAGGTCAAGTTCTTGAATGTTAAATATCCTGTTCACAGTGTTGAATTTTTGATCAAACTGTGATTTTTTTTATTGCTTCGACCCACCAGCTGTAGTAGACTGGCTCAGTGGGGGAAAGGTTGAAAAGTTCAGTTAAAAAACATCCCCTCCTACACTTACCCTAACAACTTATTGAAACCTCCGAATTTTCACATTGCCTGGAACGCAACCGCCATCTTCACTCAGAATTCTAACTACGCAAGTCTTACCCTCTTAGGTTTGCAAGTGCAGTGATGTGCGAACACAGAATCGTGACATGTGGATTTGTTAGTTTGTTGTCATGATTGGAGAAAACTACCAAGCCAAGGCACTTTAGTCGCTCTCTTGTGTTTGACAAAACAATGATAAAGCTATGGGTGCGACTGAGCACGTGTTTGGAATAGAATGGATGTCAATGGCTCGCCAACTGCCCAATTTTGTAACACGCCTGTACGGCGACAGAGGATTAGTTGAACCAAAATCATGGCTGATTTACAGAAAGGGGGGAGAGATAATCCTCTATCTATTCTTCCATCTATTCTCTCTTCTTTTGATTCCCTGGGTCTCTGGAAGTCTCTCTCTTACACTCTCTCTCCAGGCCTGGGCTGGAGAGAGAGTGTAAGAGAGAGACTTCCCTACAGTGGAGCATACGACACCGGAGAGATCTCTGTCAAGTCCTTTATGTAATATCCCTTTGTCCACTCTGACTGCATACTCACTATGACCCTGCGATTAACTCGGCTAGTCCGTTTTCATAACACGCCCCACAACCTGAGCGTCTCTGTGCGTGGTCGAAAGCGTTTTTTTTTGACTGCTTGTCTACGTAGCGATCTATGTCTCACTGACTCTGTCTCTGTCTCTCTCTCTGGCTCTGTCTCTCGCTCTGTGCTTTCTTACTTTCTGTCCCTGTGTTTCTCTTTCTCTTCAGGTGTCATGTCCGATTTGTGTCCCGCTGCCATCTCTCTTGCGACGAGTATTCCCTGTGTGTCTGAGGGGTTTCTTTCGCTTGGCTGGACAGCAGGGGAGCAATGGGGAGCAGGACGAAGCGGCCTTCGGGAGAGAGAGAGAGTGAGCGAGAGAGCGAGAGGGCGAGAGACGGGAGAGAGACATGGGGCTGCTCAGCCATGTCTTTGACAGGGAAGTCTTTTCGACAGGCGTGAAGGAAGGAAGGGCTGACTGGACTGGATGAGCGTGTGTGCGCGCGCGTGTGTCTGTCTGTGCATGTGTGTGTGTGCGTGTGTGTGTGTGCGTGTGTGTGTGCGTGAATACACACAAGCACACAGCCCTAACATGTATGTCCTGTATTTAAAAGCCCTTCATCTTAGACCCTGCATGCTCACTCATGCATATCGATAAAAATGAACACCTTCACACACACACGCAATCACCTTTCCCCCATGTCATGTTAGCATTTGAACCCCGCTATCAACAGCAATCGTAACATCCGACGTCTGGACGTTGTTTTTGCTGCCGTAGCTCCTTTTTTTTTTATCCTCCATCTTTTCCCCCATCCTCTCCTTCCCCCCTTCCCCTCTCTCGGTACAGCTCTCTCTCTCCTCTCTCCTTCCCACTCCATGTTTTGTCATCCCTCGTTCCTTCTGCTGCAGTGAGCACACGGCGCAGCGCTAGCAGCCACACAGCGCTACGCACGGCCACATGACGTCCTGCATTCTGATTTATGGATCTAAAATGGCCGCCGTGTTGTGACTGTGCCGCCGCTGTAGGGTGGGGGGTGGGGGGGGGGGGGGGAGCAGAGCCAGTGGTGGGGAAGGGGGGGGCACGGTTTGTTGCTCTGAATAGCACGACTAGCGTCGTCCTGGACATTGTGTTCTTCTTCCCTTTTAGACGCTGCAGCATTGTGTAGTCACCCCGGAGGGTTTAGCTTCCGCGGTGCTGGTGAGGATGATGATAATGATGATGATGACTGGTTAATTAGGCCACGTTGCAGGCTTAGACAGAGACGCCTTGCCTGTGAGTTTCGACGAAAAATAGGAGAATGCAGGGTGGTGCTTGTGGATGTGGAGCTGTGGAGAAAAAAATAAAAATTCTCCTCCTCTGTTGGTGTCAGAATTTGTCTCACAGGAATGTGCTCTTTCGTTCGTTATAGAGACCTTATGGTTTTTAAAATAGCGTTGCTTATTTTGTGCTATTTATGGCATTGTGTGAAGAAGCTTGTTTACTGTTACAGTGGTCAGTGTGGAGCTAGAGGTCAGCTGCATCTCTGCTCTGGTCGTGGAGCAGAGATGACTGGTGGGGGAGATGACACCGGCTCTGCGGCACATCATATTTAGATGCATAGTAAATGGCACACTGCCACCTCGTGGACAACGCTGGACATTACACTTTACACTCTGCTGCAACTAAATTCAGGATTATCCGTATTTGGAACCCTGGACGAGTGTCATCAATTCTGAATAGAGATACTGAACATATTCAAATAATTGAATATCTTGATATCTATCAATGCCAAACGCCAAAAAAAAAAAGCCAAAATGCCAAAACCACAAATTATGTGATTTTTTTGCCGGCATCCAGAAGGTTGAGATAATCCAAATAGCACTGACAAATTAGTTGGAGACAAATGGACAAATCATATCGAGTTTTTAATTTGACGTGCCAAACCAATCAAAATCAAATATAATAATATAATTATCAAGAAGTTGAATCAGAGTGTAATCAGTGAAGGTCCCTTGTATTTCTCACAGTGGGGAGCAAGTTCCTTCTAGACCTTCCAACTGCACCGTCAAACATGTTTTATTGTCAGCTCCCAGGAGCGTTGCTCTAGAAAAATGTGATTATATTATTAGAGAGTGAAGCCGGTGGGTGTGCGTTTGATACGTCCTCCAGAGAGAGGTGGGTTTGTGCGTGCACGTGCGCTACATTTTCCTGGCTTTTGAAGTGTCTTCAAGGTGCTTAGGCTCAGCGACAGCTCTTAAGGAGTTCTCAAAGAGAGCCGCTCCTCTTTCATGCTTTGTCCGAGACGAGGGAGAGGGGGAGAGAGAGAGAGAGAGAGAGAGAGAGAGAGAGAGAGAGAGAGAGAGAGAGAGAGAGAGAGAACTAAAGAGCGGGAAAGAGAGAGAGAGAGACAATGCATTATTAAACAGTATATTCTCTTTTCTTCCTATCGTTTCTGGTCTTGTAACACACACATATTATAGATCACACAGGGCTGTCATGATGCCATTCCAATATAAAGTTGTAAAGCAAACGCTGCTAGCTATAACAAAGTACAGTGAATTGTAGATATATCTTTAAGGTAGGGCGATTTTGGCATCTTGCTCAAGGGTGCTTTCATGTAGACTGCAGACTTAATGGTTGGAACCCAGACCCACTGACAAAGAACCTAACCTCTACCATCCTGTCCCGTTAGAAGCCACCTGCATACAGTACGTCCTAACACTAGCACAGCTGGTCCGGTCACTTTGGAGCTCAAATCCTCTATGTTGGCTCTACACATGGCAGCCATGAATGAGGTATACTGCTGGGGCTGCCGTTCACCTGCACCTGTCAACATGGCCAGAGGCAACCCTGCTCAGAATGGGTTGTAAGGGGTTTTAAGTCAAAAGCACAAAAGCTGCAGAATGAAATAAACGGGAAGCATTTCCTTTGATGTCTCTTCTGCGTTCTTATCTCACAACGAAGGACCCTGACATTGGAATGGTATAATATATAGTAATGCTAATATTTGTAAAACATTATCTGTATGTTTGTAAGTCTTCATGCAAATAGATATGCAAAAATTGGAACACAAAGAACACACAGTGACAACAGAAAGAAAATAAGAACGAGACACAAAGGAAACTTTCGGGCTTGGTGGATATCACAAATGACCCTTGCCTTTTTCTGTCCCCGTTTCTTACCTACAGGAGCTGACTAAGAAAGATCACAGGGTCATCACCACGGTGGTCACTGAGGGGAAGGTGTTCTACGACGCGGAGGACTATCCCCAGCAGTACCTGAAGATGGTCGCCAGGGGGTACTGTGGTCTCATTGGGACCGGGAACATGCCTACTCGGACTGGATAAGGAGGAGTTGTAAGGGGCATCGGCCGTGAGGACCGAGAGAAAGGGTGCAATAGAGAGAGAGATGGTAATTAACATATCTGCAATGCAATCCTAAGAGGCTATAATGTATTAAGTAACGTATCATTCAAATTGTAATTGTGCTTGGGCTCCACTAGGGGGCGATGTAACCTAAATGACTGCACCTGTCGTAACCCATTTATCCCAATAAAAGTTTGTAAATATTTTTTCATTTCACCTGCCACAACTTTATTAGTGTTTAAAATAACATTTCAAAGACATTTTTTAA
>NC_136948.1:7500384-7532884 GCF_949987615.1 Pollachius pollachius | reverse complement strand
TACACTGGGGCCATGCACGATGAATGTATGACATGGGAGAGTGTGAGATGTGGTGAGCCGCAGACCAAAATAACTATGCTTCATTTTTTCATACAAAGACATGTGCAGCCACCCACACATGTAGTCAGACACACACAAGCACTCGCACACACACAAACATAAAGCCCCCCGCCTCCACATTGCGGCGCTCCGCTAGAAGCTTCCGGATATGGTGGCACGGCCGGTAGAGGAACTGTACGGTCACAGAGTGGTGACCTTCATCTTGAGATGAACGCGACCCACGCCAAGACAGATTTGCCCAGTGCTTTCCCCTTAGTCATCAGATAGCCGATAGTTAATAATCTAAGAATTCATGTAGATGAATCTCAATTATGTTAAACATCTGAGCAAATAAGAAAGGAAATGAGATACCCAAATTCAGTGAGATGTTTATCAATCACTCTTCTGTAGAAGGATCGTGACAAATCCATAGAAGAGCTACCGTTCAGATCAGTTCAGAAACATTGGTAGACCAACAAGTAGGATATGATGATATTGCTGGTGCTGTTGTTAAATGACTCTCTCGCTCTCTCTCTCTCTCTCTCTCTCTCTCTCTGGTTTAGTTGTGACAGATTCTGCAGCCTCCCTTGTCAAGCTGGCCCGGTGGCATCGTTCTAAAACTGGTATTAGGCATTTCCGGCTGCATACGTTGGTGGGTGTAGGGGTGTGTGTGTGTGTGTGTGTGTGTGTGTGTGTGTGTGTGTGTGTGTGTGTGTGTGTGTGTGTGTGTGTGTGTGTGCGTGTGTGTGTGCGTGTGTGTGTGCGTGTCTGTGTGTGTGTGTGTGTGTGTGTGTGTGTGTGTGTGTGTGTGTGTGTGTGTCTGTGTGTCTGTTAGGGCGGAACGCACCTGGTCCACGCAGCTGTGGAGATCCTAGCAGGGGGGAGAGAGAAAGAGAGAGAGAGAGGGAGAGAGAGAAAGAAAGAGAGAGAGAGGAAGGAGAGAAACAGAGGGATAGGAGGAGGCGAAAGAGTGCCTGTGTGTGCTATTGGGGACTCAGCCGTGAGATAGCGAGCGCGAGAGACAGAGACAGAGAGTAAGAGAAAGAGAGAGGTTGATGCAGAATGACTCAATCCAGGCAATCACGGTTACTTGTGAACATTTCATTACATTAGCCCACAATGTATGCCCAAACTTTCATTGCCCCCCCCCCCCCCCCCCCCACACTTCCATTAGCAGTCGATTGTAAAAGCAATCATGGAGTCATGCCACTTGTTAATAAATACATTTAGCTTAACATGAGTTGTGCTATGTGGTTGCAGTGTTTCTGGAGGCGATTTATGTGTGTTGGCCCTTGGAAGGCAAGAACAGCTACTGTTTAGCTCTTCATTAGCCAGACTTCATTGTTTCTAATGAGGTCTGTAGTGTAGCTTATTTTAGCACAGCCTAGCCTAGCGTAGCTTAGCTTCACGTTGCCTGACATACAGTAGAACGCTGTGTTGAAAAGCTAAAAGATGTATTATCTCTTGTCAGAAGTACATTTCAGTAAAGAACAGAAAACTCTCCATGTGAGATGCATATATTTAATTTGAATAGGTTTGATTAACTTTTTAATTAATCTTCGTAGCGTAGCACAGGTCGTGTTTTGGATGATTGGCTTAAGACCAATCTTGAGTCTTTCAAGTTGAATGTACTAGTTTATATTGGTGCGATGAACTTTAATGTGGTTATTAAGACTGTGTGCGTGTGTGTGTGTGTGTGTGTGTGTGTGTGTGTGTGTGTTTGTTTGTATGTGCGTGTGTGTGTGTGTGTGCTTTGTGTGTATGTGTATGTGTGTGTGTGTGTGTGTGTGTGTGTGTGTGTGTGTGTGTGTGTGTATCTGTGTGTGTGCATGCGTGTGTGTGTGTTGAGCTGTGACCGCAGGATGCAGTTCCTAGGGCAGTCTGTAGAGGGAGCATAGACTCTGGAGAATAATGGGGACCTAAGTGGACATAATATTTCTAAATGCAGTTTGTGGACCATTGCATGATACACATTGATTGTTGCACACACATATGCAGACACACACGGAGGCCTGTTACACAGCTGGATGACCTAGTAGTGGTCAGCATCAGGAAGGTCAGATGGTCAGGGTCAAAGGTCACACCAAAGAGATCTATGACAGAGGAAGGGGGTAGGCATGACACACACACACACACTCACAAACACTATAACACATACTCATCTCATAAGGTCATCAATAGCATTGAAACATACACACACACACACACAAACACACACAGTCATGAACACACAAACACACACACACATACAAATTTTGTCCACAAATGCAATGCATTTTGAATTTGTGGACAAATTAAAATTTTGGGTTTTTGGACAAGTGCAATGTGACCTGATTGCACATACAAACATGCACATTCACAAACTCATCTGAAGCAGCAAAACAAACACACACACACACAAGCACACACACACACACACACATATACAGAAAACTCATGAACACACACACATGCACACACATACAATGTTGTTCATGAAATTCATTTAACAAATGATTGCACATACAAACATGCAAATGCACATCCACAACACAAGCAACACCAAACCCAGACACACACCCTCCTGGATGAGTACAGTAGCTATAGACTTTGGGTCAGCAAAGCAATTTTCAGCATCAGAGGTCAGTGATAACAGATCAGTGGGTTCACAAACGGCGAATCAATACGATCCGACACCAGAGCACGCTGTAACCTCTGCTCTGTTCGCCCTTTGACCCCTGGCATCACCCTATCTATCGGACGTTTTCTGACACAAGATAAGTTCTAGATGAATCGCATTTGTTAAAGATTTATAACATTAAATTGTTTGTTCATTGTAGTGTTTAGTGGCCATGTGATTGATAATTTGTCTGTACTGTCAATTGTGTCCTTTTGAAGTAGTATTTAATATAATTGATATTGATATACATTTATAGCTTCTCATGTGAATATCTGTGAGATGGATGATCGATTTCTTTTGAGAATAGGCGAAATATTCTGTGTTGTTTTTGTGATTAACTCAGAAACAATATTAAGAGAGAAAGTGCCAGGAAGAGAAATATAGGACAAGAGTCCTTTTAGGCAATTTATACACATTTCAGTGGACTAATGACCCTGACTGATTTATTTTAAAACCCTGATATATTCGGGGGAATAGGAACAACATGTAAGTAGTAATTGCTCTTTACCGTAGTAGAGGATATTACTCTTTTGTGTTTGTTTCACGTGACTAGAGTCGACACCTGAAACCTACTGAACCAACTGCTATCAGCAGACTATTAGCCGTAAGCGCTTATCTTCTCTTCCTTTGACTGATAGCCTCTCACATCACCCATCACACACACCAACGCACACACCTACCTCTTTCAAAGACACACAAACACACACACACACACATTATGGCGTTAAACACATCATCTACATACACACACACTCATCACACACACAAACACACACACAAACACACACACACTTATTAATGTCACGCACACACACACACACACACAAACGCACACACATTATGGCATTAGACACATCACATGCATACACACAAACACAGATCACATGCATACACACAAACACACATCACACACACATACACACACACACACACCAGAGTGCTCACAGACAAACAAGATGCCTTATCAGTTGTGTGACGAGTTGGCTCCCTGGTCAACGATGCACACTAGGGTTCTCTTGTTCAATTAGTCCTGGTATGCAGGCTCATTATACACTGTGACCCCTGGTGTACACCAACAACCCCCCCCCACACACACACACACACACACACATAACAACACAGTTCAACTCCGTGGTACTTCGCTCTGCCGAGGTTCTCGAGTGATCCTAGGCGAGATAGAGACAGCCAGCGGGCGGGGCCTCCACACCCCGGCAGACAGACAGGAGACAGACTAGTGGCTCTCTGTCACCCGAAGTGCGGACCCCCAACTGGGGGAACGAGAAACCATGCTGGGGGGGATGGATGGAAGGATGGAGGTAAAGAGATAGAGTGGGGAGAGATGGATGGAGGGGATCGATTTTAAAAACATAGAATACACTATCATTGTTTCTAATTGTTTATTTAATCAAGTCTGTATTGTATGACTTGTGCTGGAGAGACGTTACCTACACACCAACCGTTCCTGTGTTCCAGTCCCTTTCTTTCATTCTGGTCACTTCCACTCACCCTTGGGAAAGGAAAGGAGTGGGGATAGGAGTCGAGACGAGGCGAAGGGAGGAGAGGAGACGAATGGAGGTGATAGGAAACAAAAGCGGGAGGGAGGAAACAAAAGGAGGAGGGGATGAGAGGTGAGGGGGAGAGGAGAAGGAGACGAAGATGTGCACATGTGGGAGATGAGATTGGAAGAGGGAGCGAGTGAGGAGAGAGAGAAGGGCGCCCCTTGTCTCTGATGTCTCCAGTGTGTCTACTGAAACATCTGGAGCTCACATTACATCTGATCATCCACATGCACCACCCCCGAGAGGACGAGAGCGAGAAGAAAGAAGAAAATCAAGAGTGGGGCGGGGAGGGAGAAGCATCTGCATCTGTGTGTGTGTGTGTGTGTGTGTGTGTGTGTGTGCAAGCTGTGCTAATCAGTTTCCAATATGCAGAGCGTGTGTGTTGGTGTGTGTGTGTGTGTGTGCAAACCTTGGTTACCTCTTGAGGTGAAACACACACTGTGACAGGAAACTGCACAAGCTGTGATCTCTGCAAACGCTAATGGAAAAACTTTTTGTGCGTGTGTGCGTGGGTGTGTGTGTGTGTGTGTGTGTGTGCGTGTGTGTGTGAGTGTGTGTGGTCATGTGTGTAGTGTTTATGCGTTAGTGTGTGAGAGGATGAGGGCACAAGGGCACAAGCTGTAACCTCTTCTATCTAGGATTTAACTCTTACAATGTTTAAAACGTAATGCTATCTACAACTACCAAGATACTAATTGCATTTAGAAATGACAAAATAGTAAAAATAGCAGAATCTGCGGTTATTATTGGTTTAACCGAACAAAAGTACAAATTGACTTAGAGGAAAAGGAAATTGCTTTTTTTTTATTTAGCCCTTCACTGCAGCTGGCTTTCCTCTCACCAAATACTTAAAATATAATTAGCCATGTTTTTGTATAATCCAAATTTGGCTCCAAATGTTCAAGCAAATATGTATTTATTATTTACATATCATAATACAAAAGTATAGTAATAAAGCAATTCTAATGTTAATATATAATGTAAAGAAAATGTTAGGTTATACATTTTATTTTATATTAATGAAAGGCAATTGTACAGCAGCTTAGAGTAAACCAAGCATCCACATTATGGTACATTTTTTTTGGACATTCAATCTAGATCCTGTGAGGTCAGGTGTTTTGACTTGTTCTGCTTGACATCCAAGTTGGCAGGTGTGTTGTCTTTGGTAATTAGGCCACAGGTGATCTGTTCCACCCACCATGGGAGACTGAATATGTTACCTTAAAGACTCTCCTTTAATCTGGGTAGGAGTTTTGGTTTCAGGGTTATGTTTGTACCTTAAATTGCCGGCTTGTGAGGACCATGGTTTCATTAGGCCACCGTAGATAAATCCAAACATCACAAAACCTTGTAAAGGTGTGTCTTTGTTTGTGTATTATTATTGACCAGGAGGCCAACATGCCACATACAAATGTCTTTGTGGGCATGTGTCTCTGGGTGTTTGTGCGTGTGGTGTGTGTTTGGGGGTTTAGGGGGGGGGGGAAATTGCAAGTGTGTGTGTGTGTGTGTGTGTGTGTGTGTGTGTGTATTTTTGCGTATGTATCGGGCTGGGGGGTTATGGGTTACGGTGATGTTCTTCACTGTGTCATCTCCAGCAGCTGTTTCCCCCCTAACCCCACCCACAACACCACACACAACACTACAAACACACCCACACACAGACACACACAACAAACACACACACACACACACACGCGCACACAATGAAACCAATACAAAGGAACAGGAAGTGCCTCCAGTGAGCTGGGACCCAATCAAAGCCATCATTATTCCCGTGTCAGAGTTTTTAACAGGAAATAGCTTCTCTGAAAATATGCCAGCTGTGCTGTTAGTGTTGTGTCATTGTCCTGTGTGTCTTGTCTGCGTAGCCTAGCATCCAGAGCTAACAAAGACCACATAGACTCGCGCTCCGAACACCACGGCGCTGACTTCACAAGGAACGTCAGACGCTGTATTCTCTCCGGGGCAGCGAGAGGGAGGAGGAGAGGAGGTGGAGTGGTGAGTGGGTGGGGTCGGGAGTGGGAGTGGGGAGGGGGATTATTGTGCGCAATGCGAAAGGGCCCCCCCTGCTGTGAGTGTGCCGGCTTCCGTGGTTCCCATCCTGAACCCAGCGATTGTCTCCGCGCATCACTGGGACCAGGGAGAGCACAGATGCGAAGCCGGCGTACATGAGTGCATCGTACCAGCGTGGGGCTCTGAACACACACACACACACACACACACACAGACGCATACAAAGATGCAAGCATGCACAGTGCATACAAGCACACATACACACACACACGCACACACACACACACACATACACACACACAAAAATAAACGGAGATACATGCATTATCATACAGATGCACGAGTGCGCATATACACATCGCACACTATCACACACACTGCGACACAGACACCACCACACACACATCCACAGACACACGCAGACAGACACTATTCACCCACACACATGCACATACACACTATTATACACACTTTCAAACAGTATCACACACTCACACACACACACACACACAAAAATGTACACAGATGCACGCATGTGCACACGCGCACACAAACTGAGATACACACATTATCATATAAATGCACAAGCGCATGCACACACAAACACACACTATCACGTACACTGAGACACCATCACACACACATCCACAGACACACACAGACAGACACTATCAACACACACACATACGCATGCACACTATCACACACACTTTCAAATAGTATCACACACTCACACACACACAAACAATCACACACATACCTTTACACCTGCACACCAGTCACAGACACACACCCAACACACAGGCACACACAACCGTACAGACACCCATGCATAAACACTCAAACAAACACACACTTCCACACATTATCACTCACATACGCGTTCAGAAAGACACACACCAACCCACACAAACATTATCAACCACACACCCACACAATACTCACACTTCTGACAGACGTCACGCACATCATCAACCACACACACACACACACACACACACACACACACACACACACACACACACACACACACACACACACAGGCTGAACCCTGTAAGAGGTTATAACCCCTGTAACATGTGTAAGAGGCAGGCTCAGCTTACAGGGTAAACGGTGGATCCAGGTGAAGCCTAACGTTTGCCAGATGCTGGGGTCAAGTCCGGAGGAGGCCCTGGTAACACAGGCCCATGGATGATCCGCTGTTTAACAGGAGAGGCAGTGTGATGCCTTGCCCCCGGGACAATGGCAGCAATATTAACCTCACTAACACACACATCATCAGGGCAATAAAAGCATTTTGGACATTTGATCCCTTTAATACAACACAATGCAACACAAAATGTAATAGTCCATTATTCAAACCAGTTGATTAAGCATCACTTTGTGGCCGCAGTTGTCTTGCTTTCGGGGCTAGGCGTGGGGTGGTAAAGGTTTAACTGAAACTAAACCAATTCTTTATTCAGAGTTAAAAGGTCAACAGATATGCACCCTGCAGGTGCTTCAGGATCCAGGTAAAAATTCTGTCTGTATTAGTATTGGTGGAAAGGTAAAGAGGCCAAGACTACAGGGTCTGATTTACTCTCCAGGCTACATTGGTATTGGCGGAATGGTAAAGACAAAGTTATGTGAAAAGCGTTCAATATGTTGAGCTGGTGAAAGAGGTACTTGGCTGATAGGATATTTTCAAGGGGTGTAAATAGTTTGAAAGGCCCTGATTTAAAGTTCATTAGCCCACAATGTGAAAATTATATTTTCAGCTCCATAAGAGCACACCCCTATGTAGGGGTTAAAGATTATAACACGGTCATTATCATGTAGGGCCTACATGATAATGTACGTGTTTTAATCTCTCTCTTTCTCCCCCACTCTCTATATCCCTCTCTCTCTCTCTTTATCTCTCTTACCCCCTCACCTATCTCCTTGAGACATGGCAGACGTCTACCAAGAAATAGAATTAACTCACTTAGTCACTCAAACATGTTGACAAAGGTGAGCAGCACGCAGGAAATGACACAGGACCATTAGAAGCACACACACACCCACACACAAATGTACACACACACACACACACACACACACACACACACACACACACACACACACACACACACACACACACACACACACAAACATCGTCATCGTAGCTTGTCTCTCGCCTCACAGTAAAATGCCTAACACAGGTTAGATTGCTATCTCCCTTTATCAGCCTATATTAATCACTGTGTAGATAAAAAAAACAGCCCTGCAATTTACATAGTCTTTCTCACCCATACAGGGACACACATTAAATAAACACCGGGCCTTGTATTACAAACAGAGGCTTGATGGGCGACACTTCAGGTCGTTATGTTTGAGCGTTTCTCACCCAACGCAGCTTCTTTCAGAGGCTTCCTATTGCTGGCCGGGTGCTGCTAACTGTCCTTCCATGTGGACTTTATCAATTGTTGTTTGAAGCACGGTTTTATCTGAGCTCACTGGGGTAAGGTCGTCCGTTGGACTCCCCCCCCCCCCCCCCCACCACACACACACACACACCCCCACCCTTCCCAAATTCTCTCTATCCATGCCTTCTCTCTTTGCATTTATTTCCCTCCCTCCCTCTCTCTCTCTCTCTCTCTCTCTCTCTCTCTCTTTCCCCGTCTATTTCCCTTCGTTCCTTCCCTTTATTCATCTCTCACTGACACACTCCCCATCTTTCTATCTGCAGTAAGAGAAATGTATTTCTATCTCTATCTCACCCTCTTTCTCTCCCTCCCTTCATACCCCATCCTAAATTAAACGATGGGAAAGTCCATTTCATCTTAACAGCCCTTCTCTCTCTCTGCATGATGCATGCGGCTGTCATGGAAGTTAAAACTCACATCATGTTAGAAAATAAGGATCCCTCAGAGAGACTGCTCTCGCTTCCGACTTCGAATCAACGAGATAATATTTGTTTTTCAACTGTTGCAGTAATGTCCAGCATTGCTTCCCACCAGTCAGGCTAATCCCAGCTATCTCCTTATATTAATAAAAACCTCAATGTTGAGTCTTGTGACCTTGTGAGATTGTTTGGTTCCCTCCTTTAGTTATAAGTGCTTCCAGTTTGTGAGAACTGGTTCCATCTGAGCGTGCTCCTCTTTTGGACATTCTGGGAGGACCGGGGGAGAAAAAAAAGGACATTTTTAGAAATCTTGAGCGGCGTTGACCCTTCGCCACAGCCAACTTTGTTAAAATATTCCTGGGTGAGGATATTTTCAGTAAATGACACAGTACCCAGAGAATTTTTACAGGAAATGCGCAGAGCACGATACACACAGTAGACACAGCTCAGCTAATATTAGCCTTTCCCGGTACAGTTACTCTCCCTTGGTGAGGGAGTCATGTTTGTTTATTAGAGCTTTCATGTGTACACAAACACACACACAAACAAACAGCAGCGGCCTGATCATTTTGTTATTGATATGCTTCATTTTGGCGACTTACAAAGAACATCAGGGATTGATGAAATCCATTACAGGAAATCAGAATGTGTTCCTCCAAAAACTAGAGAGGGTCAAGCTAAAAATAGCGCACAGCTCAAGTGCTTGTGCTTGAGGCGTTGGGACGGCGATCATGCATCCTCCTTACAGATTTCATGACTTGCGGCAGTAGGCGTCCAACACGATCCCCAGTGCCCACGATCCTTTGTTGCAGAGAGAGTCTGTGAGCGATCCACACACACACACACACACACACACACACACACACACACACACACACACACACACAGAGGGGCCAATTAAAGCTTACACTTCAGTAGCTGGCTGATCAGGGTCATGCTAAGCTGACCAGCTGGCGGTGTCCAGTTCGCCCTGGAGGCCTGGGCATTTTCCCTGAACCCTGTCTCATCTATGTCCATCCCAGGCACCGCCCCCCCGCCCCAATATGTTTTAACTGCTGGGAGATACACACACACACACTCACGGCTATGCACTCAACCAAATGCATGATCAGCAGGCAAAAATAGAACAGAAGGTGTGCATGCAGACAGATATACAGACGACACAGAAAGACAACACAGATACACGACACAGAAAGACTGATAGACGGACTGAAAGACAGACAAGCCAGACTGTGGTTTGTGTTTGACTGGCACAGGCTCAGCATGGACATGTAAGAGCCTTAAATCAGGTCACCCAGGACCTTGAACCCCCACCCAACAATCCCCCCCCCCCCCCCCAACTCACTCCCATACTCACTCAAGGAGCACATCCCTGACCCACATTAGGAGAGGGAGACAGTGTATCGCGCATGTCGATCTGTGTGTGTGTGTGTGTGTGTGTGTGTGTGTGTGTGCGAACAGCAGGAGATCAGCTCTTTATCACCTATCAGCAAAAATAGAAGGAGTACATGTGACTGTATGGGGGGGTGCTACCTCGCTTTTTGTTAGCATGTGTGTGTGTGTGTGTGTGTGTGTGTGTGTGTGTGTGTGTGTGTGTGTTGTGTGTGTGCTCGTGCGTGTGTATGATGTCGGCCTACAATGCCAGAGGGAATCTGTGAGGGGAAGAAAGCCAGAAGGACATGGGTGTATGAAAAGAGAGGGAGAGAAAGATAGAATGTGTGTGCGTGTGTGTGTATGTGTGTTTTTGTGTGCGTGTATGTGTCTGTGTGTGTGTGTGTGTGTGCGCATGTGCGTGCGTGTGTCTGTGTGTTCGTGCGTGCGTGTGTGCGTGAATGTGTGCATACTTGTGTTTGTGCGTGTGTGTGTGTATGTGTGTGTGTGTACATGTGTGTATGTGTGTGTGCATGTGTGCGTGTGTCGCCAGAGAAGGGGGGGGGGGGGGGGGGTTGAGACGGGGAAATTAGCTGTTGTGACCCATCTTGGTTCTCAGGCACCCTCTTGACCTAAAAACACATTGCAAACACACACACACACACGTACACAAACACATGCACACACACACACACAGCAAACATCTGAAACGCGCACACACACACCCAGGTGCAGAGATCCCCACCAGGGACCTGATGTCGGGGGTCTTCTGGGTATTCTGGGTGTGTGTGAGGGCTGACCAGCTGGACCCCTGCAGCCACGCCAGTCCCAGGGCCGCTCTGGAGACACTTCCTTGCTTGCTTCCTTGCTCCCTTGCTTCCTTTCACTCCTTTTTGACTTTCCTTCTCTCCCTTCCACGATGCTCTTCCCCCTCATCTTCTCTTTCCTTGTTCCTCTTTTACTTTAAATACATGGTATCCACTAGTTAAAGACCCTCAGAAAATATATATATATCGTACCTGTTGTTCAATGCTTTTACTTTACATGTTTCCCATGATATGACAGGTTGTCAATGTAGTGCTACCGACATTGATATATTTTCTCTTCTGACAAATGCACTTATTGTGTGTTGCTTTGGATAAAAGCGTCTGCTAAATGGAAATACTACTACTACAACATGTGTGAGGTAGAATGGGTAGAAATAGCAAAATGCGGTAGCCAGCTGTTCGTTAGCTTACTGTAAGCTTATTGAAGGCTACATCTGAGTGCAAACCGCAGAAAAACCTCTAAGTTGGCTGTGAGTGTCTGTCCGTCCGTCTGCCTGTCTGTCTGCCTGCCTGCCTGCCTGCCTGCCTCTCTCTCTCTGTGGACACAGAGAAAGTGGAATGAGGCCATTTTAAGTTTATATTTAAAGGTGATCTAAGTGTAGGCTACGGCACAAGGTCAATGCTAACACCAGCTGGGGGCGAAGCTATGCTGTTTTTACCTTGGTTCAACAACAGAAGCACCTGGGCTAGCTAGCTGCTTATCTTCCCTTTTTGTGTCTGCATGCCTATGTTTACCCAATATCATGTGCTTCTTACATGTAGGATACCACTAACGAATGTTCATTACAAGTTTAAATGATGAGGATGACCAGATAGAGTAATGCATTGTGTAAAATAATCAAATTCAAACTCATGAACTTGGATTAATGGGTTGCTCGTTTAAATTAGTTTGAACTACATTTCCCATGGAGTTTTATGTTTATACTCAAGGGGCAGCGGTTGGGTAAACACACTGTTCTTGTTTCAGGGACGACAAAATGATTAAAAAACAAAAGTTTTGATGACCAATTTATAGAATGCTCGCTTTTTGCTCACCTAATCGCATGGTGAGCATACCAATGGACTTGTTTTGACCCCCTGTTTGGCCTTATCATGAAACCACACAACTCAATGGCCTTGTGACAGTGTTCTTTTTGGTTTCCCTGCATTCCTAAAAGTCACCTTGCCTTGGTGAGTTCCTGTATGGACAGATCCACTGAGATACCCGCACTGACGTGACATCTGACCGTATGATATGGCCGACGACACGGTCCCCATGAGAGGGCTCTGTCCCTAACTGGGATGACCCAGGAGAGTTCTGCGACAGACCAACACGTCACAGGGATTTAGATGTTTATGAAAAAAAAAAAAAGTCATGCTTGTATCAATGTTAATGTAATGTGAAATGGGCATGACTGGGTTATGTTTCATTAAATGTCTGATTTATTTGTATGAATAAAAAGCTAATATTATAGACATTTGATTTATATTTACTTGTGGTCCTATGGTACTATGAAAAATAATTACATACAAATAATTCCATACTCTTTCAAATATTATAAGATTCTTTCCCCCATGTTTATTGTTTTTAAACTGACCAGTTCTGATCCAAGAAGTTTTTTATTTAAGAATATAACCGAGTCGGATTGCATCAATCTATTCTCAGAAAATAAAAAGATGACGTGCAAAACATAACAGTTATCTATGAGGGGGATTGTTCTAGAGATGTGTGGGCTGTTCAAAGCCGAGCCACGGCACTGAGGGGCCTTTTCATATGGAGGACATCATGAACAAGTGATGCAGCCGTTCGAGAGCATTCCCTTGGATGATAATGCCCCAAGAATGAAGTTTCGCTCTGTTTGTTGCCACTTAATTACCCCCAAGATAGGCACTTGTGAAAGGAAAGAGGTTCCCTTCTCCGTACAACAGTGCCTCTCCACATGACAGCATGGTGGTTCACCCCCCCCCCTCCCTCTATCACACTCTCTTGCTTATTTCTCATTTATTCTCTCTCTTTAATCATACAAGATGAGACTCTCTCTCTCTCTCTCTCTCTCTCTCTCGGTGTGTGTGTGTTTGTCTCTCTCTCTCTCTCTCTCTCTCTCTCCCTCTCTCTCTCTCCTCTCTCTCTCTATCTCTCTACTCTCTCTCTCTCTCTCTCTCTCTATCTCTCTACTCTCTCTCTCTCTACTCTCTCTCTCTCTCTCTCTCTCTCTCTCTACTCTCTCTCTCTCTCTCTCTCTCTCTCTCTCTCTCTCTCTCTCTACTCTCTCTCTCTCTCTCTCTCTCTCTCTATCTCTCTACTCTCTCTCTCTCTCTCTCTCTACTCTCTCTCTCTCTCTCTGTCTCTCTCTCTCTCTACTCTCTATCTGTGGCCATCGGGGGAAAAAGGGGACGCTTTGTTAACGCGCGGTTCGGAGAGAGAGCGTCTTGAAAGGTTTCCTTTCGGGTGAGGGGCAAGTGGGTGGCTTTAGGGGTTAAAGGGGAGAGTGAGAAGGCTGCTTCAGGGATGGAGCGAAAGAGGAGGGGGGGGGGGGGGGGGGGGCTGGTAATTATGCATGGCGATTGTTGATAGCTTGATTGTCTGCGTCCAGCTGCACGAGCAAACCGGGGGAGAGAGGGAGAGGGCGGGGACAGGGAGAGAGGCAGACTCACTGACGCCAGGCTCGGAATTCTCCCATCCATTGAAAGAGAGACTCGATTGTGTCCGAGGCCTTTCCGACGACGCAGAGCTCGAGCACCTGATCCCTGTCAGTGCGTGCACGAGCGTGGATGTGTGTGTGTGTGTGTGTGTGTGTATGTGCGTGTGTGTGTGTGTGCGTGTGTGTGTGTGTGTGTGTGTGTGTGTGTGTGTGCGTGTGTGTGTGTGTGTGTGTGTGTGTGTGTGTGTGTGTGTGTGTGTGTGTGATGGGCATGAGTTCATGGACTGATAGCTCTGAAATTCTGCTGACGGCCATTCTCCAATTGGTACCATGAGGCTATAGACTTCCATGTGACCGTGTTTTCGTCTTATAAAAACATATAAGAATTATAAGTATGAGTTGCTGTGATTACAACCAGATTTACCTCAACTTGATGTGCTTTATCCAAATCCAAACACCACGTAGCAACCTTATGCTGACATTAACATCTGGATAATGGGCTAATATATCTGCCCAGGTGCATTTACGACAATTTAAGTGTGTTAAACATTGCTTTGGGATGGGATGATTAAACATATCCCAAATCTATCATTTAAATAAATAAGTCACAACGTGATGGTGTAGAATTCATTATTATTTGTTATTATTTATATCAATAATCAGTATCATTGTCGTCTCCGACGACGTTGTTTTACAGTAAAAAATGAAAGTTGCATTCGAGATCTCCGCTACTGCAAATCCGAGTCGAGCTGCTCTGGAATGACAACTCCGCGAGCCAATCCAGTTGTTGAGCGTCTCTAGTTTTCTCTGTTGGAGTTTGGGAAAGGGGAGGGATGGGCGGGCAGTCGGCCAGAGCAGCGAGCGCGCGCGCTGGAGCGAGCGTTGGGGGTGAATGGATGACGTAGGGAGGCTGGCGCCAGCATGTCTGGGACTGGCGCGTTAGATCAACACAGCTGGGCCGGGATAGGACACACAGCTGGCGCGAGCCTACATTCCTCCACAAAACAGGATTGTGAGAAAAGAGGAAAAATAAGACCCAAATAGGAGCATAAGGATTGTGCTTTGATGTAAACTAAAGCGAACGCATACAGACAAAAAGGGGGGAAACACAAAAGCTGTAGATTTTTTATATCCATTGCAAAGGCTTAAATTGAGTGTGAAGTGTGATTATGGACTTTTTCTGTTGATGGGGACTTCTCAACTGCAATTGACAAGTATTATTAGGTTTCCATTTATAAACCCCTACATATTTGATCAACCAAAACCTCTGAATGTTTATAATTATATCTTAGTCATAGGCTAGACATTAAAAGTTCGATTTATTTTTATTTTATTATTTTTACCTTTTGCCTATGTTATCCCGTGAACTAGTTATAATATGATTAGTGTTCTATCAGAAATCCGACCAGTGTAGATGAGTATCTTGACTTTGTTTAATTCAAAAATTGTGTTTACTCAGTGGACGAGTCTGCCGCAAATACGTTGGAAGCTGTTTCTCGCTCTGTAACTCACCCCCATCATGATTTTGACCTAAAGGGTTATCAGAGTGGATTCTTTTCAAATGTAAATGTATCTATGTGTACCTGATAGGGGTGACTAATTGCTTGAAAACTCAATTTGTCATCCTAACATAATTTCCCCATACTTAACTACCCCCCAGACGGCCTTATCAGCCAATTAGTCGTCAAACCAGTAGGGAGCAGCGCAGCCAATCTGGAGGCCAGCCCGAGAAAGGGGGCGTTAACCTACACACGCCTTATAAAGCTACTAGCATGATTCCTTCCACATTGTAGTACAACTTTAGTGTGGCAGGGAGCGAACAATTTCAGGAAAAAAAAGGAAGACTTGCAAGCGATCTTTCCTACCCGAAGCCAAGCCGAACTACTTGATCAATTATCCACGTTTTTTTTTATCAACTCGAATGATGAAGGCTATCAGTCCCGTTCGTTCAGTGAGGAGCTGCTACACGGCTGTCTGTTGTATTTCGGAGCAGAGTCTGGCCATCACCCGGAATAAGCCGTCTTCTATGGAGGAGACAGTGAGCGCGCTCTGCGACATGAACGACTGCTACTCCAAACTGAAGGAGCTGGTACCGAGTATCCCCCAGAATAAGTCTGTGAGCCAAATGGAGATCCTGCAACACGTTATCGATTACATCTTCGACTTGCAGATCGCGTTGGAGTCGGAGGTTACAGTCGCACCAGATATGGTGTTGTCAATAAAGGTATGTCGATACATTTCGTGTATTGTTTCATTTTGTTTATGCTGCCGTTTACAGTTGCTTTTATTCGTGGTGTATGAGTCATCTGCCTATGCACACAATGTGTGTGATCACATCTGTAGGCTACTACAGATGGTGATAGGGTTGTGTGTAGTTTTGTAGGGATGCTGCATTGGATGTGGATTGCTCGTATCCTAGAGTAGATTGTTCCTAATTTGAAATATACTATTAATAACTTTTAATGCAATTGTTTCATTTGACTTTATTCAGTGTCTAACAGGTATTTTTTTCTTCCCTCCTATCAGAATGCAGATATCGCCCGCAATTTCTCAAAAGAAGATGGGAGGTTATGTCATTAACAGACATGGTACGTATTGTCTTTTCGAATTCATAGTGCTGTTTGTTATAACTGCGTGACAATCACAAGACAGTCAGTGATGAGCCTTCACGGCTTAATAAAAAGGCACACAAAGACAGACTTTTTCCCTACATGTTTTTATAAATGAACATTTTATCAACCTAATATCCAGTCAGATGTTAATAACATGTGGGATTCTGCACCCGACGTTTACTCCATTGTGAACAATCAGTGAGTCCAGTGGATGTAAAATTGATTCATTGCTATCTGCTTGGGGTTAATGAAAGTTCCAAGCAGGCGCCAGTCTGTCTGCTCCCTGTTCCAGAAAAGGGAGGGGACGACAGGGGTGGGGAGGGGAGAGGGAGTGCAACGAGCTCTGACTTCACTTTTCTTTCTCTCTCTATGCAGGTGCAGGGAAGCACATGTCTCCACTTCACTGGGCAAGAGGGGCAGAAAGTGTGTGTGTGTGTGTGTGTGTGTGTGTGTGTGTGTGTGTGTGTGTGTGTGTGTGTGTGTGTGTGTGTGTGTGTGTGTGTGTGTGTGTGTGTGTGTGTAAAAATACTGATTATTTGGCTAATGGGCCAAGGGCTGGCCAACACAACAATATGATGAATTTTATGAAAAAGAATTTGTATCCCAGCCAAGTTTCAACTTCCCGCCTTGGATATCCTAATCACTAGAAGTTGTGTGGTTAATATTGTTACTTTGTTGATTATTAAATTACGATTTCGATTTTACATTCCTCTCCCAAAAAGGATTTTTTTTTTTATTTGCTAAACTGTATAAAAATGGCCAGAAGCCTTTTTATTTTTTTTTTAATCTTTGTGATAAACGCTCGCTCAATTTCGTCACATTCCCGCCTCGAATGTTGGAATACTGATTTGAAAGCTATCAAAAAGATGAGGAGTCTGTACAACTCTACTGTAGATATGTAAGACATGCCAGTGGGGTTTGATTAGATGTTGGTATTTTTTTATCTGGATGGGTTAGTTGCCTTTGATCTTATAAGGACTCTATAATAGAGTCAGTTGTCAATGTTCATAGGGATTAAGTGATTCCTATGGATAAAGTGCTGTGAGTTTTATAAACTCATTTGTTATTAAATTACTTTTGTATGTATATGTATTGAAATAAACAATGTTCTCAAAAGTTGGGCTTTGTCGGTCATTGGTACCTCTACTTATAACCTTTTTCCTTGATAGCTATAATGGATTATTTTGAGGATTCATATAACTGACTTTTGACGGATGTGAATCAATAAATTGCCGATCACGCAGGAAGTATTCTAAATTATCTTCAGTCGAGCAAACATGGTTTCCTGTCTATGCTCTATTTTTCCGGTGACTGTACTTGTGGTCAGCAAGAGCTAACAACCATTTTCAACAGATGTTTACAACTTGTCAATTGGATAACTTGTTAAATGATTTAAGTCATTGCTAGAACCAACCGTATGCATATACAGGACGTGAGAACGATCTACATATACAGAGTTCGTGTTTCACACTTCTTTTTAATTCAATCATTGCACTATACGGCTGCTATTGAGGTGAACTTTTTGGAAATACGTATGGATCCATTTTAGGTAGACCCTTTTTTCATTTAAGTTTAGCGGCGGATCTAGACTGCCTCCACGACACCTTGTGTTTTGATGTGGTATTGCAATTGGATACAGCAGCCGAATATCAATCAGCAAATCAATTTTACCATAAAATGTTGAACAAAATATTATGATCATTGTAATGTGGCTGTTATTTCATAAAAGACAAGAGACAAACATAATAATATACCCAAAAAGCAATAGACTTCCATAATGTGCTATTTTAAAATATTCTACCATATGGTTATATCCTGGCGCCATCTAGCGGTTATCATAATCCGCGGCAGTCAACATGGCGTTTACATTTCTGTTTTTGTCATGCGTTAATATCACAGTATCGGAACTTTTTTCTAGATCCCCTCTTTTAAGACTTCATTTAGACATAAAAAACAGTTTTGATCTATTGTTAGCATGTGTTTGTCACCAATAGGACTGCATTGTTTGAAAGAGGTTCCTTCGTGGGAGAAAAACACCTGGGAAAAAGTCAGACTCTAGTCTGACTGGAGGTTAGTTGAACGAAGGTCTAATTTACAAAAATTAGTGTACATTTTCTGATGTAATATATACATTAATCGGTGTAATTGTTTTCGGATTAGTATGCCTTTACAAGTTTGTACCACAAGATGGAGGTGTACACTTAAAATGCACAGAAGGCGCCTATCTGAGTAAAATGGGCAAAAGTTGCAGGATGAAATCGAGTCGCAACCAGATACGCACGTACACAGCACCTTGTTGCGCATCAATGCTGGAGGCATGTCAGACTGCAGTTTATCGACGTGTTGCTGAAGTGGTTAGCCAAGCATCAATCCATCTTTCAATCGTGAACAAATGAAATGCAATTGTTATACACATGCATACACTTGCATTTCTGAATAATAGGTGTTACAAAGGTTCCACTCAGAACACACACCTTGCCATTTGCGCCACTCTAGCAGAACAAGCCACGCTGTACTCTTGCGGCTTGCGAACATATGTCATTTTATGGTAAATAAGAGATGTTTCCTAACGTCTATTGATTGTTATCTTCTGTTTCAATTAGTCTATTAATTGTGAATACATATTCCATTATGTAGCCTATATCGTTATGGTTACTAATATCTAATTCATGTATCCATTATCTGTATTATTGTCAGTATTTTTGCTACATTATTATAATTAGCATTATTAGTATTATCAATCATTATGTTTATATAATTATATTCCATGATCTTATTCTGAGATCTGAATAATTTGGGATTTCACATGAGGCTATAAGGAACGTATATCTGTCCCACCTGATTGTTTTTTTCCCTTTCTCTACTCAGTATGAATGCTGGCGTGCAAAACAGAATAAAATCCAAAATCGACCTCTCTCCTCATCTCTCAGACTCCTCATCATTCATACCCGGACCAGGATCTCATCACATCACACATAGTTTGCTTTGCAAGTTAGCTGGTGGGTGCAAGCTAAAATAAGTAGCCATCCCTCAAGCTTGTTTAGAATTCTGACTCCCTATTAGTCGTGACTCGTGAGTAGCATCCTATTTGGTATGTGTGAATCTTATGATATTAAGTGGACAGTATTTACCACCACTATCACAGGTTATAGTTAGAAAACAGTGATTTCCATTTGTTATCTCCAGATTGAGAACCCTTAAACCAGACGTTAATAGGTAACCCTAACCCCAGTACTAAAACCCTTAAACCAAAAACCAAACATTGAAAACTGACCCGAAAAGGAAACTCAACCCCATTACCAAAACCAAACCCTCAAACTTGACCCAATTGAGAAACATTTACCCTACTATACCAATCCTAAACCTCCAAAACGAAACCCTCAAACATGGAAAACAACAGAACCACTAAACCTAGAACAGAAACCCAACTCTTAAGAACTCCTAATCCTAGGTCAGAAAACGAAACCCTAAAACGAAACTCTTAAGAACCCCTTATCCTAGTACCTAGACCTCAACCTCAAGAACCAACAATTAAACTCTAAAACCCAACCCAAGGGAAACACTGACCCTTAGAGAACCAAACCTGTGCGAAACATAACCCTAAAAGCGGAAGCCAAAACCTAAAATTTAGGATTAACCCTATACCTAAATAACTTAACCCTAATAACAAAATCTCAAACTTAAAACCAAACCCTAAAACCAAACCATTCAACTAAACTCTAGTATACTAGTCAAACATAAACACAGGCCGTAAAGCCTGACCATAATAGTAAGCCCTTACTGCCAAACAACCAAAAACCTAACTCTAAACCTGACCTTAAGGGCTAACCCCACTACCAAACCCTAAAACCTGGGGCTGCTGGCCCCGCGACCCCACTCGGATAAGCGGTTTGAAGAAGAAGATGAGGATGAGGAGATTTGATACTGCAGTCAAATGACAGTTTCCATGGTTCTTAAATAAAGTACATTTGCACTTGGCATCGTTTTTGACTTTTGCCTGCCGTAAAGCTTGGAGAGGTTGCTGTGACCCAACAGAAAAACTCGAATGAGATCATATTATTGTACCTGTCAACCGTCTTGCCTTGGACTGGAATATGGATTTTGTAAAATATTGTGTAGAGTAACCCTCTTGACAGAAAGACACAGCCCTGACCTAAGTCAGGAGGTTGATGCAAGTGGTAGGAAGGTAACATTTATAGTGATGTGCTATTTTTCCCTCATGGAAATGTATTCAGATTTAATAGAAAGACATGTTCCCTCTTTCATGGTTTATAATGATGATCATCAGCATCATCATCATCATGATTTAATGTTGTTGCTTTGTGTGAAGCAGCATCATTAAAGATAAGAGATGATTCTCACTACATGAGGATGAAGATAATAATTATAATAATTATGGTGGCACAAGTACAAGTATTGTTCAAGTACTGTTTATGAAGCACTGAATTAGTGGTTGGTTAGTGGTTGGTTAAGCAGATAAGTTTAAGCTATTTTTCAAGAAAAATAATGATGAAGATACTTATTATAATAATTATGGTGTCAAAGTATTGTTTATGAAGCAGTGATAGCAGTTGGTTAAACAGACAAGTTTTGGCTATTTTTCAGGAAAACTGGCAGCAGTGTAAAAGCTCCTGTAGAAGCTAGTGTAGAAATTTGTGAATACTTGATCTTATTTCTTTTTTAACATACTAATTACCATAACAGCAGAAATAGTTGACCAGAAAATCGCAAGTTAAATTTGCAATATTTAGCCTAATATTATTGATTTTATCTGATTTTCCGGGGAAGAAGCCCACTAACCAGGGGCGTAGGAATGAGTTTAACATTGGGGGGGACACATATCGAACCCCCCCCCCCCCCCCCCCCCCCCCCCCCCCCCAACATTTTGGCATGCATGACGCGACAACAAAAGTATTCAACATGATTCTTGTTTTACCAAGAATAACAATAAAATTACCTAGGGCCTATGTAAGAAAGAATGTATACAATTCAGCATTACTGATTCAAATAACTATAGAATTGTAGCATTGTCAATCACCTGAATTATTTTTTTCTTCCATTGTCAGGAAGTTGTCTGTAATTACAGGCTTATCGTATAGTTTAGTCTTAGCATTTAAACGCAACTATATATTGGGTAATTAAAAATAGTTCATATAAATCGTGCCTTAACTACTTGAATTGGATTTGGAATTGAATTGGGTTAGGGTACATTTGTGCATTATTCACATTAATTATCTTCCAAGCGTCACAGAAGATTTGCCTCCGTCAGGTCTAATCGTCATATGGCTTGGGGTAGGTGGGGGAGAGAAGGGGGAGGGAGCTGTTTTCATTCAATATTTCTTCTGAACCAATAAGCATGAAGATAGCTGACTGAATCGCATTATCATCTCCAAATTATCCACAGAACACTTGGTGGGGGTCTTTTCATGAACACTGATTTGGATAGATGTACGATACAGAAATAGTTATGTGAATATTGAGTAACATTTGCTAGTATACCCCATATTACATTGCCCATGTCATTTTATGTATATCTACATGTTCATACGAAAGCCCAATATATATATATATATATAAGCCCAATATATATATATATATATTTAGCTTAGGCATAGTCCTACATTAAATTGATGTAAAATATAGGTCAAATAAATGGTTAGATAGGAGGTTTGGTTATCATACTATGTAAGCCCAAAAAACGAATCAAATATTGGTTATATGGGTTATACTAACATTCTAAATTCGATTTTATAGAATGACTGTAGAATCCCATCATTTTTATGCTGATCCTATGTTACATCAAACTATTTGCAATTCGATATTAGTCGTCGGCTAGTGCTGACTGGCCACAAAGAACATTTGTTCCAAAGCCGGGGTCTGTTTCTTTAACACTCAAGAACACGCCCACATACAACTGCTTTATGCAAATATATGCGAGAAATGACAAGGCGAACGTGCCACTGGCCAATCAGAGGAGAGTTCTAACCGCGGGAGATCTAAATTTCGCGGGACCAAGTTTGGCGGTAAAAAAGCTGTTCTTCTAGCTCTTGTCCTCTTGTATGGAAAACTGAACTGGGAGGTCTACAGGCAAGAGTCACAGATCGAGTCGTGTTCTTCTGTCTTGTCTAAGGGATCATCACAAACTCAAAGAAACTCGAAGGAACCTCTCTACTTCACTTAAACCTGGAAAAAGAGCATTGGACCTACTTTTATAGAGCTTATTTATTGAAGAAGCAATACTTTATATCAGTAAACCGCATACTTGTTACTGCAGTCAATGCCCGGACAAAGGATAGTAGCTTACTCAGCCGGCTACTCTATTTATTAAACTCAAACAAGAGTTTACTCCTGGACTGCATATTCAACTTATGCATTTTACTCACTGTAAACCAGGTAATACATGATAGTTGTATCTTCTGTTTATAGTCCCTTCTGCCTGAATAACTTATTAGCTTGCGCAGGACATTGCTGCAGACATAGTACTTGTTGCTTGCTTCATTTTAGAAGCTCATTTCTCGATCAGCTAGCGGATACTTCATTGTAACTTGCTCCTGAAAATGATGCGGATGCCCAAAGGCGTCTCTCCAGCAACGAACCGTGGGGCAGTTGGACTTTCGTGCCCTCAGCAGAGGACGAAAGTTTTGACTACCGCAGGGGTAAAGACCGAGTTCTTCAGCACCGGACTGACCAGCCCACCGATGAACACGGTACCGGCTGGCTACTTCACTCAGATCTGCAATACTACGGCGGCCGAACAAAGAACCCACTGCCTGTATTCAACTCCCCATGGACCCGAAGCTAAACCCATCAGAGCAACCTCCGGGCGTTTGCCGGTAAATACTTTTATAATAATACATACTTTCTGTGCAATACTTTTTGGAACGGGTTCATATGTTACTAGTGGGTCTATTGAGTGTCCCATTCAGTAGTGTGTAGGCGGACTAACTAATGCTTTATTTACATTATTATGTAGACTACAACTGCCATTCTTTGTATGCATGTTAAATATGTTTTTGACGTAGTGTGTTACAGAGGGTAGGCTGTGCTCCCATGGCCATTGTGCGGGTCTCTTGCTTATCCTTGACATCATCGCAACAACCAGCTGTAGCTAGATTAGACACAGTCGTATGTGTTAGTGGAAGGGGGGTTGTTACAGTCTGGGGCCTAGTGAAAAAAGTAAGGACAATAAGTATCTCAGTGAGGCATTTTAAATTGGCTGATTATGCGTGCATAACTACTTGACAAGAAGACAATGGCTTCTCTTGGTTTGGGCTACTGTTGGAAGGAAATTGGCTAAAAAGCATCACACTTTCCCATTTCATTGTATCTCCTGGGAATGTAAAAAAAAAAAAAACGGCATTTTGCTAGGAGCTGCTTGGCCCTGAAGCCCTGTGCACTCACCCAACCAGTAATTGCACCAGAATTTCGTCCATTCTCTCTGACTCTTGTTTAAACAGCCTGTTGTGTGATTGCACCCAAGGACAGCTGTTCCAGCCATAACCACTTGCAACTCCACCTGTTGTTGTGGCATAGACCTGGTCCCACGCAGGGCCTGTGTAACCTGCCTACACAGTGCACTGCCAGTTCCCAGGGTTGCAGTTTGTTGGCAATGAGCAACTGGGGTAGGGGGGTGGGGGAGCTTACAGAAACTTGCTGGTTGTGCTCATCTGAAGCAATCACTGAACCCTTTTCGGTCAAATGAACAGTAATGTAATTTGTAATTTCTCTGTAATTTCACTGGGGATGTTTGCATCGCTGGGGTTGCAATTGGAGAGTGAGTTGGAGCTATGCAATGATGACAAAGTTTCAACAGTGATTGTGTTGTTTGTCTAAATTGCTTGTTTGCAAGAAGATGTGCATTGTTCCATTGGGAGTGTATGTTTATGTACTGTTGGTGAGAGTTCAACTACTATGCCAATGGTCAGCTTGTATTGGCCTTATTCACCTGGCAGCCATCTTGGTTCTAATCTAAACACTAGCAGGGGGATGGAACAGAATGCTGAATTCCCTGCCCAGTGGTCTTAGGGCTGCAGAGGTGAGGGGGTCAGGTCTCCTGTCCCTTATTACAGCAGCATGTACTCACAGCTCAGACCCAAGAGGATTAGTTAGTTAGAGGCTTTGTGAGGTGGAAAAAATAGCCTGCCACCTGGCTAATCAAAGTTAACAGTGTATGCCATATTCCACAGACCCGGCAGGAAGCCATGTTGAACCTACAGCGGAGTCTATTTACACTTAAACATCCCTTATTTTGCACACACATGTATGTATTTGCATACATTTTTCATTTCCCGTGTTCCAATTTTGTGCTGAGTCAACCAGTGTGTGTGTGTGTGTGTGTGTGTGTGTGTGTGTGTGAGGTTTTTATTCTTTCACACTCTGCATTGGATGGTGCTGGGCCCTGATAAGCAGCCATCATGGGTGTGTTGGTGCTGATAATCTGCTGCTGGCCATTATTATCCTTCTTCTAAAACAGACCCACACACACGCAAACACAAACGCACACGCATACGCACACAGAGAGTGCAGAGATGCCCCTCCTCCTGTGATCTATTGTCTTTTAGTGGCACACTTTCAAGCTAGAGTTTTGTCCATAACAAAAAGTAATGCTTAATGGGCCACTGGTGTGTATGTAGAACAAGCATATCTCTACTTGTCAAACTTGGTATTTCTATAGATCATAGCTGGGTGTTGTAATTGCTTATGACATTCTTACCACATAACAGTCCTTTTATCTTATAAAGCATCAGTGCATGTAATGTGCGAGTGCGGCATGCTACAGAACCTATCAGGACAACCCCATATCTTTGACACTTGTTCAACTTTTACAGCGCAGAGGTGATATGCATGGGATCCTACCCATGCAACTGCTCAAAGGGACAAAGGACTCTTAGACTGGCAGTTAATTGTTTACTTATTCAGAAGACAATATGTCATCTTACAATGCTGTGTGGGTGGTGATAGTTAAGTGTGTGCACATAGATCTATAAAGTTGTGACCTCCTTTCTTGTGGTTAGCAATGTAAATGCCTGCCAGAGTTTCGATAAAGTATTGAAGTACAAAAATAATGTTATTTTTTCTAAGCCATCCCTTAACATTTTCCGGCTCTGGTCGAAGTTGAGTCCCCCTTGTGATAAAAATGGCAGGGCCGTCCTATATTCTGTTGTCTCTCGCCAAAGGCCCCATTCAAATGCCACCTGGCAGAGTGTGGGACAAACTTCACACTCTAAAAACTCTTCCTCTCGCCCACTCTTCTCCTGAATCATCCTCGTCAACGTTTATTGCCCCACCATCACACTCGCAGTGGGGGAGGGGGGCGGGGTTGATGAGGGTGAGGGTGATTTAGCATTTCAAAGCCCCTTTACGGCCCATACCTCTTCACCATCAGCAAAAATAGGCCAAACCCGGCCTGCTCTTTACCTTTTCACACTCACAATGGCCTGGTGTCATGATGCTATGCTAGCATTGTTGCCTTTCTTTGACAAGGCATGGGTGTAGTTATGTATTGTGTGTGTGTGTGTGTGTGTGTGTGTGTGTGTGTGTGTGTGTGTGTGTGTGTGTGTATGTGTGCGTGTGATACAAACAATACCAGATATGAGCAGTTAAAGTGGAACTTGCCCTTGGCCCTGGGTTGATTCTAGAAGCCCCATGTCCCCACTAGGGGAAAAAAAAAGTGTTTGTTTGATAGGAGCTTCCCCGGATACAGCAGCAGCAGTGACAGGCTGGTGTTTGGACGGCCCAGTTTTTTCATGCGACTGAGATAATCTGTGAAACACCAACAACGCAGGGTTCACAACCACAGGATGAGCACGGCTGGAGCAACTTTCAGAGAGGGGGGGGGGAGGGATTCGCATGAAGCTTCTGGGTGTAACCAGGAGGGCGTTGTAGAGTGAGGCAACAGGCTCAGCGCGAGTGTGGTCACGTAGTGCAAACTACTGTCAGACCTAGGGCCCATGAGATGGCAGGCAGGGCTGTCTCCTTCTGGAAGGGGCCTTACTCTGGCATTTACAGAAGTTTGTTTTGTGCGTTTCTGCTTTTGTATTCTCTCAAAGTGTGAAGAAATACATGTTTCCTGGGATGGCTTTTGTTAGGCAACCGCGTCAACTATTTTATCATCACGTCCTTTCTCAAATTCACAGACAGACTTTTCACTAGACTTTTTTACCATTCACAAGTTTATATTGTTTGCATAAAGTTTTCGACTAACAAACCAAATCTCTATTGCATAGCGAGATGTCCTCCACAACATACAACAGCTGGTGTTGCTTAAAATTTGATTACTGAGCCTATTGGCTTATAAGAGGAAGAACGGGGGGATCTGAAAGAAATTGTTGAAAGAAACAACACTTACACAGTTATTTAAATGATTGTTATTATCAAGGGTGCGGAAGAATGTGGTCATGCAAGAGTGACACTATGCTTTGTTCTCCGCTACTGTATCTCATTCAATATTAAATTATAATTAATGCTTATGGAAAGTTATAGTTTGCTGTACTCTGAAGGTCAATCTATTCCATTTGGATGTATTACAGTATTAGTATTAGTCAGTATTCATACTTTTGCTTTAACATATTTCTGAATTTGTATTGCAACATATAGTTATATTTCAACAGGGAATGAATGGGACATTCAATAGGCCATTTACATTTCCATAGCATTTTGCTATTGCCAATCTGTTGTAAGACTCACTCAACTCAGTGAAACTCGCTGCACACACAAACACATGCACACATGCACGCACACTCACACACACAGGGGTATTCCAGATGTCGCTAGTCAACAGGTGGACATGTCCTAAAGCACCCTTGCACAATGGTCCCCTTCAGTATCTCCGAACACACACGCTTTCACTCACACAGGACTAAAGCAACAGCATTGGGTTCTAACTATGAGGCAGCCGGTGACATGGCCAGGCCCTGTTCCACTCTATATTACCCAGAGTTCCTAGCCCAGTGTTATACTATACGCCTCAGTAACTCACCGGTTGCTAGAATAGAGGGTTTGCGGTGTAGGGGTCAGCCCTAGGGGAATCATTACATTTGCATGTTAGTCAACAACGTGTTGGCTGTAAACAAGGCTAGTAAAATAGGGATCAAAGATGAACCGCTAATACCACAGCCCAATGATAATAATCTGCCACTGGTTAGAGGGCGGCTTCCCCGGATGGTGTCTTTGCCGTGGGACATTCAGTTTTGTGATTAGAACTCTTTGTACTTCAGTAATGACAGCCGTGGTCACGTGTCGATTTTGTTATCTTTTTTTCTTATTCTTCGTTATCGCTGACCCATGTTCGGCTTGGCTGAATGGTGATATCTTTCTTTCAGTTTCATCTGTGTGTGTAAACTAGTCCATGGTCAAGGTACACTATACTTTACTTTATATAGTAGCAAATGTGGGGGTCATGTGACAAGGAAATGAGAGCGAGAGAGAGAGAGAGAGCTAGAGTGAAAGGGATAAGAGTGGGGGAGAGAGAGAAGGGGGAGGCAAAAGAGAGAAGAAGGAGTGGGTAAATCCAGGGATTTCCTGGCGTTTCACGGCAGGATAGGTTCGGGGGAGAAACATTATCACACAGCAACACACACACACACACTCTCAGAAGCCACACGTAGTTAGCAGCAGCCCCCTCACGAAGCTTTGTGAGAATGCATGGCGGGAGTGTCCTTTGTTTCTGACCTCTTCACAGAGCGCAGTCAATTCACAAGACAACGGCAGTTCAAACCCAGTCCCCCTCTTTAACACTTCCAACAAGACGGTCTAAAATAGTACCAGGAATAGGTCATGTTCTGTGCTTCCCATTGTTAGTGCCAATGGTTTTCTATAGCGTAACTTAGGACAATTAAAAGTCAATGGGATTTGTTAAACACTAAAGACCTAATATATGCTGAATTCAATGGGAAACAATGGAAGAGTGAAATTCGAAAGAGATTGAAGTAGGCCAGGCCTGCCATTTTATTTACCGATGATTAAGATGGATTTATATCCTGGTTAAAGACCATATATTATTACATTAAAACCCTCTGTGCAGTGATTCATTTTTAAATGCAGTTGTCGTTTTTCCGTTCAACACTACAACCTTTTTGTAGCTACCCTAGTTCTGATTGTTCTCCGCCTGACTTGGGTGAAAGTGAATGTAACCAAATCTATTCCCTGCAGGCAAAGAGGAAGCTTGACTTGGAGGACCCTCTCTACCTACCAGAGTTCCGCACGCCCAAAGGCAAAGGAATTGCTGCTGCCAGGATACCCAGTCCCAGAAGTGAGTAGTACTAGTCGTAGCAGCAGCCACATCGGAAGAGGTTTAACGGTCACGGGAGTGCTGTTAACGGATCTTTTTTTTTTTTTTTCTGAGATGCAAATGAGATGCAAATCCGTGTTCCAACTGCTTTTGAGACGCATCTGAATAAGTCAATTGTCATTGATTGATCTCAAAGTAAATCGAGTCGTATGTTTTACAAGAGTCAAATGACAGTATATATTTTCTTAACATCGTAACGTTACATTGTCCTACTCAAACATTGTAGTCTCCTCATCTGTAAACTTTATGCTTAAGTTTCGGCTTCTTTTCCTGGGTCCTCAGCTCCCAAGTCACCAGGCGAACGAACCCGCTACGACACCTCTCTGGGCCTGCTCACCAAGAAGTTTGTGGGTCTGATCGCCGAGTCGCCCGACGGAGTGCTGGACCTGAACTGGGCCACTGAGGTCCTGGAGGTGCAGAAGAGACGCATCTATGACATCACCAACGTGCTTGAGGGAGTCCAGCTCATCCGCAAGAAGTCCAAGAACAACATCCAGTGGATGTGAGTACAGCAGCGAACTGAGTTAGGACTGCTCTGGGCTTCACCGCAATGCGGTTTGTGTTATAGTCTCTCTTTAGTCGTTTGTTTCATATTTGACTGAACAAACATGCCAAAGAAGACGTTATTGGAGGGTTTGAATGTGAATGAATGCTTGACGAATGCTTTTATCCAAAGAACTTGCAATGCCGTGAGTGCATGTCTTTCATGGGTGGTCCCTGTGGGAATCAAACCAGTAAAACGGTCATTGTTCTTGCCACACACAACCAGCTTGACAGCATATCCATTTGCGTACCACATTATTTTAATCACCATCATTTTCCCTTCCTGTTGTGTTTTTCCCGCCCGGTGGCTGCAGGGTTGGAGGTGTGTTTGAGGGAGGCTCCTGTGGCGGGGAGAAGGCCCGGGCCCTGAGGCGAGACCTGGGGGACTTGGAGAGAGCCGAGAGGGCCCTGGATGACCTGATCCACTCCAGCAGCACACAGCTCAAACAGCTCACCGAACAGAAAGACAACCAAAGATATCCTTCACATCAAACGTTTCGACCCTCTGTCTGTGTCTCTCTGTCCATGCATGTCCACCTCCCTTTTCTTTTTGTATGGACTTTGATTTTGCCAAGCAGCCTGTGGTGTGTTCCTTGACTCTTTGTCGTGCACGTTGGGCTACGTGACGTATCAGGACATCCGCTCCATCACCAGTCTTCAGGACCAAACCGTCATCGCTGTAAAGGCGCCGGCCGAGACCAAACTGGAAGTACCGGAATCGTCAGGGGTGGGTGGACCACGTTTCCTCATACATACTCATACAGCTCTGTCGCATGTTGTTGTGCATTCCTGTTGTCCGCACACCGCAGCGCAACAGCAATGCAAAGTACTTCACTTTGTTTGTGTTGGCAACACTAGCGAAGACAAAGGAGAAAAAACAAAGGGTTACCTAAGGCGATAGTAGCATTGATACAAACAAGCATGCTATATGTAGGAAGAGTATTTTCATTTTTGTCTGACCTGTGCTTTCCTCTGTGTCCCTGGTCTCACTGCAGGGCTCACTGCAGATCTACCTGAAGAGTAAGAACGGCCCCATCGAGGTGTACCTGTGCCCTGAGGAGGGTCTGGAGGACGCCAGCCCCGTGAAGAACGCCCTCACGCCCAGGAAGGTGTACCCCCTGCCCATTGGGCCCTCTTCAGCGTGCGCCATGGTGCCCCAGAGCTCCACAGTCAAGGAGGAGCCCATGGAGGGTAAGATAGTCTCCTCCTGTTTTTAGAATGATGAATGGTTGTGCTGGAGATGGGATTGACAATAGGAAGTGGACAGAGGGGCGGGAAGGTCAAAGGTCAGTGGGTCACATTCAAATCCTAATGATGCCCTTTGGGGAGAAAAAAAGAGGGCTATAAAAGAGGCTCTATTAAATCAGTGTTGGACACTAGGAGGTGTGTATACTGTATAATGATCAGTAGATTAGCTTCAACCAAATTTACATTCATTGCGCAGTGAAAGTACAATCCAACTTAATAAAGGGATGCATGGAAGAATAAAATTAAGATATGGCAAGTAATGTATACAGTCCAATGAAGTACAGTAGTGTTATTTTATATTGTTTCTTTAGCCTGCCGTTTAACTTCCGTTGACCATGATAAAAGTAAGACATTAGGAGATTGTGATAAACCCTTGTAAGAGCAAGTATTTCTTGTACTTTTTTTTTTATTCATATCCTTTTCTGTGTTAATATTTAGTTGTACTATATAATCATGTGTGATGAAGCTCAGTTGTATGTGATGAATCTTAGTTTTCCTACTCCACATGGGATTCTGAATATTCAATTTGGCACACTTTGCATAATTCAGGACATAATAACAGGACTCAGTGTTCACTAGTTACAGTGGAATCCTACTAAAACACACCATTCTAACGTTAAGCTTTCCCCCTTTCCCTCCTCCTAAACACAGCCACCATCTCCATCACAGAACCCACCACAGCCCCTACCTCCTCCCTGGCTACAATCGCCGCCTCCTCCTCCACCTCCACCCTGCTGGACGTGGAGGGCCTGCTGGGCCTTCCTCCCAGCCTGCTCCAGATGACCGAGGACCAGCTGCCCGGGAGCAACTTCGTGGCGGACCCCAACACCCCCTTCGTCAGCTTCTCACCGCCGCTGGACCACGACGACTACCTCTGGAGCCTGGAGGACAGCGAGGGCGTGTCCGACTTCTTCGACACCTACGACCTGGGAGACCTGCTCCGGAGCTGAGGGGGAGAGACGAGGGGGAGATGGGTTGGTGTGTGAGGGGTTGGGGGAGGTAATAGGACATTCTTTTACACTATGAAGCCATCGGTTTTCATGCTCTTTGTCAATTTTTATTATTATTATTTTTTTTTTTTAATGATGTGGTTTCGGTAGTAGTTGTTTTGTATGTTGTACATACTTTGGGAAGGGGGGTGGATTGGGTAAGGGGGGGGGGGGGGGATTCACTCTGTTAGGAACTGTAGTTTTCCAAGCTAGGGGAGGGGCATTTCAACATGTTGGTCGAGGAGGTTTTTTAGTGTGTATATGTGTATATGTTTTTTAGTGTGTATATGTTCTACAAACGGAAGAAAAAATATTTTATGCATCTTTCATCATCAGCAGCTAAATAATTTGTATTTTGTTATTTTTTGTTGGTGTGTAAAATGTGATGAACTCAGGAATTTTCATTGAACCTTCTTTGTTTCCAAAGTCTAAATGTGTTGTGCCAGTATTTGGCCCTTAGGGGGCAGCATTGTACCATGACGGCTTTTAACTGCCTTTAAGCTTTACAGAACAGAATCACTGGATGAACATGGGCCACCAGCCCACCAGAAGCCGTTTACAGGGTATGATTTGGAAAGTGTAAAAAGCCAATCTAAAATGCTTGATCAATTGAAGGCCAACTGTTTTTTCGCTCTGGTTATGGTCTCAATACGTTTTGTTTATTGCAAACCTTGGTAAACAAGATACCTCTTGAGATGTGTAAATAAGCCTTTGGAATTGCTGGGTATCCAGTTAGGGACGGTCTTACCTGCCTTGGGTCTAATACAAGACAAAGTAGGACTATTGTGTTCAATCACAACCAAAATACTTCAAAATCGTATTTCAATAGAATAGATACAATCTGGGAAAGAGCAAATAGGATCATGC